>NW_012115766.1:4616904-4749137 GCF_000951035.1 Colobus angolensis palliatus
AAAAAAAAAAAAAAAGAATATGCACAATGATCTGCAGTTAACGCAGATAAAAGAAAATTGGAAAAGGTCCAGCAAATTTCTAAAAGTCAGGCCACCAGTCAGTAAACACCTTATTCCCTGATGCAAGGACTCATGACATAGTCAGCCATACTCCCTCGTCATTCTAGCCTGGGATGGCTGCCACATTTTTGAAAGACATTTTATCAATGGTGTCTAAACATAGAAAGCTGTTTCGAAGAACAACATTACCAAATAACAACCAAAACAAGAGATACACGCTTAATGGGAAATAGAGTATCTGTCACTGTCCAGGGCTGGAGGAAAATTTGGGGTTGGTAGCATTTCTCCAAGCTGGCTGTTGGCCCTAACACCAGGTGTGAGCCTCATTCAGGCACATGCGCACTTGACAGCAAATGCCCCGCCCCATTTGGGAGAACGTTGGACGGAGGGCAGCAAGGAAATCCAGATGGTCTGGCTCAGTTGGGAACCGGCTTAAATTACTAACATCTGTATTCAGTTTTACAGTTCACTCAGCATTTTTATATAAATCATTTCATCTGATTAAAATATTCATCCCCAGGGTTTCCTTCACCCCACAGCTCTCTCAGAAGCAGACGTGGCCTTTTTATCAGAAGTGCTAATAAAAAGTGGCCTGTTACTAGGAGCATAATGTTGATGAATCTCTGAATAGGAGCTAAGCTCTAATTTGTAACTGCTCACACAATTTCATTTCAGGTTGCTAGTTCTCATGAGGGTAAAGTTAATATTCATGGGGGGAATAGAACAATAACAATAAGAACAAAAATGATAACAGTAACAGTGGCCATTTCCTCTCACTAAGCAAAGCTCCCTTTGCCCTTATCCTAAGTTCTTCCTTTATCAGATGCATTGCATTCTTGTATGTTTTCCTCCACCTTTTCTAAATCAGTTTATCCTCTCACACCTGAGTATCTTCCTCCCCAAGGTTCTCTGTCCCTCCACCATGGTTCTTACGTCTGCAGGCAGTTCTTCTCAGGCCTTCACTTCTTTCTCCATGCTCTCATCAACCACTACTGTGATTCTTCTTTGAACCTTTGCTAATATATCAACATTAGCAAGTGATCATTTGCTGACTGTCAGGCAATGACAGGTCCTAGGGTCCCTCAACAGAGAAACAGAGTTGACAGGTTTGTGGGACTTAGCTAGGTGAGGCAATAGGAAAGGCAGCTGCAAAATGTCAATTATTGTCCTAGGCCTGTCTGCAACTCGCTTGCCATCACCTGTACCTCCTGTAGGTGTGGCTGGCTGCACGGCCCTGTGCAGTAGGAGAGCAACCCTGAAGCTTCACACATGAAAACCGGCTGGAAAAATCCTTAAGCACTCATCCAAGTTCAGCAGGATAAGAAAAAACTAAATACTTGCACAGCAAAGTGACAGATAGGAGGAGGAGTACCTCTAAATTGAGAATGAAGTATGGCATTATATTTGTATGTATAAAATATATACACATGTATCATATCTATATCTATCCATCTGAAATGTTTACCCAGCCCCAGAAGAGTCTCCTGTATATAATGCAAATACTTGATTAATGTCTCTGACACACACGTAAATTAAAAGCCAGACTTATTCTTCTGGTAAAAGCTCACTGCTACAAGCACCAACTCTTAAATTCCAATACAAAAAAGAATGAATCACACACTCAGAACCATTTTCTCTTCCAAACAACTATTTTTATTTTACTTTTAAATTCTAAGAAGCTGTCTTACCCACACATAAATCATACTACCAATGTGTTTTTTTATTCTATAAAATAGAAGCATATTTCACTAGAGAACCTATAGAGAGCTCCATCTTTCAGCTCATATTTTGCTTTATTATTGAATCTCACTTTTATAAAATGACAAGCATTACATTTCAGTGTCTTCAACATTTATGCAGTTTATGAAAATTAGTAAGGCCTAATTTTGATTTCATTTGCTTTTATACCCCAGCAAGCCTGGGACACAGAAATCAAGACTGAAGTAGCCATCCTATCAGAAGATTCTGGGCAGGTCATAACCTGAAAGGAAAGTCATCTCATTGGTGGTCACTCCAAACATCCGATCCAGCTATGACTATCAGGGCAGGGTTGACTTGTACATGACCTAGAAATGATACTGGCATTATAACATATTCTCCTCACACACACACACACATGGATTCATAAAGTGAAAGGAGACAAATAAGTGTGGTGGTGTCTGCAAAACAGTCGCATTCTCCCCCTGAGGTCAGGCTTAAATTCCTCCTCCTTTGAACGTATATAGTAATCCTGGAATATTGGTAGTAAGGACTTCGGGTGGAATAAAGAAGGAGCAAATTTGTTCACAAGGCTAGAAATAAAATATTCCAGTTGTCAGTAGTGTCACGTTTGAACACCTATCCCGTCTTCCTGCCCAAAAATGAGGGCCTCCTTGTTTGTTTTGGAAATTAGCAGACACTTGGTGAAATAAAGAAAGCAAAGCCATGGAGAGAGATTTCGGAATTGTGAATGCCGACCTCTGCTCTGACACTGCAGTTGTTAGTTATTTATCTCTTCAACTCTAAGGTGAAATCAATGGCAGTTCTCTTCCTTGTGCCAATATGAAGAGATAATTCACAAAAGAACACTGACTGCTAGGTTGTAAAATCCAAAGCATTTTGTAAGTAGAGAGTCATCATCTAACATTATTTATTAAGGGGCTATGGAACAAGGTGCTTTTCTAAGCAGGTGGAGCTCAGCTGAAATCCGAAACATCATCAACATCCATAACAAGCACAAATCATACTCAAAGGCTAATGTGTTTGAAAAGTCAGCACTTTCTTGTTTAATAACCTAACGTCAAGGGAAGGCATCTGAGTAACATAGAAAACATTCAGCTAATGTTCAGAATATATCCTCCTCTATATTTTCTGAGATTTAGTTAGTTATTGTGGCTTGTTTCAAAATTAATATAAACATTAAATAAATGTGTCAAAAAAGATACATGAAATGTCAGCGGATATAATTTAAAATGATGTCAGTTCAACAAAATTATACATTGTTCCTTTTGTACTTTAGTTAAAAGCACACAAAAACATTGGTTTTGCTTTCCTCTTGTCTGTCATGTACTCCTTCTATGTATTTCAGTATTATGCATACATGAATAATACATACAATATCTGCGTATCCTTTATCTGAAATGCTTGGGAACAGAAGTGTTTCAGATTTTGGAGGATTTGGGAATATTTGCATTATACTTACTGACTGAGCATCCCAAATCTGAAAAACCCCAAATGCTTCACTGAGCATTTTGCTTTGAGCATCATGTTGATGCTCAAAGAGTTTTGAATTTTGGAGCATTTTGGGTTTCAGATTTTCAAATGTGCGACGCTCAACTTGTATTCCTCTATGAAGTCCCTTGCTGTGACTTTTTCATGAAATATATTTTGATTTTAACTCTTTTGGTTAAATATTTTTAATATTGTAAAAATACGATTTTAAAATTTTAAAAATATGATTATCTTCTAATGGTCACATTTAGAAGCCATCAAGATGTTCTTAGTTTTCAACACTGGAAGTGATTACATGACAATTCAACTTACATAAACCACTAAGCTAGAATGACTTAGAAAGTAATTTATTTAAAAAAAAAAGAAAAAAGTGGTTACATTATTAGAAACCTTTTTTTGTTTTCTTGTTTGTTTGTTTGTTTGTTTTTTGAGACGGAGTCTCGCTCTGTCACCCAGGCTGGAGTGCAGTGGCGCGATCTCAGCTCACTGCAAGCTCCGCCTCCTGGGTTCACGCCACCCTCCTGCCTCAGCCTCCTGAGTAGCTAGGACTACAGGTGCCCGCCACCTCACCCTGCTAATTTTTTGTATTTTTTAGTAGAGACAGGGTTTCACTGTATTAACAAGTATGGTCTCAATCTCCCAACCTCGTGATCCTCCTGCCTTGGCCTCCCAAAGTGCTGGGATTACAGGTATGAGCCACCGTGCCCCGCCAAAAATCCTTCATGTTTTAAAAGCCTAATAATCAGTTCTAGAGAATACTCAAGAATTATATCTTAAGAACACAAGAACTTATTTGTGACACTAGGTGAAACACATGGCTTGGTAGATACTTCTGTTCTTCCTATCATACAGCCACAGATACTACATTATTGGAAAAACTGAACTAGTAGGAGCATACTGAAAAGCAACTGAAATCCATTTACTTTAAAAAATGATCAGTTCAGCTGGATTTTATTTTAAAACTAATTTTTTTCAAGACAATAAATCTTTATTTCAAGAGCAGATTAAATTTTATGATTAACAATGGTAGGCTACTGACCTGGCAAGTATTTAAATGCAAAATTCTCAAACAACTTTTTAAGGAAGCTAAAGTCTAAAAAGATGTCTATATACAACTGTGTTAATTTTGAAAGTCTAAATGTAAATACATATAAAAACTACCAATGCAAACAGCTACTAGTCTGACTTCCCAGGGCAAATAAAAATCTATCCATGTAAATATGTTCTAAACCTAGAAACAAAACTGTATGAAGTTAAAGCCTGAACATCTATTGCTGAGAATTACTGCAGGATTCAGAAAGGCAGAGACAGATAATGGGTCTGGGGCTGACGCTCATCCACAGAAGCAAGAAGCGTCATGGCTCATTCTGTCTAGAGCTGCTGGAACAAGAGCACCCACGTTCTAGTGACTAAGAGCTGGCCCGTTCAAGAAGGTGTGTTGAAGGGTTCTTTTTGTCAGAGGGTTCATATCTGGAATTCTACTCCAGCCTTCTGTCAGTTCTCCATGTTGCTCCGTTTTTCCTCCTCAAATCTACGGATCAGTAAAACTGTGTTTCAAAGCTCCCGCAACTTGTGTTTCCAATCCAGAAGTAAATACTATACATGTGAAATCTTAGTCCTAGAGAAATAGATATTGCAAGGAACTTAATGTCCTGTGTCCTCATTCTACTTAGAATGAGTGGTCAGGCCATCCTTTCCAAAGAGGAATCACAGTTCTGTTTTCACCAGTAGCTGCACCCTGACATGAGTCACCACCACAATCAAGTTACAAAACAATTCCCTTACCACAAGGATCTCTCACACTTCCCTTCTAAAACCACACTCACCTTCCTCCAGCCATCCCACCCAGCCTCATCCATAACCTCTTGAACTACTCATCTATCCTCCATTTCTATAATTTTGTCATCTGGAGTGTTCTGGTGAAAGAGAAGCTTCCTCACTGCATCAATTTTGTGGGAAATTCAATTTTCATGGCATTTAATTATTCCCCACCATCCACGGTAGGAAAAAAAAAACTTCAGAGCAACAAGAGCTGCATCCTGAACATGTCCCTTCCACTCAGAACACAGTGGACGTGTTAATGTTGTATTAACAGCAAAAAACTGTAATGATACCCAAATAAATACAGAAGATTTCTCTACCACATCGTCTATGGCATCAAAACGTAAAACCCTTATTTGAAAACACAGCAAGTGTTTTAAAAGCAATTTCTTTACCTCATATTTAAATTAGCCATCAGAGACGGACTGGCCTCACACATTGTTTTCGCTTCCTCCCAGAATTTATATTAAGGTGTCAGGAAAGACAACATATATCATGATAAGCAAAACCGGGCTTAATTAAGTCCCAGCTCTTAAGCAACGACGGGCTACATAGAGGTCAAGAGTTACTGTCGAATGATCTTAAATGTCATTACAAAAAATGCAGCTCTGAGAAGAGCTAATGGACAGAGACATGATGAGGGTGTTACGGGTGGTGAGATGGAGGTGTCGGTTAATCTAGTTTAGAAGGTCAGGACAAGCTTCCCTGAAGATGAGTTGCTTTAGCCACGATCTGTGAAGAATGGAGGGAAGGATGGCCCTGGGGTGAGAACAGAATATGCAAAGGCCCAGGGGCAGGACAGAACGTTCAGACACAAGAACCTGAAAACTGGTCAAGGCCATTTCAGTGGAGAGAGTGAGGGATTGCTGGTGAGTGACGACACCAGACAGCAGAGAGGAGGGAGTGCCTACAGTTCCATAGCTCGTGCTGTGGAACTGTTTCCATTTTAAGGGCCACAGCAAGCCACTGAGATTCCAGCTTTTCAACATTTTCCTGGTCTACAGAAATACCTATTCTTAGAGTTGAATTTCTAAGAAATTTTTAAAATATTTCAGAATAATACATTTCTACCTTAAATAAGCCCTTTCCCATAATTTCAGTGCTTAAGCAGAAAAAAACTACACAATTATTTCATTTTTATCATTTATTACTAATAGTAGAGCACCTGATTTTAAAATAGTTTTACTTAGCGTGGACAGAAATTATTTCCCACTGGAAATGACTTTATATGGCTAATATATAATTATTCACGGTGTCAGAATTTACCCACCATTTTTTTCCTTGAAAGCACACTCTTTTTAATATTCTATAAGAAGGATCTTATCTTCAGTCATTTTCTCTTTGTGGGCTCCCACCCTAGTGCAAAAGTGCTGTGAATTTAATTCACATATACATCATCTCTAGATGAAGGATTGGAATCCCTCAAATCGTATCACATGATAGACTGAAACTAGAAAGGCTTTCCCCCAAGAACCCCGTCAATAACCAATCTTTAAAAAGAAGTAATCTCTGAGTGCCACAGACATTTATAATCATTGAAATCACTAAGATTTAGGTAAGGTACCTACATGTCTTCCCACTGTAGTGCACATTTGCCAAAATCGCTGTCAAAAATCTAAGCCCGATGCACGCTGCTGCTGACTTCAGGAGAGAAATGATGACACAAACAACATGAGCAGACCGCAAAAGTTGCGCCAGGAGCAAATGGTACTGACTGGAGCCTGGAAAGGCAAAGGGAGAAGGGAGCCCTCCAGCCTGTTGCGGGCCCAGGGCCACTCCTGGTGTGGGGTTACAGAGCACTGACGGCACACTGTTTGTTTTCTTTTCTAGTCATCTAGCCTAACTGCCCATAAGCAGGTTTGGGTAGGTTTTATGGTGTGGAAAAGGGGAAACACTGCACAACAATTCTTTCTGGATCTTCTATTCTCTCGGGAACAACGGGAACACTAGGGACTTGTTCCTACTCTTCTGAGCCACTTTCAAGCCAGTTAATAAAGGGTGTGTACCAGAGTTTTCAGCAACGTTTAGTGAAAGGGCGCTTGAGCTGTGGGCAAGCAAGGTCAAGCAAAGGGGTCCGCACCCTGCTAGGGCATCGGGGCTCCGGATTTCTGGAGTGTAGGAAGACACTATGGAGGTTAGTTTGAAAGGCTTTTTCTAACGTGTATGACTGCATGCACTGTGAACTCCAGAAAGTGTCTCACGCATAGGTTGCAATGCCACTTAGGATGAATGAGAGCACTCCGGCTGCACATCCCCACATGGGCTCACTCAGGAGTGCCCTGGACCACCCTGGAGTCAGCCAGAACAGCCCTGCCCTGCTAGTGGGACTGAAATGAAGTCAAACTGTAGGGTTCATCTTAATGGAATCTGACCAGCAACCACCTAACCATTCATAGATGTTCCAGAGCCAACCCCCAGAATGGACAAGTGGACACCCAACACATACATGCACACACGTGAACACATATGCACACTGGTGTGCTGAGCCATGACAGAATATAAGGCAAAAGGAGAACAACGTGCGTTCCTACAGACATCCATCAGAATATCCTCTCATATTTTGAACCAAGTAGAAAAAGTAAATAAAAGCTGCACAATAAAAACATATGACTACATGTAACACCCACATGGCTCATTCTGCTCCATACACCACCGTCAGCCCTCAGAAACCCCCTGCTGAGGGGACGGGAGCCCAGCCACACGGACCGGGACCCACTGGCTGTTCCTGATGACTATAATACAGTGTCATAAAATAAACAGCAGCCCATTTGCATTTAAACATTTGATCATTTGTTGTGAATTTTAATGTAATTTTGAACTTTTAAAAATAGGACATTAAAATATATTTATCTTGATTACTGAGACTTCTGGTGCCCCGGTTGTGAAAGTCTCACTCACCCCACCCTGTTCTCCACCCTGCGATACACACTCCTTACAGCATACACGTACAATCGAACGCATCACACACATACACGTGTGCATGCCACACGCATGTTAAAACTGAACAAGATCTAACTTTTAGAGGCAAGACACAGAGTTAATTTTTTCCTGATCCTCAGAGTGCATTTGAGGCCACTGCCCATTTGCAGCCCACAGCAGATAATGATCAAACTCAGCTGCACCAAAGAGCAGCGGCAAGCTTTGGGCACAGCGAGTCTTACATTCTCAGAGGATGATCTGGCTCCAGTGACTCAGCAGTCCACCAGAAAGCAAGCAACGAAGCAGCAGTCACGGAAAGTGCTTTGCTAGCAAGTGCATGAAATGCTCTGAATTAGACTCATGCAGTTCTTTATCTCTAGAAATGATCAAACAGCAGCAAAATTTTCACTTAAATATAGCAAGAATATAGCACGATGTTTATTCCAAATGGCTAAGGAAGGTCTCTGTTTTAACTGATCACTTGGTCTTTTGTATTTGTCTATCTGTTCAAAAACACAGTCAAAGAAGTTGACATGTCCACATGTACTACCCCCAAAAGGGCGTCATGCATTATATAAGTAAACACACTCTTTAATTTATTGAGATTCTGCTCTTTGCTAGACAAAGCACCAGGAACTTGGGATATGACCAGGACCAAAATAAAAGAGTCCTGCCCCTAAGAAAACTACATTCTAGAACCAGGAGTCAAACAATAACAAAAGAAATCACTTATATAATTAATAGAGTAGGTATACTGAGTTAACAGTGTCCCCTAAAATTCATGTTCACCCAGACCCTGTGAATATGACCATATTTGAATATAGGGTCTCTGCAGATGTTATCAAGATGAGGTCATATGGGATTAGTATGGGCCCTAAAGCCAATATGACTGGTGTTCTTATAATAAGGGGACAATTTGTACACAGAGACACACACAGAGAGAAGGGACCTGTGTGAGTACAGTGGCAGCGATTGGAGGGATGCTAAATTTTGAAGTGTCTAGCGGATATCTAAATGGAGATGTAGATGTCAAGTGTGCAGCTAGATAAATGAATCCACAGTTCGGGAGAAAGGAGTGAGCTGGAAATACAAGAGTGGGAGTAGCAGACACACAGATGGTGTTAAAGCCACGAGAGCATGTGCAGGCAGACTGGGGCAGAGGAGCAGCCACTGAGCAGGAATTCTGCTGTTAGAGGCAAGGCAGAGAGTGGGAACCAGGAGGCCACACACAGAAAACACAGCAAGAGGGACGCTGCCAGCCATGACAGAGGATGCTGCTAGGTGAGGGAGCAGGGGCTGAGAACTGGCGCTGCAGTTAATACTGGTGATGCTGATACCTTTTAGTAAGACTGTGGAGATGAATCCTAATTAAAGTGAACTGAAGAGAGAATGGAAGAGGAATTGGGTGCAATGAATACAAACAATGCTTTCATGGAGTTTCACGGAAAAGGGGAGAAAGTTAAGAGTCCGAAATTTCAAACTGGTTAAGTCCTTCAGTGATTGTATTACTAATTAATTTATTTCTTATAAATACCAAGCTATAACATACACTACATATTATATGTGTTATAATTATGCATTATATAATTTATACAAATCTAAAAATTATAACTTTAAATTAATTTTTTACTTCAATTATATCACTCACATGAAATTCTGAGAAATAATACAGCTCAATCTTCTATACCCTACATTCAGTTCCCCCAGTAGCGACATCTTGGAAAATTATAATACAATATCACAATCAGGATACAGACATTGATAAAATCTGCTGATTTTGTTTAATTTCCCTGTTTTTACCTAAACTCATTTGTGTGTGTGTGTGTGCGCGCACGCGTGCATGCATGCATGTTTAGTTCCATGCAATTTTATTACATGTAGTTTCAGGTATCTGCCACCACAATCAAGTTACAAAACAATTCCCTTACCACAAGGGTCCGTCACACTTCCCTTCTAAAACCACACTCACCTTCCCACCAGCTATCCCACCCTATTCTCATCCATAACCCCCACTATTCTCCGTTTCTATAATTTTGTCATTTTGAGAAGGACTTGTAAATGGAGTCACGCAGTGTGTAACCTTTGGGATTGGCTTTTTGCACTCAACAAAAATCACTGAAGATTCATCAAGGTTGTTGTGTTTATCAGTACAGTTGACCCTTGAACCATGCAGGGGTGGGGGATGCCAACCCCAACATGGTTGAAAATCCAGATATAATTTTTAACTCCCTAAAACCTTAACCTCTACTAGCCTACTGTTGACCAGAAGCCTTATTGATAACGTAAATCATTATCATGTAATATAAATATAATGTATTTAATGTATAAAATGTAATATATAAAATATATTTTGTATGTTGTGTGTATTATATACTGTATTCTTACAATAAAGTAAGCTAGAGAAAAGAAAATATGAAGGAAGTCAAGGCAGTCACAAGTTACAAAAAAGAGATTTACCATTTACTAGAAGAGGGTTGGTATTGTAGTCTCAGGGATGGCAGAGGTGGAAGAAAATCCACATATAAGTGGACCTGTGCAGGTCAACGCTGTGTTGCTGAAGAGTCAACTGTGGTTTGTTCCTGATTACTGCTGAGTGGCCATCTGCGGTGTGGATGTGCCACAGGTGTTTAATCATGTGCCCACGGAAGGCCTTCTGGATTATTTCCAGTTTGGGATTATTACAAATGAAGCCTCCGTGAGCACTGGTGTACAGGATTTTTTGTGTAAACATAAGTCTTCACTGCTCTGGGATAAATGCCTGCGAATATGATCACTGGATGGCAAGGTAACGGAATGTTTAGTTTTATATGAAACTGCCAAACTGCTTTCCAGAGTGGCTGTACCATTTCACATTCTCACCGGTAACAGAGTTGGGGCTTAGTTTTCTCACATTCTCACCTGCATTTGGTGATGTCGCTATTTTCTATTTTAGTCATTCTGATAGGTGTCTACAGTGACATCACATTGTTGTTGTAATCTGCGTTTCCCAAATGGCTAATGATGTTGAACATCTGTATATCTTATTTTCCATCTGTACATCTTCTCCAGTGAGACGGCAGCTCATATCTCTTACCTACATTCTAACTGGATTTTTTTTTTTTTTTACTGCTGAGTTTAAGAGTTCTTTATGTATGTTAGTCCTTTGTCAGATACATGCTTTGCGAATATCTTCTATCAGTCCGTGGCTCATATTTTCATCCTCTCAGGGTATTTTGCAAAGCAAAAGTTTTTAATTTTGATGAGATCTAATTTATTACATTTTTTTCTTCTGGATCATGCTTTTGATACCCATCCTAAGAATTCTTTGCTTTGTCCTAGATCCTGAAGATTTTTCTCCTATTCTTTTTCCTAAAAGTTTTATGTTTCACACTGAAGTCCAGAGTGCGTATGTATATGTCTATGTACATACACATAGACATATACGTATGTATATGTCTATGTACATATATAGTATACACACACTTAGACATGCGTGCACATAGAGGATATTAAAGTAAGTCCAAAATTTGTATAAAATTACCTGTTAATTTTAGTATGTGTCTTTCAAGTCCTGGATTTGTGTTATAAAGTTTACATTTATAGATGTGTATTTTAAAAGCTTATATGCACACATACATACACAAAACACATGTATATAAACACTTTTTTAAAACACAAAATTAGTATTAAATCACCTGAATTTTTCAGTACCAATCATGAACATTCTCTACAGTAACTTTGTCAAATCATTTTTAAAGCAGCACAGTATTCCAGTGTACAGCTAACTCCAATCTGTTCAGGAAATCTGCTCTTAATGGTCATCTAAGCTGTTTCCGAGTTACCGCTCCATCAAGCTGAGTCCTCACGTGCCTGGGCTCTGCTGGTTTATGCCAGTCTCCCACTGGTGGGCCTTCTCTGGAGGCGGCTGGACATTCCGGAGACTAGACCCTGGTCCCATCCCCACTCCTTCTCATTGCTGCTATCCTTGAACAGTTTTTATCCTTGAACAGTTTTTAAGATCCCTGAGCATCTTAAAAGAATTCAAAACTCCTTCGTTAAAAGCCAGAGGGAAAAATGAAGCAGGTTAGCATGAAGATATGGGCAGATTTCAGAGGCATCCAGCTAGAAGGACTTGTTTTTCTCTCATCCCACCTGTCTCCTTTTCTTGAGGGGTGAGCACAGAGGTAGAAGCAACCGCTGCATTCCCTATTCCTTTCAGTCTCTCTTCTTGGGTGACAGAAGCCAAGAAGGTATTTTTTCTTCTATGCCTTCCTTGCTGTATGAAAAACAGCTCTCTTGAATTGCTGTAGTCTGTTCTTTCTGGGTCCAGCTCTCACTGTGGTCCTGATACTGCCAGGCTCTGGAGAGACAGGGTGAGCTCAAGTTTCCCTGATTGGCCTGGGCTAAGCCCTGGCTTTGACATTGCCTGCTAATTAGCAAAAATAATAAATAAAAATAAATAAAAATAAAAATGGGGGAATGACCTATCTCGTGGAATTGTTGCCAGGTGTAAATACGAAAGTACACGAAAGTCACTCAGGGCCTGTACATGGTAGGTCCTCCAGAACTGGCAATCTTTTCATCTATTCTTAGGGCATTCCTTCCAGAAATCAAAGTGCTCAAAATCCCTCCTTCCAGAAATCAAAGTGCTGAAAATCCCAGAAGCAAAGACATTTGAGGGAGTCCGGGAGGGACAGTCCTCTTGGAGTGAAGGGCTTTGACTGTGCCTGTGTGAAGATTATTTGCAGCAGTCAGTAAGGAGATGATACAAAACATACCCCAAGAAGGCACTCATGCCAGAAGTCGATGTTACGTTTTTAAAAGTCAGAGATATTTCACCTGATTTTCCATATTTCTTTAGAATTCCTTTCTCCATTTCTGTTTTGTCACGTAGACCCACTTAACCAACTTTTTGCATTACTCTTGACTGACAATATGCCCAGCACTGAGCTTTTCTACCTTGTTTGATGAATCACGATCAAGATATATATATCCCAATCTAGATATAAAGATTTGCCACAGAGTGTGCTGGAAATGCAGATTCTTGGCGCTAGCTTTGGTGATTCTTAGTGGCCACATACAGCATTTCACTTATTCCTCCTGAGACTTCTGAAAATTCAGTCTCTCCAGGACAGAAACAGATGTTGGAAGCCCATAGCAGCCACAGCTAGGAAAGACAGTGCTGGGGTTTCACTCAGCCTCAGAACTCAAGGTGCTGGGTACTTTCCATTGCTTTATGCTAGGTATTTACTTTGGTTAACACGGGTCAATGTTGACACAAACAGAATTACTGCCACTTGCTAAACTGAATCAAATTCTAATATTTATTCATAGACTGTTAACTCGGGTCAATGTTGACACAAACAGAATTACTGCCACTTGCTAAACTGAATCAAATTCTAATATTTATTCATAGATCCATGAATATTCAGTCATGTTCATTTAGATACTATTAAAATTAAATAGTCACAAACACCAAGGGCTGGTGAGTCTGTGGAGAACTGGGAACTCTTATACACTGATGGAGAGAGCAGTGCAAATTGTTAGCACTAATTCGAGGGCGTTCTGCTATCTCTGATAGTGGTAGAGATGTGTACATGACCCAACAATTCCACTTCTAGCCCTAGAGAAACATTTAGACATGTGCACAAAATATATTCCGATATATGTGCAGATATGCTCCTCACAGCTTAGTCTGCAATAGTTCCACATTAGAAACAAAGCGAGATGCCCATGAGCATAGAAGAGGATGCATGCGATGGAGTTTGGGCAGCAATAAAAATGAATGAGTAACACCTGCGTATATGACGATGGATGAGTCTTATAAATGTTGAATGAGTTACAGGAGAATACAGAGAGTTTTGATATGTTTATCTAATATTTAAAGACTCTAAAGACAATACTATATATTATTCACAGATGCACATTATCTCTGTGGTAAAAGTTTCACAGCAGGCACAAAAAGAGCATGTATATGACTTGCACATGGCTCTGAGTGGGAGCCGGGAGTGGACTGGGAGAGTAACAAAGTGGGAAAAATTCAGATTTATTCATTTTGAGTGCTGAGTATCAGAATATTTGGAAAACTTCAGAATAATTTTAAAAGATATCAATATAGGTATCTTTTCATATACACGAATAACTCTTCCCATTCCAAAAGTGCTTTGGAGTTTATGAGACTCTCCAACTACACCATATCCTCCAAGTAACTCCAAAGTAGGCAGGGGATACGTTGCCACAATTTGATGAAAGAAGCTCAGAGAGTCTAGTGACTTGCTGAAGATCACACAGCAAGTAAGAGACAAAGCCAGGATTCAGATCCAGACTCCAGATTTGGCACTGTTTCCTCCCATCATCCAACATCTTTCCAGACATCTTTGATTGCAATGAACATTTCAGGGCTTTTTATTGCATAACCTTGGGAGCCTTTTGTCAACTATGGGCATGATTTTCCCTTGGCAGACTGGAAAACCAATATAGATGAAGTTATTTTTATAGATGATACATTCAAGATCACACAGCAAAGCAGTGTTTGAATCTATACTGACACACATGAACTTTTGACTCATTTGTGACTTATTCTTTTGAAATGCTGTCAACTTTCCAGTTTTTGGAACTAAGAATCAGATTTATAATCACTTATAATTCAGTTCTTACAAACATCTTAACATGACATAATTTGTTCACTGCACAATTATTTATAACACTAGAAAATGGGAGCACCCTAAAGAATTAACAACAGGGCAAGAGATAGGTAATTGTGTTTAATGAAGTCATTAATGCTTTACTCATAGACTCTGCAACAATAGGTAAGAATACTTTCAATCAAGGTCAATATTTATCCAGTGTGCATGGGTATGGGCACACAGCTGTTTATGGTTAGTGTCCATTCAGACCAGTTACTTACTGCCCATGCCTCCTATGTCAATTTCTGTGCTATACTAGTTGTTAAATATTTTTAAGATTACCCTGGTAATGATAGAACATTAAGCTGGAACAAGCAGAAGTTAATTATATTATAATTAACAATCACAGAGATATGTGTGTATGTACACGTGTATAATCTAGATGAGTATATATGTATATATACTTATCTCTATGACTGTAATCATAGTGTAATATAGTAAGTTCTGCTTTTATATATGTATAATGAAAATATACGTAAACACATACAATTTAGTTTGAAATATAGAATTTCTGGTGTTTTCCTCTCTAGATCACACATTTTCCACAATCTTATATGGATGTTGTAATTTACAGACTGAATACTGGGGTATTAGAGCACATCTTAGAGCATATCCATCCTGAGCCTGCCTCTTCATGATCCTGTCCTGCACTTTCTCTCCACTCCGCTCTCCCCATGAGGGCATGGCTTTTGTGCTGAGGCACTGAAGTGTGATGCATTGTTGAATGAGGAGACACAATAGCTCCACTTTGTCTTCAGTGATAAGATCAAATGCACTGGACTTATTTTATACGTTCCTATTTTGCTAAGGGTACAGCAAATTATACAGTGATATGGAAAGATGAAATGTTATCAGCCTCTTTCAATGAAATTCTGATCCTCTGAAATCTCCCAGTTCACTCAAGTCTTATTTCCCCCACTGGGGTGTTACAAAAACCCACACATCTCTTCAAGGCTGAGAAAGCATGCTTAGTGCTATCGGAGCAAGTCCAGTTTCATCAAATACAGGTAAACCTTTCAAATCATATAAACCCTTGTGACAGTACTCTATGTTATCTTTATCAATCGTCCTAACCATGAGAATTCATCCTTACAATTCAGAGGAATGAAATTTGAACACTAAAAACTAGTTCTGGATTTCTTGGTATAGATGCCTATGTGCTCAGCATGCTCTCATGGCACTACGCTCTAGCAGCAGGGGCAGCTTCAGTTAAACTTACCTTCTTTTCCACTACCCTGTTAAAAGGGACAATGTTACCGTGACTTATATCTGTGTGCCAATAGCTACTTTACTCTCTCTTTTTTTTTAAGTAATTGGTTTCTTAAAAAATCATAGGCTCAAAATACAAGTAAAACTAATGAGGTTATAAACTGTGAAGCAAAACCACCAGGACAACTGAATGTTTCCCTGTGTCATAGCTAACACACGAAATCCAATCTAGCTTAGCCACATGAAATCATTTCAAGAGGTACAAATATGTCAAACAATTATGTAAGCAAAAGATGTAGCACACTGTATGATGACAGGTAATTTGGGTTCTTTTCCTGCATTGCTTCTCCTGGCAAAAGGATCAAGTAATGTCCCAACACTTTGGCTTTTGTCTGGCATTCCAATGTTAGCTGTGCCGAAATCCCATTTTGCACTATCATTGCAGAAGTCTATTATTTGTGAAATTGATTCCTGCCACATTGTGCTGTGAGAAGGTTAATGGTTCATTGATTTAGCCAGTAGTAGGATTTGTTGTGTTTAATAATGTATGAGGTGATGGCCTTTTAATTCCTTTATATATCCAGTAAGACAATAAACTTCTGCAATAATACAGGAAAGGTAAGTAGCATGATTCTTTCATGTTGCTTTCAACACTTCAAATGCATTTTCAAACTGAAGAGTAACCAAATACATGAATTCAGATATTTCACAATGACATAGTTCATGATGAAAATCCAAAGTTTAAAAGCTGGTTTTCCTATAAATCTTATATGTTCTCAACTAAGAATTTATCTTCTATTAAGTTAATCTATGAAATGCAGTAACATTTTGCTTTCTCTATTTTTGCTAGTTGGCAACCAGTGAGCAATGAAACAGCAAGGCCAGGGCTGGAACAACACAGTAACAATGAACCGAACTCCAACAGCCAAGTGTGCCTCCATGCGCCACCCTCCAACACCTTCTGAACAGGGACAAGCAGATTGTTTTGGGTGCCCCTGACTGTTTTTTCTCTGAACCACCTCGATACTCTTTTGACTCTCAAAACTTCCTGACTGAGCAACAGGGAGTACAGAGGTAGATACAACAGCTGCATACTTCTATTATCCTTCCCGCCAAATAAAACTTAAAGACTTTAAAATGTTAAAAAATACAGTGTCACCCTCATGCTTTTTCACTTTAAGTGAAACACTGTCAAATGAAACCAAATAGGAAGAATAAAAGAGGAAAATAAAGAGAATCAAAGGAAAAGAAGAAAGCAGGAGGAAGAGAATTGAAGAGGACTGGGAATACTGAAGGCCACTTAGCAAGAGCCAAGGGGAGAACTGGAGATGGGCAGTGTGTAATTGAGCCCACGGCATGGAGGGTACAGACAAGCCCAGTAGTGTTGTCTTACAGCTGGAGGCAGTGCCAGCCATCCTTCCCCTCCTGGAGATGGAAGCACACAATGGGAAAGAATCATGGACTAGGAGGTTCCTGCGCCCTCCTTGCCTAAAGCATTTGCAGCTCTAATATTGTATGAGAAGAGGTTCAGGTAGGGATGCTAAGAAACAGGCAGAGGAGGGGTTGTGCCAGGCAGCCAGGAGAAGGAGAGAGTGGAATTTGCTAATTCATTTGTAAGTGGAATATATTATTGTGGATTTGTGGGTGGTTAGTTAAAAATTCTGTTATGTCTGTCACTAGGAATGTGAGGTTCATTTTTAACTTCTGAGGTCTCTCTAGGCCTGATGGTAGATTAACAGGACCTGCATTGTCTTGTCTTGCCAGGAAGCTGGGCTTCACTTTGGACTGAAGTTTCAAGAGCCATCAGAAACCACTGCTTTACCAAAATCAGGAGGCTTGCAGACAGAATTCAAGACAGTTTAGCTTGAAGGCATCATGGAGTTCACCTGGCACAACTCACGTTTTGTTCATGTAAACCTGAAGTTCAGAGGGGTTAGGTTATTTCTCCAGGGTCACAGGATTTCCTAAGTCCATCAAGTACTTTCCTTTCACACATTAAGCCTCCCAGAAAAGAAAATAGAAAAAACCTTTATCCCACTTTTAGGAAACTCCTCCCTATCTGTGGTAGGCAGTCTCTTGAGATTGCCCCCAAGTATCCCCATCTCCTGATAGACATGTCCTTGTGTAATCCACTCTCCTTGAGTGTGGGCTGGACTCATTGCGGTTTCTGACAAATATGGCAGAATACAACAGAACATATGGGATGCCACTTCTGAGATGAGGTTGTAAAAGCTTATGGTTTCCATCTTTGGGGCCCCCTCTTTCTGATTTCTCTCTCTCGGGGAAGCCATGTCTTGAGGCATCTCTACAGAAGGGTCCATGCGGCTAGAAACTGAGGGAGGTCTCTGTCCAGCAACTGTCAATGAACCAAATCTTGCCAGCAGCCATGTGAGTGTGCTTGAAAGTGAGTCCTCCTTCAGAGGAACCTTCAGATGAGACCGCTGCCCTGTCTGACAGCTTACAATCTCACAGAGATCCTGAGCCAGAGGATGCCAGCAAAACTGCACCAGAATTCAAGACTCTAGAAACTGTGTGAAGTAACAAGTATTTGCTGTTTTATTCCTCCAAATTTTGGGATAACTTGTTATTCAGCAGCAGATACTAAAACATTTTTCTAAGTCACACACTGATTAGTCTCTTAAATCTAACAGGTACTTTTCCTCCACATATTAAATATTCCAGATTATTTTTAAATAAAAGAACCTTTTAGCATATGTTTAGGGAACTCCTCTCTATCTTAATTCCTCAGAAGACATTTATTATGGTGATTATTTAGTACTATTTTAAAAGGAAAATTGATTGGAAACAAATCATTGCTATTAATTTGGATATATTGTGAATTCTACCAGACACACAAAGAAGAGCTGATACCAATCCCACTGAAACTATTCCCCCCACTCAAAAAAAAATCAAACAGGAAGGACTCCTCCCTACTTCATTCTATGAAGCCGGCATCACCCTGATACCAAAATCTATCAAAGACATAACAATAAAAGAAAACCACAGGCCAATTTCCAATTAACGTCGATGCAAAAATCCTCAACAAACTACTAGCAAACCTAATCCAGCAGCACATCAAAAAGGTAATTAACCACCATCAAGATTCTTTACTCCTGGGATGCAAGGTTGGTTCCACATATGCAAATCAATAAATGTGATTCATCACATAAACAGAATTAAAATCAAAAACCATATGATCATCTCAATACATGCATTAAAGCTTTCAATAAAATCCAAAATTCCTTTATGATAAAAACCCTTAACAAACTAGGCATTGAAGGAACATACCTCAAAATAAGAGCTATCTATGGTAAAACCACAGCCAACATCACACTGAATGGACAAAAGCTGGAAGTATTCACCTTGAGAACTGGAACAAGATAAGGATGCCTAACCTCATCACTCTTATTCAACATGTACTAGAAGTTCTAGCCAGAGTAACAAGGCAAGAGAAAGAAATAAAGGCATCCAAACAAGAAGAGAGGAAGTCAAATTATCCCTCTTCACTGATATGATCGTGCACCTTGAAAACCCTATACAATACCTCCAGAAGGTTCCTAGAACTGATAAACATCTTCAGTAAAGTTTCAGAATACAAAATTAATAGACAAAAACCAGTGGCTTTTTTTTTTTTTTTTTTTTTTTTTTTTGAGACGGAGTCTCGCTCTGTCGCCCAGGCTGGAGTGCAGTGGCGCGATCTCAGCTCACTGCAAGCTCCGCCTCCCGGGTTTACGCCATTCTCCTGCCTCAGCCTCCCGAGTAGCTGGGACTACAGGCGCCCGCCATCTCGCCCGGCTAGTTTTTTGTATTTTTTAGTAGAGACGGGGTTTCACCGTGTAGACCAGGATGGTCTCGATCTCCTGACCTCGTGATCCACCCGTCTCGGCCTCCCAAAGTGCTGGGATTACAGGCTTGAGCCACCGCGCCCGGCCGCCAGTGGCATTTTTATACATGAGTAACATTTGAGCTGAGAGGCAAATCAATAATATAATCCCACTTACAATTGTCACAAAAAATTAAAATATCTACAAATATATTTAACCAAGGAGATAAAAGATCTCTAAAAGGAGACTACAAAAACACTGCTGAAAGAAATCATAGATGATAATAACAAACGGAAAAACATTCCATGTTCATGAACTGGAAGAAATAATATCATTAAAATTGTCATACTGCCCAAAGCAATCTGCAGATCCAATGCTATTCTTATCAAATTGCCAGCATAATTTTTCACAGAATTAGAAAAAAAACTATTCTGAAATTCATATGAAACCACAAAAGAGCCCAAATAACCAAAGCAATCTTAGGCAAAAAGAACAAAGCCGCAGATATCACACTACCCAACTTCAAACTATACAAGGCGACAGTAACCAAAACAGCATGATTCTGGTACTAAAACAGACACATAGACCAATAGAACACCATAGAGAACCTAGAAATAAAGCTGCACACCTATTAATACAACCAACTGGTCTTTGACAAAGTCAACAAAAATAAACCATGGGGAACAGACTCCCTATAAGTGGTGCTGGAATAGCTGGCCAGCCATACGCACATGAATGAAATTGGACCCCTACCTATCAGTATATATAAACATTAACTTAAGATGGATTAAAGACTCAAATGTAAGATGTAAACTATAAAAATCCTAGAATAAAACCTAGGAAATATCCTTCTGGACACCAGCATTGGCAAAGAATTTATGACTAAGTCTTCAAAAGCAATGGCAACCAAAACAAAAATTGCTACGTGGGACCTAATTAAACTAAAGATCTTCTGCACAGCAAGAAACTATCAACAGTGTGAACAGAAACCTACAGAATGAGAGAAAATATCTGCAAGCTATGCATCTGACAAAGATCGAACGTCCAGAATCCATAAGGAACTTAAGCGAAAGACAAATAACTTCATTAAAAGGTAAGCAAAACACGTGAACACACACTTCTTAAAAGAAGACATACGAGGAGCCAATAAACATATGAAAAAATGCTCAACCAAATCATGAAGGAACTCCCACTCACAACTGCTACAAAAAGAATAAAATAAATAGGAACACAGCTAACAAGGGAAGTGAAGGATCTCTTCGAGGAGAACTACAAACCACTGCTCAAAGAAATCAGAAAGGACGCAAACAAATGGAAAAACATTCCATGCTCATGAATAGGAAGAATCCGTATCATGAAAACGGCCACACTTTCCAAAGCAATTTATAGATTCAATGCTGTTTTCACTAAACTACTATTGACATTCTTCACTGAATTAGGAAAAACTATTTAAAATTCATATGAAATCAAAACAGAGCCCAAATAGCCAAGACAATCCTAATGAAAAAGAACAAAATTGGAGGCATTACACTACCCAACTTCAAACTATATATTACAAGGCTACAGTAACCAAAACAGCATGGTACTGCTACAAGAACAGACACACACATCAATGGAACAGAATAGAGAACCCAGAAATAAGACCCCACACCTACAACTATCTGATCTTTGAAAAAGTTGACAAAAACAAGCAATGGGGAAAAGAGTCCCTTTTTAATGAATGGCGCTGGGAGAACTAGCTAGCCAGAAAATTGAAACTGGGCCTCTTCTTTACACTACATACAAAAATAAATTAAAGATGGATTAAAGACTTAAATGTAAAACCCAAAACTATAAAAACCCTAGAAGAAAATCTAGGGAATACCATTCAGGACATAGGCATGGGCAAAGATTTCATGACGAAGATGCCAAAAGCAATAGCAAGAAAAACTAAAATTGACAAATGTGAACTGATTAAACTAAAGAGCTTCTACACAGCAAAAGAAACTATCATCAGAGTGAACAGGCAACCTATAGAATGGGAGAAAAAATTTGTAATCTACCCATCTGACAAAGTACTAATATCCAGTATCTACAAGGAACTTAAACAAATTTACAAGAAACAAACAACACTTTGGGAGGCCAAGGCAGGCGAATCACAAGGTCAGGAGATGGAGACCATCCTGGCTAACATGGTGAAATCCCGTCTCTACTAAAAATACAAAAAAATTAGCTGGGCTTGGTGGCAGGCGCCTGTAGTCCCAGCTACTCGGGAGGCTGAGGCAGGAGAATGGCATGAACCCGGGAGGCAGAGCTTGCAGTGAGTAGAGATCGCGCCACTGCACTCCAGGCTGGGCGACAGAGCAAGACTCCATCTCAAAAAAAAAAAAAAAAAGAAACAACAACCCCATTAAAAAGTGGGTAAAGGACATGAACAGACACATCTCAAAAGAAGACATACATGCGGCCAACAAACATAAGAAGAAAGCTCAATATCAATGATCATCAGAGAAATGCAAATCAAAACCACAATGCGATACCATTTCACGCCAGTCAGAACGGCGATTATCAAAAAGTCAAGAAACAACAGATGCTGGCGAGGCTGTGAAGAAATAAGAATGCCTTTATACTGTGGGTGTGAATGTAAATTAGTTCAACCATTGTGAAAGATGGTGCAGCAATTAAGACCTAGAATTAGAAATACCATTCGATTCAGCGATCTCATTACTGGGTATATGCCCAAAGGAATAGAAATCATTCTATGATAAAGATACAAGCACACATATGTTTACTACAGCATTATTCAAAACAGCAAAGACATGGAATCAACCTAAATGCTTATCAGTGATAGACTAGATTAAAAAAAATGTGGTACATATACACCATGGAATACTATGCAGCCATAAAAAGGAATGAAATCGTGTCCTTTGCAGGGACATGGGTGGAGCTAGAAGCCATTCTCCTCAGCAAACTAAGGCAGGAACAGAAAACCAAACATAGCATGTTCTCACTTACTAGTGGGAGCCGAATGATGAGAACACATGGACACATGGTGGGCAACAACACACACCGGGGTCTGTCAGAGGGTGCAGGTGGGAGGAGGGAGGGCATCAGGAAAAATAGCTAATGGATGCTGGGTTTAATACCTAGGTGCACCAAACCAGCATCACACACATTTACTTATTTAAGAAACCTGCACACCCTACACATGTACCCCTGCACTTAAAATAAACGTTGGAAATGAAAAGAAAGCTCAACATCACTAATCATCAGAAAAAAAAAAAAATCAAAACCACAGTAAGATACCATCTCACAACATTCATAATGGCTGGTAAAAAGTAACAAAACAACAGATGCTGGCGAAGCTGTGGAGAAAAGGGAACAGCTTATACACTGTTGGTGGGAATGTAAATTAGTTGAGCCACTGTGGAAAGCAGTTTCAGAATTTCTCAAAGAACTGAAAACAGAACTACCATTTGAGTCAGCAATCCCATTACTGGAATATACCCAAAGGAAAATAAATCATTCGGCCAAAAAGATACATGCATGCATATGTTCATAGCAGCAATATTCACAATAGCAAAGACATGGAATCAACCTAGGTGTCCATCAATGGTGGACTGGACAAAGAAAATGTGATACATATTCTCCACATTGTACTATAAAGCCATAACAAAGAACAGAATCATGTCCTTTGCAGCAACATGGAGGTAGCAGGAGGCCATTATCCTAAATGAATTAATGCAAGAACAGAAAACCAAATACTGCATGTTCCCACTTGTAAGTGGGAGCTTAACACTGGGTACACATGGACATAAATATGAGAACGATAGACTACTAGGGACTAGTACAGAGGAGGAGAGAGAAAAAGAAGGGAAATAGTTGAAAAATTACCTGTTGGGTACTACACTTAGTACCTAGGGGACAGGATCAATCAAACCTCAATCCTCAGCATCACATAATATACCCATGTAACAAACCTATGCATGTACCCCCTCGATCTAAAAGGAAAGTTAAAATTATTTTAAATGGGCACAGTGAATTTCAGCATTGCACATACAAAATCCTTTTAAATAATCTATGACCATGAATACAGGAAGTTTCTGATTTCAAATCCTGGGTCTAACAGATACTTATGACTGCTAAAATCATGTATAACCCACTAGCTGGTGGCTTCCATTGTATCAACCGTTGAAGTTTTCCAAGGAAAGGAGTTGATGTGCGGGTGTTGTGAGCTCCCAACAATGAATTTAACCTCATTTATATCATAGCCTTGGCAAATGAACATTATCTCCTTCCCTCAATGATGGTTAAAAAAAATGTGGCTTAGAATGAACTGAGTATTTGAATTGGCTTTGATGTGACTTACAGGCTTTATTTGAACTTCCTTTACGTACAATGGGTATTACAGCCACCTTGCTAAAGTTCACAAGAATATATGCAACAACTGTTGTTACCCAGTAGTCCTTAGTGTGATATCTCATTTTTTTTCAATCCTGATTGAAAACTGACACAACAACAGCAATCATCATCCTTTATTCATTCATGTAACAAACATGAGCTGCATACTTAATAAATCCTGTACCATCCTAGGCACTCTAAAATAAATTATCTTTCATCCTTAAAACAATCCTGCAATATATTCTACTGCCCATGTCACAGGTGGAAGATCGGGTATCTCAGGTCTATGTAGGATTAATATACTCTACTCAACTTTACCAAGAAAATGTGAAGATCACAAGCCAAATATCACAAGTCTTTATATTGGCATTTAGTCATATTTGAATAGGTAGTAGGTAGCCTTTCTTGTTGGATAATTTATTTATCTTAAGTGCCAAGTAGTTTTCTCCTGGCATGTTTACCAAATATTAATAAAGAGGTCTGATATGGGGTTTAAAAATGGCAAATTATTAACTATAAAATAATGATGGCAGCTGCTGAAATTGGATGCCTAACAATCTGTAGTATGAATTGTTCAGACATTGCTGTTCTAAACATCTGCATAAAGAGCTGAAATCTTTGGATTAAGAAACGGGAGTGTAACTCTGTTTTAAATCATAGTTACTGCTTCTCAAATATTTAATTCTCAAATTTGTTCTTCAGGTTACATCATTTTAAATCAAACAACAAGCTGGCCATGTAAAGATATCAGTATTAGAACTCAGACACCTACATTCTCAATTTCTAAATACAGATAGGTCCAGAATATTTGTATCTTATGTTGTGCCTGCACGCTACTCCAGCCAGGGTGAAGGAGAGACTCCCAGAGGTTATGACCTGTTCTTTATGACAAAGGTGTTGGCATTCTTTGGGAGAGGGTAAAGCTTTATTTGATACTTTAAGCATAAATTTTGATAAAGAGCTTTATGTAATGAACCAAGATATATAAAGAATCACCATCATCAATAGCAAAAAAGGTTTACAACAAATACAGAAGCAAAAAGTCGTATCACAATAGTAGGCTCGCGAGTAAGAGTATTGGCAGAGTCAGGTGCACCCATGTTGTCCCTTAAAGAAATAACTTTTGTCCAGCTTTCTTTACCATTTGAAAGTGTGTTTTATGTGCTTCCATAAATTAGTTGTGCTTGCTTCCAAAACTATTTACACCCATCATACTTGCTATTGTAATTATGCAGTTCTACTAAAGTATGCCATAAGCTGAAACACAAGTGTGCAAAGAGAAATATTTCTATGAAGAGGTTGAATGCTTTGAAAAGATAATGGAAACCTGCAGAAAAAATTTCTGGGAATCTCAGAAGATTTTGGGGTGGCAGGAGTGGGTGGGGTAACATTCTAAGAGTATTTTTCAATTGGACTACCTCACACATGTCTTCAAGAGCTTGACCAGCTAAAAAGAAACCTAAACACTGGAAATGACCTTGGTCTTATAATGTTGACACAGTCATATTTATGAATTTTTTTTGAGGTGGAGTCTTGCTCTGTCACCCAGGCTGGAGTGCAGTGGCACGATCTCGGCTCACTGCAACCTCTGCCTCCCAGGTTCAAGCAATTCTCCTGCCTCAACTTGCCGAGTAGCTGAGATTACAGGTGCCCGCCACCATGCCTGGCTCATTTTTGTATTTTTAGTAGAGACAGGGTTTCAACCGTCCTGGCCAGGCTGGTCTTGAACTTCTGACCTCGTGATCCACCCACCTCAGCCTCCCAAAGTGCTGGGATTACAGGTGTGAGCCACCGTGCCCTTACTCATATTTATGAATTTTAGGTTAAACTGAAATATTTAAGATATATGTGAATTGTGTCCTTTTGTCTTGTTTTTTTGACCAATAATTAAACAATAGTAATTTGTTATTGCTATTATATGTGAACTTTGATAAAAGTCAATAGCATAACACTAAAGGGCAATTTAATAAAGGCAGTCCTGGCAGATCCAATTATAAAGTCATCCAGCAACCTGAAATGATTCAAGAATGTAGCCAAAAGTACCAAGAGAAATGGATGAATAACATGTCTGATAATTTCCTAAATTTGTCTCAGATGTGTTCTTCAAGAGGCAGTCTGTAGTATGTGACTGTGGCAGACATACTGTAAGGTATGACCCCACTCCCATATTACCTACCTCTTATTGTTTATGACCTGCGTAACCCCTTTGTCTGTGACTTATCTATAATCAATAGAATATGGCAAAGATGATGGGCTATCACTCCCAAGATTATTCAACATAAATCTCCATTTTAGACCGCAGTGAGAGATTCTTCTTGCTACCTTGAGGAACACTAAGCGGTTATGTTGAGCAAGCCCATGTAGCAAGGCATTGTGGGTAGCCTCTAGGAACTGAGGGTGACCTACAGATGACAGCAAGCAAAAAACTGGGATCTTCAGTTATATAGCACAAGGAAATCACTTCTGCCAACAACTTAAGTGAGCATAAAAAAACAGATTCTTGAGCTGGCCACAGTGGCTCATTCCTGTAATCCAAGCAAACTGGAAGGCTGAGGTGGGAGAATCGCTTGAGCTGAGGACCTCGAGGATGCAGTGAGCCATGATGGCACCACTGCACACTAGCCTAAGAGATACAGCAACACCCCCGATTAAAAAAAAAAAAATTATTCCCCAGTCAGGCCTCCAGATGAGCATGCAGCCAGTCAACACCTTGACTCCAGTTTTCTGAGACCCTGAAGAGAGAACCCATGTAAGTCACGCTCAGATTCCTGACCCACAGAAACAGAAAATGTGGGTTGTTTTAAGTTACTGAGTTTCTGTAATTTGCTACACAGCAATGGAAAACTAATATTTATTTGGTAGTTTCACAGCCACATCTGTTTACCTTTATGTCCCTCTTTCTGCATTGTCAGCTAGTTTAAAGGGAGGGACTGCGTCTTCATTTACTTTTGTTCCTTACTCACTCTGCTGTTTAGCACAACTGTCTGACATACAGATGGTCAGTGTGTACTGAATAAAGAGTCCAGTAAATGAATGAATGAATGAATGAATGAATGAATGAATGAATGAATGAATGAATACAGCACTATGGCACTTCTGCATTGCAATAAATGTGTTAAGCGCCATGACATACTACTTTTCCCTCTAATATCTCTTGGTTAATCAACATGCTGAGAAAATGAAAACTATTTCCTTTTCTAAGAAAGTCATTTATCTTCATTAAAATGGAACTGCTGTCCTATTTTCTGATCATACTGTTTGATTAGCTCCTTCTGGAATATTTCATACAATTCTCTATGGTTTTTCCTAGCCTACATAATTTTGTGTCATCAGTTACTTCAATGAGCTAGCTACTTTTCTCCAACTAATTATTTCATATACTAGGCACCAATTCCTGAGGCACCCCATCAACTCCATTCTATGAGGAAATTTGCACAAATATCCTTTCTCTGAACCAATTTAAATACATATGAGAACTTGATTTCTCATTCTGTCATTAGCAATAATAACCATATTCATACTTTTGGATGATCAAAGTACTTTACACCAATTATTTTGTTTACCTGTAGAGGTAGACATGCTATATAACCCCCATTTTTTGGATAAGAAAATTGAGGCAGAAAAATGCTTTTGGAGCAAGGTATTTATTTGTTCTGTGAACAATGTATTAAGCACTGAAAATACATGGAGCACTATATTTAGAAAAAATGAACGGAAAACAGATCTGTCTTGTCTGCCTTATCAAACTGAATGTTTCCTACAGTTTTATCTGTGTTTTTTCCATTTTTATTTTTTTTCTACTAGTATTTCCACATACAAAAGCTAGGCTTAAGCCTTCCCTACCTGACACCTAGGAAAATACAATAGGCTTCTGTGTGCTTTAGGCTCATCGTGGCCCTGTTTATCCAGCACGGGACTTAGAGAATGCCTTGCTAAGCTTGATTTTATTGCAGCTGAGCATCCTACAGCGAATTCCTGGCGCCCATTGTTCAATATGCAAACATGTTGGCTTTGTTAAAGATCCTGGTAGATACTTCATTCACCTTCCTTCCCAATCCAATATTCTCTGGTTTTTGTTTGTTATTTCATAACCAGAAATTCTCTATGCAAAATCTCTATGCAAAATAACTAGCTATTGCTCACTTAAGCAAAACTTCACGTTTGTGCATGCTGCCTTGTTTTATGTACATGTTGCCCCTTCGAGTCAATATGCCCTCTTGGCTTATGTTTCACAATTCAACTGCCCTACCCTTTTTTCAAAACAAGAACAATATTCACCTCATGATTAACTCTATCCAGCTCTACCTGGGCCTTCATGCTTTGGCTCCCATAAGCCTGAACTTTTTTTTCTTTTTTTTTTGAGACAGAGTCTCACTCTGTTGCACAGGCTGGAATACAGTGGCACGATCTTGGCTCACTGCGACCTCTGCATCCCAAGTTCAAGCGATTCTCCTGCCTCAGCCTCCTGAGTAGCTGGGATTACAGGCACCCGCTACCACACCCAGCTAATTTTTGTATTTTTTTAGTAGAGACAGGGGCTCACCACGTTGGCTAGGTTGGTCTCAAACTCCTGACCTCAGGTGATAAACCCACCTCAGTCTCCCAAAGTGCTGGGATTACAGGCATGAGATACCCCGCCCAGTCTCATGAACTTCTTTAATTTGCTTGCATTCCTATCAATGGTTCTGGACCAGCAGCATCAGCATCACCCAGGAATTTATTAGAAACACAAATTCTTGGGCTTCAACTTCAAATATACTGAATCAGACATATTAAAGGTAGGCCCCTCCAATTGTTTTAACAAACCCATCATGTAATTCTAAAGCACTTTTTTAACATGTAACAACCCCTGATTTATCAGTGTATGTAAATATATGTTAAAATATATACACACATATAACTACCTAAATAACACATCACTAAAAAATTAGATCCCCATAGCACTTGGGGAGGCCGAGGCAGTGGATCATTAGGTCAGGAGATCAAGACCATCCTGGCTAATACAGTGAAACCCCGTCTCTACTAAAAATACCAAAAAATTAGCCAGGTGTGGTGGTGCCTGTAGTCCCAGCTACTCGGGAGGCTGCGGTAGGAGAATGGCTGAACCTGGGAGGCGGAGCTTGCAGTGAGCCAAGATCACGCCACTGCACTCCAACCTGGGTGACAGAGCGAGACTCCGTCTCAAAAAAATAAATAAAAAATAAATAAATAAATTAGACCCCCCTTCAGATTGCAAGCTGTTTTGGATAACAGGAAATGTGATAAAATTTAACTAGTATTATTATTGTTTTTCTAAATCCCCTTAGCACACAGAACAGTGTTTTCACAAATTTTATGCTCATTACATATATTTGGCTGAATGCCACATGTTTCTTTATCCCATCTTGACTCATTAATATTTATTTAAGCACCTTTGACCAAAGGGACACAAAGAAAATAAAGTAAGCATAGCACATTATCCTCATTAAGTATGTATTTGCAGCTCTGATTAAGGCTAGGAAGACTAAATTAGTTCCGCGCACAAAGCTTGTTGTCATGGGGCTCCACGAGGTTAGACTTCTATGACCCATCTCCTGGGGCTCCTATGTGCTTCTGTAACCACAAGGCTGCAATCAGACTGAATTATCTGCACCTCTCCAACAGCATCTCTAGGCTGTAACTTCTGCCCGAAAATGTCCTCTACTCACTATCTGCCTGGATACTTCCAATGTATCCTTCAAGGCTTATCTTCAGGAAGCTTCTTGACCTCCAACATAGTAAGACACTCCTCTCTCGTGCTCCTGGGCTACCCTCTATTTACCCTGATCCTGGCACTTGCCACACTGCATTCTGAAATAAATTTCCACCTGTCTGTCTGCTCCACTGCGTTGTAAGATCAGGGTTCTCACTGCTGTATTCCAGTGCTTATCACACAATTGGTGCTCAACATTTGTGGACTGGGAAAAATATAAGTGAGTAAAGTTTGGCATCAATGTAATTAAGTTTTCTATGTTTCAATTTCCTCAAATAATCAAACATTAATATATTTCATGCTAATGACAAATTTAGTTCAGAATAAGGATGTAGATTTGTCTCTGCTGGTTGAAGCGGTCAGGGGACCCCTGAGGCTATTTCTGTACCCCTCCTAATATCTAGTGCACACTGACACCAATTTTTGTAAGCAGGTATACCAGTGATCTAGAAATAGAATGCCAGGCATGGGATGAGCATAAGCATATACTTTGCTGTGTTTTCAAGTATCACCTGCAGACACAGGATCATTTGCATATGCCTGCTTCCCATTAGGGAAGCCTTCTTGAATGTCCACCAGATGAGCTCCCTTGAAAATACTGTTAATGACTAGTCACCATGATCAACAGAGGAAGAGGTGATTTTCTAGTGATCGGTGTTTCCTAATCACCTACCAGAGAATTGGGGCAGGCAGAGGTGAACATGAATGAACAAATACCTTTCAGTGATGATCTTCAGGCCAGTAAGCCCTCTTACCATCACTTAGGATGAGGAACAATTTGTTCAGAACACCACCAAACACTAGCAACTTGGTTTCCTACAAAAGGAAGACATTCCAGAAATAACTTCAAAATTTAGCACTCATTTCTGTTCTCCTTCACTACTCTGGCACGCGGTCTGACAGGACGTGGGACTGCAGAGAAGCCAACCTCACAGCAAAGTCATGCTTGCATTGGCCACAACTGTTTGTAAGCAGTGCCAGAAAATACTGTGTTGCTTAGCCCTGGGATTCTTCAGGAGCAGGTCACCCCTGTAAGAAGATCACCTTCCCATCCTGTGGGCATCCACCTCTTCATGGCTTATTTCTGAAAGTTTGAAGACTCAAAATTTAATGTTTTTCTTCATTTATTCCTAAATAAAGATTTCTCCTCATTTAAGAAACTGCTTATTTTGACGAAATCAGGAGAGATTTTATGTATATATTCATAAATAAATTAAATCTCTCTATGTTGATGAAGAAAAGTTAAAAATTTAAAATGACATCTGTAGCAGCCTTCAGCAGTTTCTCATGTGTGAAAACTCAGAGAAAGAAGAAAACTCTCAACGCTGACAACCACGACGTGAAGACAACCTTGGGTTTCGATCAAAGGTTTGGAAAAACATTGCTGACTACAGGGCAGGTGACGATTAATGGAGGAAAACCAATCCTGGAAACACTGGCTGATGGAGAGAGCACCAAAGGAAGGGGAGGATAGTTATTCCTCTCTGCCTATGCGCCTGCTGTCTCAGAGACCCAGGATCTGTACCAACCAGAAGTCTAAGAGCACAAGAATGAGGAATCACGGCACAAAAGGATGAGTGGTAAGTGTTTCAACCAGTGAAAACAAGTATGTCTCTAAATAATCATTGTATATTTTTGCAAAATAGGGCTATTTCTTTATTATGTAAGAAAATGCAATAATTACCTAGATCTGAAATCACAAAGACCAAACAGTAGAGTGAAGATAATGAGATAATAAAAGGGTACAAAATTCTTTGTCTCAAATTGGACTAACTCAATAAAGTGAACAAAGTCCATAAACAGATATTAAATTTAGTATTATATTAGATATTAGAATTTAGCACCATAATAAACATCTCAAATGGGAGGAAATGAATAGTTTTACATACTGTTTTAGAACCACTACCGAACCATTTATTATAAGTTAAAATGAAAGTCTTGCCTAACTGTGGCCCTAAGTTAGAGAGCTGAAAGATTTAAATATGAAGATGTTACTAGAGGAAAACAGAAATGTATGGTGTAAAGAAGAGCTTTCTGAGCATTATCCCAATGCAAAATTCAAGAAAGAAAAAATACAAATACGTAATCATGCGCTTGAGTTATCTGTTTTGTGCTTGCGCTTTCTCACTGTAAGACGGGGTATGATAAAAGAACCTCTCATTAGGGTTGTCTGTGTGTCAGCGCATATGTGAATGCAGCTTATATGCATGAGTGCATGAGATAATACATGCAAAGTACCTAGCATAAGGCTGGGAACGTGGAAAACACTCAACGCATGTTAGTAAAGGAAAAAAAAGGAGGAAACTGAACTGAACATATTGACATAAACAGGTACTTACTCCATATCACTGGGGGCAAAGGGGAGAAACTAGCTTCCAAAGCAGTTGGGAGATCCGTTTTCTCTTAGAAAACTAAAATGACTCAGAAATTTACTATAATAATATCTTATTAAATAACTGATAATTTTTCACTCAACTTATTTAAAATATTATTCATATAGTGGTGGCTCATTTTCAGCAAAGCTGCCTATGCAGTGGCATTTTAAAATGGCTTTATGTTGGCTCTGGATGAGTTATTTGAAAAAAAACAGCTTTATTAAGAAATAATTTATTTACAAATTTTACCCATATAAAGAATACAATGCAAATGTTTTTAGTACGTTTACAGAGTTGTGTGACTATCGCCATAAATAGTTTAGAACATTTTTGTCATTTCCAAAAGAAACTCTGCACTCATTAGTCTCCCCACTCTCGTCATCCATCTATTAATTTTTAATATAGTCCTTCCAGTAATATACTTGAGTTATAAAGTTTACCTTTATATGACTCAAATATAAATATTAAAATACATAAATATAATTTATATACATATCTTTTATTTATATAAATAATATATATTATTTATATTATAGATTTCGTATTATAAAAGCATATGAGGATTCTGAGCAGATGGCAAAGTAGGAAGTACAGGAAATCTGCCTCCCCACCCAGACAACAATTACACTGGCAGAATCTGTCTGATGCAACTATTTTGGAACTCCAGAGTTTATTGAAGGCTTGCAACTTCCAGGGGAAGGTGAGGATAGTAAATTGTAGTTAATGTTGGTCAATTTCACCTCTGAGCGCAGCAGCAGCTACCCGTCCCCCACTCCCCAGCCCCACAGCAGGCAGTTGTGCGCATTCCTAGAGCAATCTGAACACAAGTTGCAGGAGATGGAGTGAGTAAAAGGACCCTGTCTTCCAAACGTCAAGGATCTGTGCCCCACTCCTACTACTTCTTCTTATCACAGAGGCACGAAATAAGAGGCACTGATGTTCCACTTCCTCCCTATGTTGTTCCCCCTCCAGCTTATGCTGCAGTAACTTCCAAAGGATGGAAAGGCCAATGCCTTTTTCTTTTAACCTCTTTCATTATTTTCTCTTTGGGGAGGTAAACATTGAAGATTAGGACATTCAACTGCAACCATGTATATGGGTAGATTAGAAATTCAGAGCACATATTCAAGAGAAGGTGCAGGCTCAGAAAAGACCTGAGACGACCTTAAGTTTATACCTCAGGCTGACCCCTGGCACCAAGACAGCCAACAACAGAAAAAAAAACAAAACCAAAACCAACCAAACCAAAAATAGCAAAACCTAAGGAAGGGCGAGAATCCAACTTACAGAATCACCATATTATTAAATGAAAATGTCCAATGTTCTACATAAATCACAAGGCACACAAGGAAACAGAAAAGTAGGACCCAATCAAAGGACAAATTAAAACAGACACTGTCCCTGAAAAAGACCTGATGGCAAATCTTCCAGACAAAGACCTTAATTTAAAACGTCTGTCTTAAAGATGCTGAGAAAAACTAAGTGATGACATGGAAAAGTCAAGAAACCATTTATGAACAAAACGAAAACATCAGACATAGAAACCTAAAAAGAAATGATATTCTGGAGCTGAAACATACAAGAACTGAAATTTAAAAATCCACTAGAGGGATTCAAAGGCAGATTTGAGCAGGCAAAAAAAAGAATCAGTGAACTCGAAGCAAGGATAATGGAAATTATTAAGTCTGAGGAATAAAAAGAAAACGACTGGCTGGGCGTGGTGGCTCGCACCTGTAATCCCAGCACTTTGGGAAGCTGAGGGGGGTGGAACACAAGGTCAGGAATTTGAGACCAACCTGGCCAACATGGTAAAATCCCACGTCTACTAAAGATACAAAAAAAAAAAAAAATTAACCCGGCATGGTGGCATGCACCTGTAATCCCAGCTACTTGGGAGGCTGAGGCAGGAGAATCACTTGACCCTGGGAGGTAGAGGTTGTGAGCCAAGATCGTGCCACTGCACTCCAGCCTGGGCAACAGTGCATCTCACAAAAAAAAAAAAAAAGAAGAAGAAGAAGAAAGACTGAAGAAAAGTAAACAGAGCTCTAAGGGACTTGTGGGATATCATCAAGTCAACCAACAATACACTGTGGTAGTCTTAGAAAAAAAGGGAAAAAGATAGAATATATGAAGAAATAATGGCCAAAAATCCCCCAAATTTGGTGAAAAACATGAATATAAACATCCAAGAATAATGGAGATAGCATGAGCATGGAAGCAGGATGCACTCAAAGAGGCCCACACCAAGAAACAGTATAATCAAACTGTTAAAAGACAGATAATTTTGAAAGCAGTAAGACATAAATGGTTACATACTAGGGATCCTCCATAAGATTATCAGCAGATTTCACATCAGAATCACTGGAGGCCAGAAGGCAGTGGGCTGACTTAGTCAATGTGATAAAAGAAAAAAACCCATCAACCAAGAGTTCTTATAAGGATACAGGAGAAAAAAACAAAATGTTTTTCCTCTATTTAACCACCCACAATCAACACAGCACAGAATACTTCATCTCTTGACTACCAGATTGTGTGGAGATATCTCTCCACCAGCAACCAATCAATTCTTCAGCAGACACTAAATGGGTATCCTTCAATTCCATTCTGATACTATCTACCCGGCAACAGCATCACATCCCACAGGTTGAGGCTTACTTAGTCCCACAAGACTGGCTCCCATATCAGATGCCAGTTGCCAGGTACTAGGTTGCCACATATACTTCTGACTGAGGGTTCATGATATGCTCCTTGGGTTTTGATTAATTTGCTAGAGTGGCTCACAAAACTCAGTACAAAAAGATACGTATGAATAGCCAGATGGAAGAGATGTATAAGGTGAGGTAAGGGAGAAGGGGTACAGAACTTCCATGTCCTCTTTGGGCCAGCCAACCTCTAGGCATCTCCACGCGTTCAGCTATCCGGAAACTCCCTGAGACCATTCCTTTTGGACTTTAATGGAGATTTCATTATATATGCATGACTGATTTAATCATTAGTCACTGGCAATCAACTCAACCTTCGGCCCTTCTCCCCTCTCCAGAGGCTGCAGGGTAGGACTGAAAGTCCCAACCTCCTGATGAAGATTTGGTCATTCAGGTGACCAGCCACCATCCTGAAGCTATCTAAGACACCACCAGCAACTTGTTATCTCATTAACAAGCAAAAGACCCTCTTATTGCTCAGGAGATTCCAAGAATTTTAAGAGTTATATGCCAGGAAACAGGGACAATGACCAAATATATATTTCACAATATCACAATTCTGTATCTGGCAAAACTATCCTTTAAAAATGAGGGAGAAAGTAAGATATTCCCAAATAAACAAAAGTTGAGGTTATTCCGAATCAACAGACATGCCCTGCAAGAAATGCTTAAAAGGAGAGCAGGCTGAAATGAAAGGACACTAGACGTAACTTAAAGCCATATGAAGAAATAAATATCTCATTAAAGGTAGTAACATGGGCAATCATAAAAGCTAGTATTACTGTAACAACGATGCATAACTCAACTTTTTGTTTTCTATGGGACTTAAGAGTCTAATACAATTTTTTAAAAGCAATTATTAGTCTAAAAGCTAGTTTTATCATAACTTTGGTTGGTAACTCATTTTTCCTACATATTTAAGAGACCTGAGGTCAGGAGCCTGGCCAAAATGGTGAAACCCTTTTAGTCTCTACTAAAAATACAAAAATTAGCCAGACGTGGTGGCAGACACCTGTAATCCCAGCTACTCGGGAGGCTAAGGCAGGAGAATTGCTTGAACTCTGGAGGCGGAGGTTGCAGTGAGCCAAGACCGTGCCATTGCACTCGAGCCTGGGTGACAACAGTGCAACTCTGTCTCAAAAAACAACAACAAACAAAGTGTAATACAGAAGGAAGATATATATAACAATTAAAAACATTTAAGCATCTAATAACAGACCATCAAATATATGAAGCAAAAACTGATGGAACTGAAGAAAGAAACTGTTCTACAGTAATAGTGGGAGACTTCAATACCCCATTCTCAATAACCTACAGGAAACCCAGAGGGAAGATAAGTAAAGAAATAGAGAGCTTGAACAAAACAATAAACCAACTAGCTTTATACAGACTACTCTACCCAGCAACAGAATTCACATTCTTTTCAAGTGCACACGGGAAAATTTCCAACCTAGACATATACTAGACCTCAAAATAAGCTTCAATAGATTTTAAAAGACAGATTACAAATTTTCTTTTCTTACTACAACCAGATGACATTAGAAATCAATAACATAAGGAAATTGAAAATTCAAACATTTGGGGAAATTAAACAGCACACTCTTAAACAACCAATGAATCAAAAAAGGAATCATGAGGGCAATTAGAAAATAAATAGAGACAAATAAAAATAAAAATACAACATAATAAAACTTAGGGAATAAGCAAAAGCAGTGCTAAAGGGTAAATTTGTAGCCATATGTGCTTACAATAAACAACATGAAAGATCTTAAATCAACAACCTAATGTTACAATTTAAGGAACTTGAATGAGAAGAAAAATTAAACCCAAAGCTAATACAGGAAGGAAATAATAAAGAGTAGAGGTAAATGAAATAAAGAATAAGAAAATAGTAGAGAAAATCAATAAAACCAAAAGCTGTTTCTTTGTAAAGATCAACAAATTGACAAACATTTAGCTGGAGGACAAACACTTCCTAATTTCAAGACTTACTCCAAATCCCCAGTAATCAAATCAGTGTGGTATTGCAAAATTATAGACATACAGACCCATGAAGTAGAATAAATAATCCAAAAATAAACCCTCACATTTACGGTCAAATGATTTTAACAAGGTGCCATGACTATTCAATGTGGGGGGAGGGGGGGCGGGGCAGGGGCGAGAAATCATTTCAACAAATGATACTTGGAAAACTGGATATCTCCATGCAAAACAACAAAGTTGAGCCTTTACCTAACATCATATACAAAAATTAATTCAAAATGGATCAAACATCTAAACATAAAACCTAAAACTATAAAACTCTTAGAAGAAAACAGGACAAAAGCTTCACCACACTGGATTTGGCAATGATTTCTCGGATATGACACTGAAAGCACAGACAATAAAAGAAAACAATCTGAGCACTTCTGAAAATTTAACAAATTTGTATACCAAAACCATTACCAACAGAGTAAAAAGGCAACCCACAGAATAAGAGAAAATATTTGCAAATTGCGTATCTGATAAGGGATTAATATCCAGAATACCCAGAAAACTCCTGAAACTCAATAACAAAAAACAAATAATCCAATTCAAAAACAGGCAAAGGACTGGAGGGGACAGTTCTCCAAAGAAGATATACAAATGGCCAATAATCATATGAAAAGGTGCTCAACCTCACTAATTATTATGGAAATCAAATCAAAACTATAATGAGATAGCACCTCACAACCATTAGTATGGCTACTATTAAGAAAAAAAAACACACAAAGTAACAAGTGTTGGCAAGAATGTGGAGAAACTGGAACCCTTGTGCACTTGTGAAGATGTAAAATGGTACAGCTGCTATGGAAAACAGTACGGCAGCTCCTCAAAAAATTAAAAATAGAATTACCACATGATCCAGCAATTCTACTTCTGGATATAAACTCAAAAGAACTGAAAGCAGGGTCCTAAAAAGATATTTGTAACCCCATGTTCACAGTGGTATTAATCTCAGTAGCTAAAATGTGGAAGCAACCAAAATGTCCATTCACAAATGAATGGATAAACAAAATATGCTCTATGCATACAATGGAATATTATTCAGACTTAAAAAGAATGGAAATTCTAACAGATGCTACAACATTAATGAACCCTGAGGACATTATATAAGTGAAATAAGTCAGTCACAAAAAAACTAATACTGTATGATTCCAATTATATGAGGTATCTAGAGTGGTCAAATTCATTGAGACAGAAAGCAGAATTGTGGTTTCCAGGGGCTGGAGGGTTGGGGGAAATGGGGAGTTATTGTTTAATGGGTACAGAGTTTCAGTTCTGTGAGAGGAAAAGAGTTCTGTGGATGGGTGGTGGTAATGGTTGCACAACAATGTGAATATACTTACTGCCACTGAACTGTCCACTTAATCATTAAGATGGCAAATTTTGTCATGTGCATTTTACCACAATAAAAAACATGGGGAAAAAGCTACAGAAGCTTAATTCAGATTTTGAATGCAATGACAGTAACTTATAGAAGAATTTGAAGAGAACGGGAATCTTCATAATGTTGAGTCACCCAGGATCAGGCTGTATCTCTCCAGGTTAAGTTCTATTCCTTCAATAAAGTTTTTACTTTACCCCATGAAAAAGAAAAGTATATATATGTGTGTATACACCATGCACATGCACCCACACAGACACACACATATACAAGTATATGAAATGTACTCATTCCTGAGTTCTGGAGTCATGTCAATATTTGGGCTGAAACCTGGATGCACTACTTACCAGCAGTGTCATCTTGGGAGGTCATTTAACTGCTCTGCTTCTCATCAGTAAAATAGAGCAAATAATACCCACCTCACAGACTTGTGGTCAAGATTTTTAAAATGGGAAATCAGCACTAAATGCTAGTGCAGCTCCACAACATGTAAGGATTCAATCAAAATCATGTCATCATCAATGTCTCTGGATGGTAGAATTAGGGATGACTTTTATTTGATACTGGGCACAAACTGGTGCTTTCCAAACTCTCCACAGTGAACATGTGTTGCTTTCGTGATGAAATAAGACAACTAAACATTGTTTAAAGCCATCTAGAGGGATGGCTAAGTCAAGTGGAGGTGAGCAGGAAGCCAGGCTTCTTTAGCTAAAGAGTGCAGCCTCTCATCTTCCAGAGCGTTAATCCCTGTAGCTGCCAGCAGGCTTGGACCAGCCCTTGATGCTGACCTACAGATGTCTCAAGCTGTCCTGTTTCCTTGTGGAAAAAGACAATGCCTCGGCCCCACCACTGCCATGGCCATGTGAAGGCAGCTGTCTGCCCATGTCAAGTCCTCCTGAGCTAGGCCTCAAAGGCCCCCGCCTGCTGTCTGCGATCTATTGGCAGCACTGGCTGCTGTCTCGGGGTAACATCATTCCAGCCAGGAGGTAAGCAGGGCATCTCTAAGTCAGCTGTCTCACATCCAGTATGTCATAGTGGTCAAGACCATCAGCTTTTGAGTCAGTAAGACCGGGGTTCAAAACCAGGTTCTGTTAATCTCCAAAACCTCTAGGGTTCTGCTTCTCTTAGCTATAAACTAAGGATGACAGCTACCTCTATGACTATAAAGAGATTAGCTCAAGGCCTGGCATGTCATAAGAAGGTAAGAGGACTTTAAAACATCATCATGCGTCTCTGTTCAAGACATCTCCATGATAGACACAAGGAATATCATGTTAGACGAGTGAAAAAAATCGACCCTTTGAATCTTGCGTCAATTCCATTCAACACCTATGTGAGGACCTCCTGAGTGCCAGGCACAGCTGAAGGCACTAGGGATACATCAGTGAATAAAAGGGATGAGGACCTCTCCCTTCCTGGAATAGAGGGAGATGAATAATAATCAATACACATAGAAATAAATAGGCTGGGTGCAGTGGCTCACACCTATAATCCCAGCACTTTGGGAGGCTGAGGCAGGCGGATCACGAGGTCAAGAGATCCAGACCATCCTGGCCAACATGGTGAAACCCCGTCTCTACTAAAAATACAAAAATTAGCTGGGTATGGTGGTGCGTGCCTGCAGTCCCAGCTAATCAGGAGGCTGAGGCAGGAGAATCGCTTGAACCCAGGAGGTGGAGGTCGCAGTGAGCCGAGATGGCGCCATTGCACTCTGGCCTGGCAACAGAGCAAGGCTCTGTCTCAAAAATAAATAAAATACATAAATGAAGTATGTATAGAAATTGAATACACATAATGAATAAGTGTGCTAGAGGTGAAAAGTGCAAGAAAAAAAAGAAGAGGGCTGAGTGTGCAGAGGCAGAAGGCAAAGGCTGTCATGTCATTAATGTGGGTGGTCGAGCAAGCCTCACTGGGAAGGTGAGATTGGACAAAGGCCAGAAGGAAGAATTATCTGGGACGAGGCCTCAAGCAAGGGTGAGCCCACTGTGTGGGCTGAAGGAAGAGCAAGGACGCTGGAATGGGTTGAGCAGAGTGAGGAGGGGAAGCAGAGGAAGCGTCAGGGAAGAATGGGACCAGATAACATGGGGCTGTGGTGGCCAGTATAATAAGGACTTGGGCTTTATTCTGAGTCAAAGAAAGAGCTGGAGATTTTGGAGTGGAGAGAAACTTGATCTGAGTTAAATGTGATAATTAACAACATACTCAAAATCTACACATAGTCTTGCTCCCTTCAGTAAGGGCATCCAAGGCATGACCAAATCCTCTCTCTTCTTGGACTCACTCCATTCTCTCCTCCATATGACCAAGACAAAACCCTAACCTGGCTCTTTCAAGCTGTGGCTAAGCAAAGTTCTTGGCTAGAAAGCACTCTGAAAATACAAAGGGTGAAAGCTCCATGACAGCAATGATTGACAAACACCAGTAAGGCCTCCCCAGTAGTGAGAAAGGTCTTGGGGTTTCTCCTAAGTGTAAAAATAAAACTAATCCTCAATGTTCTGACCTTAATGGACCAAGAACCCTCACCTCACCCCACCTCCACCATTCTTTTCTGAAGAGAGACTATTTTCTGCTTCACAAAGATAGACCAAGCCCAACACTGCACACCATACTCAAGTACTGAGGCTGCCCCTGAGAACCAGCATTCTGGGCACAGGCAGTTCCTTACCAGCCATGACTCATTTTGTTGTCCTTTCACTCACAATCACATATCATCACTAAAGTAAAAAGTAATCTTTAGAATTGATTCCTCCTATCATTACGCATTCCACGCATGCAACAAAATATCACACATACCCCATAAATATGAACAAATATGATGTATCAACAAAAAAAACTACAAAGTAAAAATGAGTTTGAAAATGGAAAGAAAACAGTCATCCTTACTAACTAGGCTGAACCTCTTTGTTTAAACAACAATGATATGAAGAAGGTAGATTTGCGTGGGAAATATATCGGAAGTGGAAAGACCACCCTCCAGTCTTTTGCACAGGGAATCCGGCCTGCAGGAAACGTTGCCATCATGAACCCAAATGTTCTGTTTCGTAACTCCAATTATGAAAAAAAGACCAGCGTACAGAATCTGGACCCTGGCCCAATGACAGAAATACAGAATTACAGTTCTCTAAAATAACAGAGCTAAATGACAGCCAGTCCTTTCTGAATCTGGAATGCCATTCCGGATGGAAAAGGAAAAAAAAAAAAAAAAGACTGCCAGGGGAAAGCAGTTCCATTCCAATACCTGAATATATGAGTAATCATGGTACTAAATATTTCTAAACTAGAGAAAGTGCACAGAGTGTCCACAATTCCACAGAAATGCACTTGCCACCACATTTAGAGAAATCTAAAGAAATGTTCTACAAGGCCCGATATTTAGGGCAATGGTTTGAACCAAACCTTCGTTTTATCATTTACAATTTCCTTTTAAACTACGGTCATCCTTTGATGCACAATATAAAGGCATCAAAGATGAAGGGTTTCCTTATTATCTTATTTCTGATTTAATCACCGAATACATTTAGACTTCGTTCCGTTGTATATATATGAGCAAAACACCCAGGCATGGATCAAAACTGAAAGTAGGCACAGAGTGAGGAAGACAGTTGAAGGCAACCTGGCATTTTATTTTTTTTTTTAATGTTTGAATTAACAACATAAGTGACACGTGGCCAGCATCAAAAATGTTAAATAATGATTAGAAGATGAAGGAAAAAACTAAAATTACCCCAAATGCCACCATTCAGAAATATTTACTGTTGACTTTGGGAAATGATATTTTCCATCCTTGTTCGTGTAAAGATTGCCAGTTCTTTTGTTTTTCCTTGATACGGAGTCTTGCTCTGACACCCAGGCTGGAGCACAGTGGTGCGATCTCGGCTCACTGCAAGCTCTGCCTCCTGGGTTGAGGCCATTCTCCTGCCTCAGCCTCCCAAGCAGCTAGGACTACAGGTGCCCACCACCACGCCCGGCTTTTTTTTTTTTTTTTGTATTTTTAGTAGAGATGGGGTTTCACAGTGTTAGGCAAGATGGTCTTGATCTCCTGACCTCATGATCCGCCCCTCAGCCTCCCAAAGGGCTGGGATTACAGGCGTGAGCCACCGTGCCTGGCAAGATTGTCAGTTCTTTATTTTCTTTTTCATTGAGGTGTATAATTCACCTTCGGTAAGATTTTCAAAATCATGTTATTGACATTTAATATATATGCACTCACATCTGTTTGTATCCTTACATTTTCTGCTATTTATAATGTGAGATAATCCTCAGGACCTCTTTTGTCCATCCTTTCCTCTCCTTCCTGCCACCATCTGAGTCCCACTGTATCGTCTGTCTCTGGGCAATTCCTAACCAGTCTCCTTTCTTCGAGTTTCACCTTCTCTAACCCACTCCCTATGCCGCCCATTATGTGGTCTTTCATTCATAAATCTAACTCACTCCTCACTGAACATTATTTCCTGGTCCCGCTGCACATCTTCATGGCCTGAGGAAGGCCTGCCTGCCCAGCAGTGGCCCAGCAGGTCTAACCCCATTCTGCTGCTGCAGTGCGCCATGCCTCTACAAATTCACACGGCTATTCTGTCTATCTGTCCCACCTGCAAACTCAACTGTTCCTTCAAGTTTGTCTCTTCTTCTACCACCTTCTTTGACGTCCCAAACTCAGACACCTTTGCAATACATTCACCTACTCTGTACGCACCCCCATTACAGCATCATATCAACATTTGCTTCAACACTGATCTCACCAGCCTGCAGCCCTTGAAAAGTAGGGATAGGTCCTTTTCAGATTTGTATGGATAGCACTTTGCTAGGTATGTGGCATACCCCCAGAATTCAATAAACATCTGTTGAATACATTAATATTTAAAACCACACTGCTTAGCAGAAAAAATGGAAGTGTTCGATATTAACTAAGCTATGGGACAAGCACGTGGAGAAATGTGGCTCCTGTCAGTGTGCAGCTATCGAACCAGAAGAGAATCGGGGCAAGCGGGGCCCAGTGCAGCCACGTGTGAGCTGGGAGAGGCTGCATCAGTCATCCCTCTCCAGAGACAGAACCAGGAGAATATGAAATACACACATGCACAGAGATTTCAAAGAATGAGCTCACCCAATTATGGGGGCTGGCAAGGCCAAAATCCACAGCGCAAGCCTGCAGGGTGGAAACCTGGGGTTAGGAGCTGATGTTGCAGTCTTGAGGCACAATTTCCTTCTTTTCAGGGAAGCCTCAGTTTTGCTCTTTAAGGCCTTTGAAATGATTGGATGAGGTTCACCCAAGCTAAACACGATAACTTCTTTTTCTTAAAGTCAGCAAATTATAGATGTTAACGACATCTACAACATACCTCCATGGTAACATCTAGATTCACATTCAAGTGAGTAAGTGGGTACTCTGGCCTAAATGAGTGCCCGGTGAATAACTGGGTACTCACGCCTAGCCACGTTGACACAGAAAACTGACCATCCCGGAGGGGAAATCCAGGGAGAGTGGAAGGACAGGACAGAGACCTCTCACTCACACTTGGACAGGCGGAGGGGGTATGATATCAGGTAAGGATCTCTGGAGGAAGTGCTACTAAAGCAAAGGTTTTAAGGCTGAAGAACAAGTTAAGTGGTATGGGAGCAGCTCGATGGCTGGGGCCAGAAGCAGGGGAGCAAGAAGCATGTGGGTACAGAAGAGAAGCCCAGGAGCCCAGATGGAGGGGCCACCCAGGACAGCACCTGGGGCAGAGGCTGGTGATCAGAGCACCGAACACTGAGCACTGACCACATGCCCGCCACTGTCCAGTGTGCTTCACGTGCATTTTCTCGTTAATCCTCACAATCGCCCCGTGATACGGATACCATTAACCACATATGCTGATGAGAAACTGGTGTACAAAGTGGCCCATGAACTTTCCTAGGTCCCCCAGCTCCTAAGCAGAAGCAGGACCCCAACACAGGCATTCTAAGGTCTTCAGGCTGTAAGACAAAGTAGAGCAGCGGTGTCCAGTATTTTGGCTTGCCTCGGCCACACTGAAAGAAGAATTGTCTTGGGCCACACATAAAATACACTAACAACAGCTGATGAGCTAAAATTTTTTTTTTAAATCACAAAAAAATCTCATCAGGTTTTTAAAAGTTTACGCATTGATGTTGGGTCACATTCAAACCCATCCTGGGCTGCGTGGAGCCAGCAGGTTGCAGGCTGGACAAGCTTGAAGTAAGGGGCAGAGATGAAGAAAATACTTTAGCTTTGGATACAAACAGGAAAGCAGAACTAAAGACAGGTAGAGAGAGAGGGGTGGGTGGCAGTAAAATGGGAATTCTACAGTCTGGTGGAGGTTTGGAGTAGCCACTGTGGAAAATGAGGCGAGAGACGAAAAAATGGGAAATAGGTCCATAGGTTAGCACGGAGAACAAAGATTTCAGAGGCTGACAAGGCACAGGATATGACTACAGGTATCAGCTCTTCGCATGGGATTGAAAGTTACTGCAGACAGAGGGAAAGAACTGAGAAGACCTCCTCCCCGTGGGTTCTCAGTAGAGGGCAGGAGTTAAGGCAAAGAGGAAGTCCAGGTATGAGGATAGACCACCAACCTCATTTTTGGTATTTGGAGAAGTTAAATGAGTGTCAAAGTAATTCACATACTTAGCTATACTCCTCTCCTCGCTGGTCTACTCCAGATAGAGTCTATTAAAGACAGTGAACACAGGAGTCTGAGTAGAATATACAGCTCTTGCTTCAGAAGAAAAGAGAATCCCCAATTATGGCTATCCTTTGGCCAATCCAGTGGAATCATTTCAATTTTGTACATTTGCTACTGGCTTATATTTCTGCAGATCGCAGAATTCAGTAAGGGGATGCCTCAAACAGAGAGCTGTCTCGTTTCCATCTGTTCTGTGGCTCTGTGTAGCAAGTGAACTGAGTCATCTAACTATTGTCTTTGTTGGCTAAGCTTAACCAAAAAGAAGTCCTCTGGATTTAAAAAATCATCATGAAATAAAGAGTTTGCCATTTAACAACTTCATTTTACTGAGTGATTCTTAGAACTTCCCAGGTAAAGCTATTAGTCTTCAGAGTATAAATCCTGTGGCAGGTATCTACATGTTGCCTCTGGGCTCTTGAAAGACCTAAGGTGCTTTGGCTAAGAAAACAAAACACCCTGAGTGGCTGCAGGAAACACTGTTCTTGTAGAAACAGCACAGCACGTACTTGACAAAGTGTTTATATTATTCAATAAAATAGCTAGAAATGAAAACACTTAGATTCAATGTTTCTTCTATCATTTTAGGGGATATGAAATTAATGTTAGATTTGCTTCTGTTGACAGCAGTCATGTTGCTTGGCAACCTTAAGTGTTTCTTGGGTTGAATTGCAAACGACTCAAGCAGCTACTCATTTTTATTTTATTATTATACTTTATATTCTAGGGTACATGTGCACAACGTGCAGGTTTGTTACATATGTATACATGTGCCATGTTGGTGTGCTGCACCCATTAACTCGTCATTTACATTAGGTATATCTCCTAATGCTATCCCTCCCCCCTCCCCCATCCCACAACAGGCCCAAAAGCCACAATTGACAAATGGGATCTAATTAAACTAAAGAGCAGCTACTCATTTTAAACCAAGGAGGTGCTCAAGAAGTTCAATGTGATGCCCATCACATACCCCATCACTCACAGTGATGCAAGAGATTTATTTGTAAGATGCTACCACTATTGGAGGTAAACACCTACACCCCATTGGCCCTACAAGCTGTCTTATAGTTACCAAAGTGATATTTTAGCCCACTTGATTTCGTTTTCTATTTGTTTATTAACTATGAATAATTGGCTGACATTGGACTTTTAAAATTTATTTTCTAACTGTGGTAAAATTCACGTAATTTTACTATTTTTAAGCGTAAAGTTCAGTGGTATTAAGTACATTTACATTGTTGTGCAACAATTACAACCATCCACCTCCAGAATCTTTGCATCTTCCCAAAGTGACACTCTATACCTGTTAAACAGTAACTTCCCATTCCTCCTTCTCTTTAGCCCCTGACAACCACCATTTTACTTTCTGTCTTTATGAATCTGACTACTCCAGGTACCTCCAATTAGTGGAATCATGCAGTATTTGTCCTTTGTGTCTGGCTTATTTCACTCAGCACAATGTACTCAAGGTTCATCCATGTTGTAGCATGTGTCAGAATTTCTTTTCCTTTGAAGGCTGAATTGTCTTCTGCTGTATGGATAAATGACATTTTGTCTAACCATTCATCCATCAAAGGATGCCTGGTCTGTTTCTACCTCTTGACTGTTGCGAATAATACCACTAGGAACATGGATACATAAATATCTCTTCACAAGCCTGCTTTTACATTTTTGGGGTATATATCCAGTAGTGGAATTGCTGGGTGACACAGTAATTCTAGTTTTAATTTTTTCAGGAATTGCCACCTTGTTTTCTATAGCGGGTACACCATTCTACTCCAATCAGCAATGCATGAGGGTTCCAATGTCTCCACATCCTCACCAACACTTGTTATTTTCTGGGCTTTTTAAAAAAAAAAATAGTAGCCAACTTAATGGCAACCATATTTTACCTGCTTTATTTTTTTTCATATCTCTACTTCTTTAGGTATTATACTATATTGTAATAATTTACATTAAATTAAATTACGCTATGTTGCAATGATTTACATTAAATTAGAATATCAGTATCCTCCTCCGCTAATCTATGACCAGGAATGGAAAGAACCAAGTCTTCTTCATCTTAAATAGCATCTAATTCAAACAGGCAACAACATGCCTAGTCCTAAAATAGAAGTTTCCTGAATATCTGTCCCATTCCTCACTACCAATGGAATAATGAGGCTTTGGGTAAGAGGTTCAGGGTAGACTGAGAAAAATCCTGAATGCCAAGCTAAGGTGTTTACCTTATTGACAACGGAGAGAATTATTTGTCATTTTTGTAAAAGGATGACATAGTCAAATATTTGGCAATGGTGTGTTGATCTAAGCACCTAGAGCCACAGAGTCCACTTACCCGCACAGTACCCCCTGGAATGAGAGCAGTGGGTATCTGCAGGGGGATGGCAGCCTAGGGAATGAGGTGGGAGGCCCGGACACACTACCACCATGTTCTGAGAACACTTGGGTTTTATCTTCTAAGAAGACTCCCAGTTTATCCAGGGCTCTCAATCTATCATTCATAAAAATATGTTTTTCAAGAGTGTGTGTGTGTGTTTTGAGACGAGTCTCGCTCTGTCGCCCAGACTGGAGTACAATGGCATGATCGTGGCTCCTCCACTCCCAGGTGTAAGCAATTCTCCTGCCTCAGCCTCCTGAGTAGCTGGGATTACAGGCATGCGCCACCATGCCAGGCTAATTTTTGTATTTTTAGTAGATACAAGGTTTCACCATGTTGGCCAGGGTGGTCTCAAACTCCTGACCTCAAGTGATCTGCTCATCTCGGCCTCCCAAAATGCTGGGATTATAGGAGTGAGCCACCGCACCCAGCCAAATGTTTGTGTTTTAAATATTAAAACAGAAATACCAATGTGGTAAGTTAACAAATGGAGATGAAATATAAATGAAAATCACATTCTCAGAGTGAGAGAAAAAATTTAAATGAAAATTATAAACACAATGAATCACAGACTATTTAAACTACCCATGAAAAATGACAAAAAAATAAGTAGCTACTATAAACAGAAAACAATTTTGAAAAAAGAACAGTGAAAGGAAGCAAAAGGGATACTATTTAGAGAAACTAAAACAAGTGCTAATTGTAAATGAATAAAACTTTCAAGTATTGACAGAATATTAATGCAAAACAGGAAGTTTTAAAAAAAAAATCTGAAGCATAGAAACATCAGGGATAAAGAAAAGGAAATATGCTAGAAATTTAAATTTTGCTCTTTACCATAGTTTTTACATTATTTCCAATTTTTAAACACTTTCTAGCACCTGGTCTAGAACAGGCATGGAACTAGGTACTGGGGACAATATAGATAGTGGCTGATCATTAGAAATTATCCACAAAAGCTACATTTTAAAAATTTCCTCCTCGAATGATATATTTTTCCGACAGCGTTTAAAAAGATTGAAGGAGAGAGCCACTGATATGGACAGGGATGTGAATTTATTTAAATAAAGTAGCATCATTTAGTCTTTTTTCTGTTTCTGATCAAGAAGGTAGAAATTTCAATTCCTGTAAGAACCTCTAAAAGGTAATCAAATAGTCGTAGGTGGTTACAGAACCCAGAGTGAGGGCTGATTTAGACAGACAGTGACCTGGTCCCAGTGCAATGCTCTCCCCATCTGATATGGTTTGGCTGATTTCCCACTCGAATCTCATCTTAAATTGTAGTTCCCCTAATTCCCACGTCATGGGAGGGACCCGGAGGGAGGTAACTGAATCATGGGGATGGTTATCCTCATGCTGTTCTCAGGATAGTGAGTGAGTTCTCACGAGATCTGATGGTCGTATAAGGGGTTTTTCCCCCTTTGCTCGGCACTTCTTGCTGCCGCCATGTGAAGGAGGCGATGCTTGCTTCCCCTTCCGCCATAATTGTAAGTCTCCTGAGGCCTCCCCAGCCATGTGGAACTGTGAGTCAATTAAACCTCTTTCCTTTATAAATTATCCAGTTGTGGGTATTTCTTCATAGCAGCATGAGAACAGATTGATATGGCGTCATTTCCACCAACCCAAAGCCTCCTGTCTTTTAGGGCCCAAGTGCAACCTAGCCCCTTCTCCCTCCTCAAAGCCTCAACTGCTTACCTGGGATATCAGACCCCTACTCAGGGGACTCAATCCAGGGGCTGTTTTTGCATCAATAAAGAGTACAACTTTCTGCTCAAGATTTAGTTATACAACAAGTATACCTACTTGTACTACACTTGATATCCTTTAGCCTACAAGGAACCTCAATTACATGTTTTTATCCTGACAATACAGCGAGAAGTGAGGTTTTTAGAAGTGAAAAAGTGGGCCGGGTGTGGTGGCTCACGCCTGTAATCCCAGCACATTGGGAGGCTGAGGCGGATGGATCACCTGAGGTTGGAAAGTCAAGACCAACCTGACCAACATGGAGAAACCCTGTCTCTACTAAAAAAAAAAAAAAAAAATTAGCCAAGTGTCATGGTGCATGCCTGTAGCCCCAGCTACTTGGGAGGCTAAGGCAGGAGAATCGCTTAAAGCCGGGAGGCGGAGGTTGCAGTGAGCCAAGATCGCGCCATTGCACTCCAGCAAGGGCAACAAGAGCAAAACTCCTTCTCAAAAAAAAAAAAAAGAAGTGAAAAAGTTAGAGTGTGAGTGAACAGCAGAGCAGGGACTTGAACTCAGGCCTTCTCTCTGGAAGTTCTGTGATCTTTCCACAGCCTGGCATTAGCCAGAAAAAGCCTTGCATTGAACTCAATTTCATTATTATATATCTTTTTAAAATTCCCCATATCTATCTACGTGACAGTGCCTGTGCTCACTTACTCTACCTCTTGCACATATGTGTGTATTTCGTTATATAAAATGAATTTGATACAGGCAAATAGGGAAGTCTTTTTTCTTAAGCAACATAAAGATAAGCTCTTTAACGCCCACATCTTCAACATCCATATTGGTTTCTGCCTTGTTACTCAAGTATCCAGCACAGAATAAAAGCAATAAAGCAATGGGCTCTTAATATTTCTGTAATTATTTTTAGGATGAGAGCAATCAAAGACATTTTCAGGGATCCATGCCTAATGACATCCGTCCAGCTCATCCTAAGATAGTTTCCTTAGGGATAAATGAGATTTATTTCTTATAGCTGTCCCATAAAATGACTATATTGTTACCTCTAAAAAAGTAATAAGGACTTACAGGAAATTTTATGACCACTGAAATAACACTCCCCTGAGAAATTCAGGAAGATGGCAAAATTTCAAATGTTCTGACACTTTGTTAGGGGAGTGCTGTGGCATTTTGTTCCATGTATTGTCAATTTCAAACCATGACATGACTTATAAAAGTGGCTTTTATCATAATCTTTTCTGAACATAAGCAGGTTCTGCTTTTTCTTGCTGTATCAATGATTTTATACAGCCTTCTTTCATCTTTTAATTTCTGTCAGAATGTTGTTGAGATTGTTTCAGCCCGACTTTGATCTCCACTGCAAGAATGAACTGAATTCAATAATAGAGGGAATTGCAATGCACATCGGACCCCAGGGGGATCAGCCCATCCTTCAGTGGAGGGTTCCTGCCTCACTTCACACTGAAATTTAACTCCTTCTCCGGCCCCTGGTAACTACAGGTCAATTAGCCTTTTCAGTCCCTTTCTTTTTATTCTTTTCTTATTTTTAAGTGGCGCTACATTTCCAAAAAAGTTCTTTTTTCTTTTCTTACTTCATGGTCCATGTTTAGAAAATATAAGCAAATAAACATTTTTTAAAGTCTCCGATAATCCCAACTACTAACATGAAAATAGAAAGTAATCTAGGAATTTATCTTTTATTATATATTTTAATATATAAGTATAAAAATAGTCTCATGCATAATACTGTCTTGATTTTTTCCATTTAAATAATCATGGATATTTATGAAAATATATTTTACTATTACAACAAGAATGAAGGCACATTGTTTTAAATACATCTGTTTATTTTCTCAAGGTAATTCCTTATGTGGAATTATTTGAAAGAAAGGTATTCATAATATGAATACCTTTAAGGTTTCTTTTTTAAATATTAGTAAAGTATCTCCTTAAATATAATATCAATTTGTGATTTTGACCTCAGTGTATGAGACTGCCCAGTTTGCCACATTCTCACCAATACTCTATGTATTATCAGCCTTTTCAATCTTCGTCAGTCTAATAATATTGTGGTAAATTTGTTTTATGGTATCAATTGTAATGGCAAAAAATGTATCATAAGTTTGTTGGATATTGGCTTCGCTTTTCTTATGAATGTGCATTTATGGCCTATGCCCATTTTGCAATTGAATATGACATATTTTTATGTATTCTTTTTACTGATTTGTAAAGTTTCTTTACGTGTTCTTGTGATTGTTAATTTTGTGTCAAACTCACTGATCCACAGAATGCCCAGCTAGCTGATTAAACATGATTTCTAGGTGTGCCTGTGAGGGTGTTTCTGGAAGATATTAGCATTTAAATCTGTGGACTGAATAAAGCAGATGGCCTCTCCCAATGTGGATGGGCACCATCCAATCCTTTAAGCGCCTGAATGAGATAAAAAGGCTACAGGAGGTTGAATTTGCTCTCTTCCCTGACTACTTGAACTAGAACAGGGATCTTCTCCTGCCCTCAGTACTCCTGGTGCTCAGGTCTTCAGAATCAGACTGGAATCTTCCCCTACAAATTTTAGTTGACTTTTTACCTGAATAACATAATCAGATAATTTATATATATCAAACTTATAATGCTTAACGAAATAAAGTTTTTTTTTTTTTTTTTTGAGACGGAGTCTTGCTCTGTCGCCCAGGCTGGAGTGCAGTGGCCAGATCTCAGCTCACTGCAAGCTCCGCCTCCCGGGTTCACGCCATTCTCCTGCCTCAGCCTCCCAAGTAGCTGGGACTACAGGCGCCCGCCACCACGCCCGGCTAGTTTTTTGTATTTTTTAGTAGAGACGGGGTTTCACCGTGTTAGCCAGGATGGTCTCGATCTCCTGACCTCATGATTCGCCCGTCTCGGCCTCCCAAAGTGCTGGGATTACAGGCTTGAGCCACCACGCCCGGCCGAAATAAAGTTTTTAAGTTACTAAATTTCACAAGAGATATTTTCAAAATATCACATAAAATAATATATGAAAACTTTTTGTCATACATGCTTTCAAACTTAAAATTCCTAATAGTAGATCTCTAATTGCTTTCCACTATTTACTAAGCCATTCATCATTTTTTTTTTATGCAGTGTCCACAAGGTCCAGCACCAAAAGAAACTATATGAAAGCAATATAATCTTACCACTATTTAGATTGTTAAAATTAGTTTTGGGGAATTTATTCCTCAGTTTATCTGGCCCGATGTATATCTATGTACTGAGATTCAGGATTTTATCCTATCAGCACTACCATAAGAGTTTAGATTTCCTTAAATGAGAAAAATATATGTGTATGTTTTAGATATATAGCTCTAGAATTATGAATTTCTATTGACAATACTATATACATAGGTAACATATCTTGTATGTCCTCCAATTGTGATCAGAGAAAAACGTACAAGAAATATTAAAAGCCTTTTCTTTAGAGTTTCTGAATAAAAACGTGAGAAGCAGCAAACTTGTGTTCTGGGGTGCTAAAGCATCCTGCAAATCCTCAGCTCTAGAGTCACAGGACCAGACAGCTGGGATCCATGAAAGCATCCCAGGACTGACCGTCCACTCCCTCACTTCACAGGGAGGACACTGTCACCCACAGGGATTAGGTGATTTGTCCAAGGTGACAGCGCAAGTCAGTGTCTAGAAGCCCACCCTCTGACAGTCCTAGTCACCGTCCTGCCCAGCACGCTGCCTCTCTTGAGTCTTTGGGAAGGAGTGCAAGGCCGTGCCAACTTCTGTGCTCAACACACCAACACTCACGTTCTACCCGCACTGCTCTCCAGGGATCGCTCACACAGAACCTCAGCCAGTACCTACCTGCTGCTAACAGACTCCCACGAATGTGGGGCAGCTGAACTCAGCTTCCCATGAGCACTCAGCAGAGGGAAGATCATAGGACACTGTGAGAGTCTAGCTGGCTGCCAATTTATTAATATGTTGTAGGACTTCAACAATGGAATATCATCCTCAGACTCAAGCTACACATGGATGCCTCCTCCACTAAGCCATGGTGCCACATTCAGTGCCTCTCACCCTGGTGTGCATCACGGGATGAGGACATCGGAGCCAGGTTCCAGCCCAGTGTCCATCACTAACCTCACCCTGGGAGGGTGATAAGAGTCATCTCACCTCTCCTGGCATCCGTCTCCTCCTCTGTGGAATGCCTGTGGTCACCTGGATAATATCTAGGGTGCCAGGATCACTATTCTAGGCCTCTGTGATGGTCAAGAAGGCTTGGGAAGAAGGAAGCTAGTGATGACTATGAAGAGAGCCTGAGAGATACACAGGACTCTCTCAAGTCAACGTATATTTCCTGGATGAGTAATCAGGCTCCAGGCAGAGAACACATCTTTTCCTTAATTGTAATAAAAACCAGGGAGATGTGGTCTATTTTTCACGCACCTTCGGAGCCACTGTTGGACACAAAACTAATAGCACCTGCTTGAAACAGTAGCAGCTCTTTGACCTCCAGCCTAATTAGCACATTTCTCCAGTGAAACCATCGTGACAGGGTCTGCCCTGGCTCATTTCCTTCATTAACAAACCTTCCAAGAGGCAAGAGAAGTCTCCTGTGTCAGCACCAACCTTAGAGGCACACCTTGCGGCTGACAGGGCCTGAGGTGTGGTGGCATTTTTCATTTTCTAATCAAAGGGGTCGGAGTAAATGGGTGTTGAAAGTTGACGGCTGCAGCTGTCTGATGTGTCAACTCCTTGCCATACACAGTTCCTAATAAATTGTGTTGGAAAAAGAATTCACCCCTCAGCTTTCTGTCACAATGGCTGTGGTGGGAGATCCTTGGGTGGCCACTTTCCTGTCACACTTATTTGTGCAAGAGGTGGGGAGTATGTGCATGTAGACACACTTATATCCATGCATAAGCACTCATGCACAAGAATGGCATGGAGGGGCCCCGCATTACTGTGGTCGTGTTTTTAACACTCCACCCTGAAAACCGAGGACAGTGAGTGGGGAGGGGCACCAGCATCTGCTAATACTTAACACGAGCATGGAAGCCACTAAAAGATGTGCAGGAGGGTAGCTCTTGGAGCTGCTGGTGGCCCTCTGTCCTCATGCACAGGTGATAAGAATGACAGGGGTCCAGTGCCTGGTCAGGCCAGTGCAGGGCATGCTTAACTGGAAGTCCACATGGGTCACAGCAGGCAGGGAGACACAAAATGCTGTGGCTGCAGCATCCAGAGAAACTCATCCATCTCAACCTCACACCCAAGCTGAGGGGGCTATCCAGAAAGGAAAGGATTATAAAATAGCTCCTTCTTTGCTCACAGAACCTCAGCACACAACAAGAGAACCAAGCACTCAAACTAGAGAAATTACTATGGACACAGTAAAGAAATACTCCCAGAAAAGGAGAAGGACCTGAGTTAATCTTTCAGAACTTCTTGGAAGAAGTAACCCTACCTAGCAATGCTGACAAGAAACACTATACTTGCAGTCAACTTGAAATTAGTACAGTAGTCCCCCTTTATCCATGGTTTTAGTTACCCAGGGCCAACTGTAGTCCAAAAACATTAAGTGAAAAATTTAAATAACAATTTATAAGTTTTCAATTGCATGCCATTCTGAGTAGCAAGATGAAATCTCACGCTGCACTGCTCAGTCCCATCCAGGATGGGAATCATCCCTCGGTCTGGGAGATTCACTCTATAAACTCTGCCTACCCTGAGTCACTTAGTAGCCATCTCAGTGATCAGACGGACTGTGGTGGTGTCTCAGTGCTTGTGTTCAAGGAACCCCTAATTTTACTTAAGAATGGCCCCAAGGTGCAAGAAGAGTGATGGACTGGCATATTATTACAATTATCTATTTTATTATTATTGTTCTTAATCTCTTACTGTGTCTAATTTATAAATCAAACCTGATCCTAGGTACGTATGTAAAGGAAAAAACATGGTATATGTATCCTTTGGTACCATTGAAGGTTTCAGACATCCACTGGGGGTCTTAGAACTCATCCTTAGGAACGGATAAGGAAGAACTGATGTACATAATAGAACTACAGACTAAGGCCCCTGATACAAGAAAGTGAAATCTCAATGTCTTGGCTACATTGAGAGAAAGTTCTCACCAGTTCCTTAGGAAGGAAGAACTAGACAAAACCTACCACACATAATCCAAATGTATTGCATATATTTAGGGTAAAAATAATACACAGTAAATACATCTAATTCTATCTTATGGATTTAGTTATTCTCAATATATCCCTGTTGTCTTCGTAAAGTTCTGACTTGCTTGACAGATATCTGAATGAGAACCCCACACAGCCCCTAGCACAACAGAGAAGATGGGGCCTAGGGGCCAGGTGTGGAAGCAGATTTATGGAAGCTGGCTCATATTTTATTTACATCTCAGTGTGCTCCAAGTTAAAACAGCACATTATTCACAGAGATCTACATACCAACACAGTAAAGACTCAGCAACAATCCTATAATGCCTGGTTGGTCTGGTTGATATCATGCCTGTTATGGCCCCACCACCATTAAGTAGAATAAACACACACATTCTGTAACTCAGCTTAACATAAGACTTCTTTTTAAAGAATCAGTTGGAGTGAACACTGAGTATCACTGAGTTCAAATGCCTCCTTTTACTGATGAAGAACCTGAGGCCCAAACGAGTAAATTAGCTTGCCTAAGGCCACCCAGCCAGTTAGTTTTAAGAGCTGAAGGTAGGGCCCAGTGGTCCTGGCTACCAGTCCACCTCTCCTTCCCTAGGTTTCATTACCTTGTGAAGTTAAAGGAAACCAATAAATTACATTTTCATATGTAATTATGAACAATTTATTAGACACAAAGATATGTTATCTTTAATGCTTACAATCTTTACAATATTTAAATCGATTATCTTTTTCTTACGATTTTTTGACAAGATGAACTAAGTCTAAAGAAAACAAAGAAAGAACAATGCCTAGTCTTTAGTCACTCTGGTTACTGGTTACTCCGGAATATGTGGCTGGCTGACATGCAGTCTGGTCAAAATCACCCTTACAACTAGCCAGAAAGGAACCTTCAGATGCCAATGACAAATTCACACATTCACATAGGACTCCTTGATATTCAAACTCCAGTTGGGGAAGCTATTTTATTGACATCACCAAAGGAGCCAAAACTGTCTCACAAACGTACGACCTGCACATATTCAACCGTGTAAAAATATTCAACAGAATGCATCAGCTTCGCATTGAAAAGTTACCACATTCACCTAGTCTAGTCTGTTGGCTGACTAGACATATTCATCGCAGCACTAATGGGATCTAGACATTCTTAATCACTATGTCTGTAATATTTCATTTTAGTGGTACCTGCTAGCAGATTAAAAAAATCTACATTTCACTTCATTTATCCTGTACATTTCTCTCACATCTTGTAGTACTTTCTATTCAGATGGCTCTGGCTCAAGAATGTGCAATGCAGGTGCCTGCAGTAATTTAATAGCTCTGTTATCTGCATGGCAAATTCATGGGGGTAAGATGTGGATGCCACAGAAACAAAGTTACCTTTTTATCTAAGCACCCACTTAAACAAGTTTTCTGTTTAAACAGTATTTCAGAAGTAATCTGGCATTGCCCTTAACTGAAAATACAAATTTCCACAATTTCTACACCTTAAAGAGATCCCAAGAACCGCCTCAAGCTGAGGTGTTAGCTCTGACTCTCACTGCATCCCTGCCTGGGGAGGGCAGGGCAAGCGAGCAGCTGGACAGGGGACTTCAAGAAAACCAGGAAGAGGACAGTAGAGTACCAATGGCTCCTTGTTCCTTTCTCAGTTATTCCCCACCACGACCATCTTACTATCTGCACCTCAAGCCCCTCATTTCCCTTCCTTACCTCCTCCTCCATCTTTCCTTTGACTTAATGTATTTCTCTCCCCCTCCTACTTTTCCGTCTGTCCAATTTTACCTACCTAGAGTGAAACTATTATATTTATACACTATGAAGGTATCTTGAACAAAATGTCAAATTACGTCTGCTCTGCTGTTCTTATACATGAGGATATGGCTCTGATTACAAAAGATGATTTATTCCATCTTCTATGAACTAGTCTTCTGATCAATGGTATGAACTTGTAAAATAAGCAATCAGAGATAAAGACAGCATCTATGGTCTTAGAAGAGTATCCCCAGTCCCAACTCCTATACAAAGCTTTAAAGTGAAAATGTGAGATCTTCATTAGCTCTATGTCACCAACTGTTTATTAGTCTGTTCTCACATTGCTATAAAGAAGTACCTGGGACTGGGTAATTTTTTTTAAAAAAAGGTTTCATTAGCTCATGTTTCTGCAAGCTGTATAGGAAGCATAGCAGCTTCTGCTTCTAGGGAGGGCCTCAGGAAGCTTGCAATCACGGCAGAAGTGAAGGGGGAGCAGGTGTCTCACATAGCGCGAACAAGAGCATGAGAGAGATGGGGGCAGGTGTCACACACTTTGAAATGACCAGACTTGGGGGGAACTCACTTGCTATCACAAGGACATAGCAAAGGGGACGGTGCTAAGCCATTCATGAGAAAACCACCCCTGTTATCTAATCACCTCACACCAGGCCCCCACCTCCAACACTGGGGATTACATTTCAATATGAGATTTGGGTAGGGACACACATCCAAACCGTATCACCAACCCAGGACCCTAAAGCTCCAGTCTTTAGGAATTCATGTGGTGTAGCTCCACATGAAGGAAGAAATAACTGCTATTATGAATCTTGAAGATGCTACTGTCAGAAGTCTTGTTATATCCAAACCGACAATCCAATCTAGAACTGTACTATCTAATAAGGGAACTACTAGCCACACATGGCAATATAAAGTCATTAACATTAAATAAGATTTAGAATTCAGCTCCTCAGTTATACCAGCCCCAATTCAATGGCTCATTAGCCCCATGTGACTAGTGGCTACTGTATCAAGAGCCAAGGTGAACACTGCAGAAATTTCGATTGGGCAGAGCTGATCTAAAGACACACGAAGGCCCCATGACAAACCAGCAAGTAAGAAAATGCCTTTCTTGGCAATTTGACTATAGTCGTGAATTCTGTCTCTAGTTCTTGAGGTAAGTGGGCATACTTGCCCTAAAGCCAGCAATTTTCAACTGTGCTGCATGGAGTCCCTTAGTAACTGGTGGAGGTAAAAGGACAGGGAAGGGAAAGAGGTAGACAGAGCAGGCTCAGGGCTCCATACACCCCTCTTCAACCAGCACCTCTGCCTCCATGGAGTTGTATGTATCACTTGACTCCAAGCTCCAAACATTATATATTCACTTTGGAGGTTTAATTGCTATAAATTATCATGAATGGGAAAAAAATTGGAGAGACGTGGGATCTACCACCACATCACTAGAGACAGCCCTAAAATCCATTAGATTGTTTCCAGTATAAAATCATGTTTTCTAACCTCACATGGGCCTTCTGTGCAACTCTGCAATTTCCCCATGCACCTCTTACTGACTCAGTGTATTACTCAAAGAACCATTACGTGCCTCATTATGCAATCCCATATCCAATTCTATCATGGTTACTCTCTGCAAAAACGCTACTTCTTAATTACCTGGGACAAAGGAGGCGACCTGATATGACCTCCTTGAAGCCTTTACTTCTCTGTCCAAAATTTCTCAGCACTCATCCTTTATGCCTTTGTTTCTGTGTTCATGGCTATACCGCCACTTGTATATTTAATAATTGCATTCCCTCCTATTTGCCCCAGGAATTGCTGTATCTCCCATCCTCACTTGCTTTCATCTTCAATCGCTCCCTGGTTACTGGATCTTTCTCCTCAGAGCATAAGCATTCTTATGTGCTTAAAAAAAAAAAAAAAAAGCAAACACAAAACAAACTAACTTCTCTTGCTACAGTTCTTTCCCTTTTCCTCACCAAACTTCTCAACAGTAGTAGACACTCTCCATCTTTACCTTCCTTACCCCCTTGTAACCCGATTTCTGCCTTCACACATTTTGTTAAAAACTTACTTCAAAGCTACCAGTAACATCTTTTCTTTTTTCCTTTTTTAGACGGAGTCTCGCTCTGTTGCCAGGCTGGAGTGCAGTGGCATGATCTCAGCTCACTGCAACTTCCGCCTCCCGGGTTCAAGCCATTCTCCTGCCTCAGCCTCCCGAGTAGCTGAGACTACAGGTGAGCGCCACCACGCCCAGCTAATTTTTGTACTTTTAGTAGAGACAGGGTTTCACTGTGTTGGCCAAAATGGTCTCGATCTCTTTAATTTATGATCCGCCCGCCTCGGCCTCCCTAAGTGCTAGGATTACAGGTGTGAGCCACCGCGCCTGGCCACCAGTGACATCTTTAATCACAGTCTGCAGGTCCATTCTCCTCAATATCAAAACATCTCAGCACCACAGCACAGATGGCTTGACCAGCCATTTCTTTCCAGGAACCTCTCTCCCTCAGCTTTGTTGATGCTGACATTCCTCCTCCTCGCTGACAACACCTTCTCCGGCTGTCTCCCATCTCCCGCCCCGGCAACCTAGACAGATACTCCCTGCACAATGTGTCAGCTTCCCTCTTCCCATTTCATTCTGCATGCACTCCCTCAATGATGTCAGTCACAATTCCAAATATCACTTATTTTCCATGGCTACTCTCCTTATTTTCAGCCCAAATCTGCTGGGGGTAGTTATAGGAATGGATGTATGCTGCTGCGGATGTAGTTACAGGATGGATGTCTGCTGGATGTAGTTATAGGAATGCTTCTCAACATGACCAAACCCAAACTCATCAAAGCCCCATCAATAAAACTCATCAAAGCCCCCGTACAATCCTGTACACAGTGTGAAATGGCACCTTCTGACTCGATCATTCCTATTGTAACCCCCTAGTTCAGGCTCCCATTAACTCTGTCCTGCTAACTGCTAACTGTTACAGGAGCCCAAATAACCTTCTGATATAACCATATAAATTATTTTTTTTTCCTTGCAAAAAAAAAAAAAAAAAGAGAAATTCTCAATCTCTTCACTCTGTCTACTGCCTTCAGAAAAATACCACAAGGGTTTTTACGAACCTTCGCAGAAGACAGCCTACACATGTTACAACAATGCAAGAAAGCACGTACGGCTGGCAAAGTTCCCATGAGAAGCAAGATTCATCTAGAAGCTATGTTTGTTTGCTTTTCGATATTCTCACTCTGCCACAGTCTCAAGTGAAATTAGAGTTGTGACAAAATGTGACCTCTGACGTAGAGTTTCTGCTAAGATAAAAGCAACGAAATATATGAAAATGTTTCCTCCTCTTCCTTTCCACCTCCTTGCATCTCCTCATCTTTGTTCTGGTACTGGACTAATAATCCAAGATGCTCAGCATTAGAGAGAGGGTAAGAGCAAGAAAATAACTTCCAAGCATCTCATAGCTCTGCATTTTACAGAAAAAAGCAAGGCAGTAAAACCTTTGCACTGTTCTCTGTTATTGTTCTAAAATTTGTATCTTATTAAGACACAGAAAAAAATAACAAAAGCAAAGTCTGGCCCAGAAGGAAAGCATCATTAATTTTGGCAGAACCAAGATGTCTCATGCCCAGTTTCCCTTCTCCAAACTACTTTATTCACCATTATCATATTAATTTTCCTTGAATACGATTCTATTATTCCTTACTTAAGACCATAAGTGGTTCCATCTTTTTTTAACAGAATAAAGTCACAGAATACCAGCTCTTGAGAGCCCAAATTGGTCAATTCATTTCATCCAATCCCTCTGAACTTTATGATAAAAATCTGAGTCCAGTAAGGTTAACTGACTTTCCCAAAGACGATTCCATTATTGAAAATGCTGGGGTTTATGCATATTACACATGCTAATATGCCATATTTCTTATCTAAAATATGATTTCCATAGCTCCCGGTATCTTTTCTTCATTAAACATATTGAATGGGCTAGAACATCCTAGAATATGGCACTTATAAACTTTATAAACCTCTAGAGAAACAATATGATTTCTAAGTTAGATCCAGATATCTGAGTTAAGGTGGACAAACTAGGAGTTACTGAAGCAATAAGAAAATATTTTCACTTATTAAAGGCAATGCTCAAAAATACTCAGAAAAAAATGTTCTCCTTTGTAAATGTGTGGGAAGGAAGCAAAGAAAACAGGAAAGAGAAAGAACTGAATGTGTGGGAATAATTGGGGAAATTAACAGCAAGATTCAGTAAAAATGATTCTATTTTTTTCTCATAAAGAATACTTTAAATTTCATAATTACAGATTCCAGGGAACTAGATACTGAAATCCATCAGTGACATTTGTTTGACTTCCGCATTTCCAGAGGAAATCAGAAGCTTATTTTAGTTTTTGTTCTCACTCTTCTCTTTTTCACCCACCCAAATTGGGTTGAGATATTTGACAAAGTAAGTCCTAGTACAATGGAAATTAGGCTCTAGCAAAATGAGAAGCTGTGCAAAGCCCTTTAAGTACTGTGAAATCAAATGTTCCCATTCTTCCAACAGACATTGAAAAGGCACAGAAATAAAATCAGATCCAACTCTCACTTTCTATTTTGAGCAGAGGTTTTAAATGCCATCAGCTTAGATTAATGTATTAGTCACCTTGCATAAGTATGTTTCATTTACAGGGAAGCCAAGTGAATATATTCACTCAAATGGTAATGTGCTAAAGGCATGGCATAGCCTTTTTAAATAAAGAAATCAAAACATGATTTTCCTTGTCTATATTTTGTCAATGTCCAAACCACCACAAGTTTACAACTCAGAAGAAAGAGACTGCCATGAAAATCAAATGATCAACCTCCACTTTCATGTCTCAGAAATGATATGTTTTTTAGCTCAACACTCACTCAGAAGGCCATTCGCCATACATGTGCGAGGTGATTATAAAAATTCAGAACCAGAATATATGTCGTGTGCCTGACTCAGATGTCAGCAGAAGCATTTTCTTTCCTCCATGAGAGATACATTAATCCATCATGGTCATCTTCCAGCTGAGCTTCTGAATCCTTACGCACATGGCCAATGGATGGAAATGCCCACAGAAACATTATTATTATTGGGCAAAGCCCTTTTCTAAGTACTTTGCAGATATTAATTCCATCTGCTACTCCCATCGACCCTACTGATGCTTTAACTTATTTTAATCATTATTAATATTATTATTATTTTGCAATGAGGAACCAGAGGCACAGAAAAATTAAGTAATTTGCTCAAAGTCACGAAGCTAGCAAACAGCAGAGGTGAGATGTGAGCCCAGGCAGTGTATCTCCGGAGTCTGCACTCTTCACCACTACTGTATCATCTCTTCAGTATGGGGAGGTATTGGTTAAAGGGTTCAAAGTTTCAGGTATTCAGGAGGAGTAAGTTCCGGAGATCTAATAAACAGCATAAGGTTGATCATTAATAACACTTTATTATGTACTTGAAATTTGCAAAGAAGGTAGATCTTAAATGTTCTCACCACACACACACACACACACACATACACAGAAGAGGTAACTATGTGAGGTGATGGATATGTGAATTAACTTGATTGTAGTAATCATTTCACAATGCATATGTACATCAAAACATCATGATGTAAATATAATACACAATCTTTGTTATAATTCAAAAAGGTTAGAAGAAAAAAAAGGTTGTCTAAGAGCCTTCTAGGGACCACTAAATGTAAAAATAAAATAAAACAAAAAAGAAATGAAAACTAATACAGAGAGAAGGTGGAGTTTAAACTTCTTCTACGGAAATGTTCAAACATACACAACAAGTCAAGGAGTACAATGAATCTTCATGGTTCCATCATCCAGCTTCAACTATTTTCAAATATTTGGCAATCTTTTTTCACCTATCTTCTCCCACCTCTAGTTTTTTTTTCGCCTTTGGTGGAGTATTTTATAGCAAATTCAGAAGGTTGTCAATTACCTAAAACCAATGTGGAAGAATTCCATCTGAAGACACAATGCAGTAGCACGGAGCCAGCCTGGAGAGGAGGACCTGCAGGGCCTGAGGTCTTTCTTCACCTCACTCAGGGTGCACGGATACTTCCCCCTTCCTGTGCCTCCTCCCTCCCCTGCCCACCAAATGCTGTGTGGTCTTCAATCATAGCCTTGCTAACATTTCCCTGCATGGCTTTATGTGCATAACCCTGTCTCCCCACTCCCTGCAAGGGTTAGTCAGGACTCACCCTTGTCCAGGTCATGGCAGCCCCGGTGCTGAGCTTATGCTTACCACAAAGAATACACTAAAAGAATGTAGGATCAGCAAAGGGAAAGCAGATAATCTAATCTTCAGAAAACAAGCCAGACAAGAAAACTGAAGCAGTTCAACTAGACATTATTTGTACTATAAATAAAAATGTTCCCCAAACCTTCAGTTTATCTTATAAACAGAAATGGCCGACATCCCTAAAAATAAAACAAAACATGCTTACAATCTAATCCTATCTCTGGGTGGAAATCATCATCGTCTGTTTCTGAAGAGAATGAACAAAGACATCATTAACAGTAATACCAAACAGGCAATGGCTTCTCTGAAGTCTGACCTCACAAGCCACCTTCGGCTGCTTTTTCCATGAATAAAAAATGATTCTCTCTTTGCTGATGAACATGAGATGGGTTAATGGCTGTTTCTGTAAGAGTTATTAATAACATTTCTTGTCAACCCTGATCTTATTTAAAATGCATGTCAGACGTAGAAAATCAAATGTGTTATGTATGTAAATGTATTTTATAGTATTCATCAGTGTACACCCTAAAGTTAACATTGCAAAAAGCTTTCATATTAACCCTCATTTTCATTGATTAGACTTCCAAAAGGCTAGCAATTTTCCACTTCAGATTATTATCACCAGAACCCAAATCCTATTCAATAATTAAAAGAACAAGTACTTATTTTAAATATTAAAACAAGAAATAAAACTCTAGAATTTAATAAGAATATCTATACTCGATATTAGCCAAAAGGCCAAGAATCGATTAATGAGAATATCTAACCTCGTCAAATCAAGACATCTAAGTTTGGAAATTTTGAAATTCTCTCAGGAATAGCCTCAAAAGTAGGGTTTTAGCCCAATTATTTAAAAACAATTAAGTATATGCAAGGAGATATATAGGTTACTGGACACTTGTGAGACTACTAAGTCAGTCTTTATGATGTTTATCTCTGAATATATTTAGAGTTCAAAGAGTTTTCTACTCTTTGACTTATGTAAATTATCTCTATGTATACCACAGTCAATAAAAATAACAGTTTAGAGGTTCTCAAAAACTGTGAGAGCCATAATTATGAGCTTCATCAACTATCAAAATCCAAGAATAAAGTAAAAATATGTTCCCAATACAAAATACTCTCAAAGATACCTAAGTCAAAAATCTCTTTTTCCACGCCCTTACGTAAGAGAAAAAGTTTCTGTTGGGAGATAACTTCCCTTAAAATTCTACTACTGTAAAGGACAGTGTCCTTTAGCGTGAGAGATACTAAAATTATTAAGAGGCACAGCCCCTACCCCCTAAGAGCTTCTAGTCTGTAGGGGAGAGAGGACATAAAAACAAATAACTACAAGAGCTAGTAGGTAATAAAAGTGATACAAGTCAAGAGCCCTAGGGGTTTCCAGGAACAAAAAAAAATCACATTGAGGGATTTTTAGAGGAAGTAAAATTTGCAATGTACCTAAAAGTGATACAATCTGCAGAGAGAGATGGCAGGTGGTGGGGGTAGGGATAGAAAGCTGGGGGAGGTGTATTCCAGAGATGAATGGTTTAAATCAAAACCAAAAGGCAGGAAAGCACAAAGCCCTCATAAAAAAACATGAGCAATACATTTTTGTTACTCACATTTGGCTAGTTGGGAGTATATGTCAGGATGGTATGCAGGAAAGGTGGGAGGGCCAGGTCATGGAGGACCTGAAGTCTGACAGGTGAAGCAGGCATAGGGGCACCATGCAGCAATAGAAACGGGGTCAAAGGGAAAATTACCAAGGACCATGTACTTTGAGGATTAGAAAGCCAAGGTGTGCCAGGAATAGCTCAGGTGAGCACTACCACGGTTTTACCAGAGATGAGGAGAGCGAAGAATGAGGATGGGGAAGTGCCAGAGAAAAAGAATTTACCAGAAATGATGAATGAACAGAAAATAAGGCAAAAAGCAGGCATGACATGGCCAAGTGCAGTGGCTCATACCTGTAATCCCAGCACTTTGGGAGCCCGAGGTGGGTGGATCACGAGGTCAGGAGTTCAAGACCAGCCTGGCCAAGATGGTGAAATCCTGTCTCTACTAAAAATACAAAAACTAGCTGGGTGTGGTGGCATGCGCCTGTAATCCCAACTACTCAGGAGACTGAGGCAGAGAACTGCTTAAACCTGGGAGGCAGAGGCTGCAGTGAGACAAGATCGTGCCACTGCATTCCAGGCAACAGAGCAAGACTCTGTCTCCTCCCCCCACCAAAAAAAAGCAGGCATGACATAATGCTGATTTTGAAATTCCCAGTCTGGGTTGCCAGGAGATCACAGATACCATTAAAAGATAGAGCAACTTCCAGAGAAGGTTTTGGTTTGTACTAAAAAGTGAAGAATTTGTTTTCTGAAAAAGTGTTCAGTTTGCGGTGAGTTGGGCCACCCGGCTAGAGATACTTGATGGCTCATTTGAAATGCAGGTGAGTAGTTCTAGAGGGACATCAGAGCTAGAGAGATAGACATGAGCACTGTGTCCAAACGGCTAAGGGCTGAAACTGTGGATCAGATGACAAGGTGAAGACTAGAGAGACCTGAACAGACACATTCTGAGAACAAATCTTGGGGAGCTCAAACATGTGGGCTCAGCACCCAGGAGACAAACAGCGCCACAATGAAGTGGCAGGCTACACCAGGAATGGCAGCTCCTCAGATTCAGGAAGTTTTCTGAATGCACCAACAGCACTGCTCCCCTACCAAAGATCTCCTCGAGTTCATTCCACCTTCCAAAAGGCTGTCTGGCTTACAATCCCTTCTGAAAAACGACCTGATATCCTCATCAGAAATTAACTCTCCACTTCATGCCACTTTTCAGGCTCTGAAAATATACATCCTTTGCCGGGATTATTTATGCGAACATCAGCCTCTCTGCCCACCTCCCCAGCTGTATCTCTACTTCCCTATCATCTGAATACTTCTGTATGGCAGGAAAAAAAAAAAGGAGAAAAACTTCTAAGTTTTATTTTTTACTTGTTTTTCCAAATTCTTTGCCCCATGATTTCTGTTCTTAGGTTATGCCATGGAGAACACACGGCAGTATGGCAGTATTTGAAAAGAGAGGAAGAAGAGAAATGGGAAAGGAAAGCTGCAAATACCACATTCTCCATGTACTTCTCTGATAGATATTTTCTGTTTCTCGGGCACCCAGTAAATGAAGTGCTATTCAGAATACATGATGACATAGGATTTTCCACATAAATTATTCTATCCTTGGGTGATATGATCTATTTTCATTAATGATTAATTTATGAAACCTACGTCATCCTATTTTCCCTCTGCACATGTTCCTAAAGGTTTTGACCTTAAGTCACATCTGCCTAACCACTGGGAAAATCAAGTCTACCCCTAATTACTGATTAATGTGATAACCAAGTACAGGTCGAGTATCCCTTATCCAAAACTCCTGGAACCAGAATTGTTTTGAATTTTGGAATTTTTCAGATATTGGAATATTTTTATTATACCAGTTGAGCATCTCAAACCCCAAAATCCAAAATCCAAAATGTTCCAATGACTATTTCCCTTGGGCATTGTGTCAACGTTCAAAATAATTTTGGATTTTGAAGCATTTCGAATTTCAGATTTTCTGATTTGGGATGCACAACCTGTATACATTAGGCAATAGTATGTTTCCGACTCTAAATTCTACAGCACAGTCATTATTTTTATCAGTAAGTTTCTATCACCTAAACTATATTTGGGATCTTTTTTTCACCTCTGGATCTTTTTTTCATCTCTGGATATTATAAAAGAACTAAGGAACCACACCTTGGGTCAGACCTATGATGTTAAGTTTATGCTTAAGTTCTAAGTTAGAAAATCACATTCCCTCCTTCAATGTAAATATTTTTTTGAAAAGCTATGGGTCACTAATTTAATTTGCAGTTTTATTAGAGGCTCAAAATGGGCCAACCTCATAACCTTCACGTGACGAACTGGTTAGGGAATGAAGGGCATGCTATCCTGGGGCTCTCCTGGGGGCACGATACACATGCAGGTGCTGTGTGAGTCCACAGGAACTGTGGCTACTCGTTGAAGATTACAAGGAGACAACCTGAACTCATACAGGGCACTTCCTAATGAGAGCCTCAGAGGTGGCTTCTGCGTAAAGCGGAACCCTCTCTAGCACTTAAGAGTGTTCCCGCAGGGGCTGGCTGACAACCTGGGAAGCCTGAGCAGCCTCTCAAGTCAGCTCTGACTCTGTGATTTGCTTTACTACAAGAAAGAAAATATATTCAAAGCATGGACATATCTTCCCTGTATATGGCAGCTTTCAGAAGGAAACAGAGTAGAAAGAACACCAGCCCAGGACCCAGGGCAGGTCAACCTGATCTCAGTTTGCTCAGCTATAAAATGGGAGGTAAACTGGATGGCAAGATACCTTCAAGTTCTGAGGACCTATGCACATAATTCATTTCCCTGTGCCTGTCTCGTGCCAGAACCTTGTGGAAAAGGTAAAAAGACATAGAAGGGCACCTGACTCAGAAAGCCTCTGCTCAGTGGGGTTGGGCTAATGGCCTGAAGCCTGAGCCCAGGGTGGATGGGGACTCCACATGGGACAGCTGAGACCCCAAATGGTCCTGCCATCTCATGTCCAGATGCATGGGGCTCCGATTTCCACATTCATCATCACTTGCCCCTCAGGACCCAGGGAAACAGCAAGGAAGAGTCCCAGCAGAGCCAAGCTAGCCTAGGAAACACTCGTAAATTCATAATGAGTCACTTAAAAGTGTCCCAATATAGCATGCCACAGTCAGTGTGGACATTTAGACTGTTAATATGCACAAGCACCTAAAAATACGAATTATACATTTGCAAATACCATATGCACCACATAACGATGCTTCAGTCAACAACAGAACACATACACGACAGTGGTCCTGTAAGATTATAAATGAGCTGAAAAGTTCCTATTGCCTAGTGGTGTCTTAGCCGTCGTAATGTCATAGCACAGCACATTACTCATGCTTGTCGTGTTGCTGGTGTAAACCAGGCCTCCAGGATAGCCCTGGTTTATCATATAAAGGTGTATGATGATGTCCTAGACCTTCATATTCACTCACCACTCCTTCTCTGACTCACCCAGAGCACCTTCCACTCCTGCAAGCTTCATTCATGCTTAAGTGCCCTATACAGGAACACCACCATTTTTAGTTTTTAAACCATAGTTTTACTGTCCTTTTTCTATGTTTAGATGTTGTTACATACACCAGTACTCACTAATGTGTTATAACTGCCTACAGTATTTAGTACAGTAAATGCTCTACAGGTTTGTAGCCTAGGGGCCAAGGTTATACCATATCACCTAGGTGTATAGTAGGCTATCTCAACTAGGCTTGTGGAAGTACATTCTATGATGTTTGCACCATGAGGACACTGCCTAACAACATATTTCTCAGAACACACCCCCATCATTAAGCAATGTGTGACTAGAGATCCTTACCATGCTCGTGTTTCAGATTTTGAAACATCTACCCTGCATGACATAATCCCTAATTACAGCAGTATTCCTTACATGAATCCTATGCGAAAATAGTCTCTGCCAAAAGACCAGCTTTCCAAGAAGAAAAAAAGGGACCAATTCTGATACCACATTGGCTGTTTCCATGAGCTGAACCAGCCAAGCTTTGCTCCAGCAAAGCTTTCCACACATCATCTCCGCAAACACAAGAAAGAACAGACAATGAACAAGCTTGGAGAAGAAAGCTTTGTTGGAAAGATATATACCATAGGAGAAGCTGATCTAAGGACTTTCAGCTCTCTCAAGAGCTTCATATTGTGTTTATTCCCTGTCATCAAAGCATCATCTCTTCACTAAAGAATAGAAACAAAATGTTTCTTGACATTACATCTAATAACAAGTATAGGTATAATGATTAGTAGTACTTAAGACAATTCAAATTCATGGGAGGTTTTACTGTGATCTATTGGTGAAGTAAAAATTACATACATAGTATAGGTAGCAGATAATGAAAAATCGATTCTAACATACGTCTCTTAGAAAACAATTCTCGATAGACATTCATATAAAAATGTCACTTTTAATATGAAGTCTTTAAACTGGGAGTTATTTTCTCTAGCACATACAGTTCTTATCCCCTGGGTGTTCAGGGTTCCTCTCTAGTATCTTTTGAAGCAGAGGTGAGAAGAAATGCCCTAAGCACACCTGCAATTATTCTGTCCACACCTGTCAGCTCTCGGTCAGCAAAAGCTGCTGTTATGTGGACATGGCTCATCTCGCCTTGAGGTGAATTTTTTTTAAGACATCAAAATCTAACTCCTTTGTTTGAAAGATATGTATCATATGATAAGTTTTTCCTTCATACTACTTTCTCTAAAAGATAAACATGCCATTGGGAATTTTATTAATAAAAATCATGATAAATAGTTGCTCCTGTATTTTAAAATCATCAGACTGCTAATATGCACATGCATTTCTAAAAACATGAATTACGCACTTGCAAACAGTTCGGTATTACAGTCATGTTTCAGATTTTGAGACCACTTACTGTGTAATGATGTAATCACTAATTACAGTGATATTCCTTAAATGTATCCCGTGTGAAAGCAGGCCTAAGCTACGGCACCTTCACAAAACACCCTTAGAAACTGCTTACAAACACGTCAAGACAAAGGGAAATGTAATGTATTACTTTTAGAAATAACGAGGTAGTAGACCAAAATTTAGAACTACGCAAATATTCCACACATCATCTCTGTAAACCCAAGAAAGAACCGAGAATAAACAAGCTTGGACAAGAAACTGACAAAATAATAAATCAATCGATCTCTCTCTCTCTCTTTCATATTATTCCAGTTTGATTCAACTTCTACAACTCCTTCAAAACAACTCTACATGGAAACCTCTAAGACTTTCCTGGGCCTCTGGCAAGGTCTTGAAAACAACATCTTAGATGTCATGTGGAGACTGAGATGGGGTTTGGTCATCAAAGGCACAGTTGAATGGGAAACCTCTAGATCTTCCTCAGGGACAGCGGCTGTTGTAACGTGCTCTGCAGGTTATTAATTCAAACTTTAAAATGCAGGCTACAGTACCAGTCTTAGGAAACAGGCCTCCAACAGCATCATCTCGGCTAATGGGGACCTTCCTGGGCATGGACTTAAAGAAGCTTGGCAGTGCTTTGCTACTTTTAACATTATTTATTTAACTTTCAGAAATCCAGTCAAGTGCTCTGGCAGTATGAAGGCATTACTGGTAATCACAGGTGACTAAATGATTCTTTCATCAGCTAATATTAAATATCTAGTATGTTTCATGACAGCACAATGTAGTAACACCATTCTTGGATCTTTCTGTGATTTCTTACCTAGAATCTGCAAAGCAAAGGGCTGCTGGAATCTGTCTCTGGATAAGTCATTTTCTACTTCGTAAGAGGAGGTTACAATCTTTTTTTCCCGGCACACTAATTCCCCACAACTGATGGTGTAAATGGGCTATTTTTCTTCAGTAGATGAATAACACAACAATGGGAAGCTAAGGGAGGTGATCCGAATTCTTAAACAATCATGCAAAGAAAATGACACACAGTTACGCAGGTGCACTGGTTTTAATTCAGTGCAGGTACCCCACCCTGCCCCATCCCACTTACGGGTGGCCGGCCGGCCCTGCTCTGGCTGTGCACTGTCCCCGGACTGGGTGCTGGAGACTGAGGAGACGCTGGAGCTCCGGACAAAGCCAAACGCCGCCAGCTTGGCTGCTGGGAGACGTGAGTATCCAGGAGGACGGAGACCAGATTTCGGGAGATTGGATTTTGCAGCATTTGAACTGGAAGCTTTCTTTAAATCTGCTAAAACGAACCCAAATAAAATAAAAAAATTATTCTCAGTTCATAATGAGTTAAAGAATTCCATAGATTGTGAATTCAAACCCAGCTCTATCATAAACAGACTAAAATTAATCTTGCCAGGTTTGATTCAACACATCTAAAATGGACCTCGGAAGAGAAAAGCCCCTTATATTGTGGGTCAGGTGCCTCAGAGAACTCAGACAGGAGATGATGCAGCCCTGGCCTGGACAAGTTTACCATCTACTTAGGCAGATGAATTGAGGAAGACAAATAACTCTATCTTAAGGCCATAAGAAAAGGTATCAAGTGCTTGAGACAATGAGTGAAAGTGAATAGTTATTGTTGCAAGTTACCCCAGATTTGTGAAATTGAGATACACCTTAAATTTTGACATACAGTGGGCAAAGAACCACTGTGGTGAATGTTCACTAGTAATTTTAAGCAGTTTGTAATAAGTCTTAGGGAAAACATGTACAAGGAATCATCTGTCTGTTGGCTGCAGGAATGATGAGGAGACAGTGTAGACTGTGGAACAAGCCAGGCTGGAACATCAGCTCTCCCAGTGACGAGCTGTGTAATCTCAAGCCCTTGCCCTAACACTTAAAGCCACAGTTTCCTTTCATTTAAAGATTGGGAATGATAACACTAACTTTGCAAATCTAGTATAAATATGACTGCTTATACCACAATAACTTGATATGTGCTCAAACTGATGTTAGATTTCTTTTCTCCTTTTCCCACTGTTATGTCAGTCCAAACTTCAGAATTAGTTCCCAGATATGTGCAAAGTCAGCTTGTTTTGAAATAATAAGGCATCAAGTTATAAATCTAGCATCTCAGCATCCCCATACTCTAAGTCTGAGCCAGGCTCCAGCAATAGCAACTGCGATGATTATAACCACTACGAGAAGGCTCTCAGCACCAGAGAGAATCAGAATATTGTCAATATACACATGCTCCTTCATAGGAAATCTAAAAGGCCCAAGCTTCCTCATGTGGTGTAGTGCTGTATAACTGTCCTCACTGATTCCTTTAACAACTTTCACCAGCAGGGCTATTTACCATGAATGCCTATATACTGATCATTCAGTAGCATTCTTATGCTAGTCAACACTTCATTATCCAGTGAAATATTTACCAGGTTTCAGAGTAAACAAGGATTTAGATTAAATGACCCATTTGAAAAAAAAATCCCATGTCTATAAATCCATGAAGAAACCACATATTAGAAAGCATCTATGTGTGGAAATATGGAGAACGGCAATAGATGATACACTGGGTTGAAATGGCACATAGAAAAGGACCTCTTCCTCTGCCAGCAGCTCCCCCGAAAGTGAGGCTATGGAGAGCTGTGTGTCCAAATAAAGGCAGAAGCTGCACAGCTGTGGGTTCCTGATGCCTGAGTCAGGACTAGGATAGGGAGGAACCAAGTGAGCGCAAAAGGAAAAAGCAGCAAGGAGCTGGGGCTACAAATCTTCCTGACTCAAGCCTGTCCTAGTGCTTGGGACAAGCACAAAAACAAAAAACAAAACCTCAACTATGAAAAAGAAGAAACAACACACTAGCAAGTGGTAACGGCCCATTTGTATCAGCAATTTATGCCACGTTTAATGACTCCACATTGCTGTTCTCACATTATTTTGAATATTTTTAGTTCAGGTCCCCAGAACAGTGAAAATATCCCTATATATCAGGTATCATGTTCACAGTGATTTTACGCCAAATTGATTTTAGATGATGTCTGTAGAACAGGAAAAGAATTGCTAAACATCAGATGTAATTTCAACAATAAGTATACTCTAAACCCATTACATTTTGATACTATTTTAAGTCATCTATAACCTCCTTTCTAACCTAGTTAATCAATAATTATGAACAATCAAATGAAGAGAATATGAACAAAATAATTTTTCTGAAAAACAAACTATATTTTGGAAGTTAAATTCAGAATTTTTAAGAGTACCTAGGCATGCAGTAAACATTTAATACTTAGTCAAGAATGAAAACTAAGTTTGTTAAATCATTACATAAGTCACTGAACATGTTCAAAAAGAAATTTATCTAATTCAACACTTATATTCCGTTATTGTTGATTTCATCAGTAGAAAAGCAGCAGTGGAACATGTAGAGAGGGGGAGGACAAGCAGCACAGGATCCCAAGTACACAGGAAGCCAGTCTCTAAATTGTTTTCTAGCTTTCGCTTTCCCATAGTACAGGTCTTTATTTTAATAAAGACACATATGGGCTGTGTGTTTGTGTGTTTGTGTGTGTGTGCGTGCACGCACACGTGCACGTGCGTGTGTGTGTTTAGATGACTTGCAAAGTATACCTTGTCCCCAACTCTCTGTGAATACAATTTTTGTAAATTTAATGGTACCTGTATCATACACTAAGTTACTATATAATGGTCTTTCCTTCTAGCAGATTAATCTCATGAATATTATACATGCCTTCAGGCTTTGCAGAAGCAAGTCTTATTCTTTTTATACCACCAGCTCCTAGCACAATGGTTTCCACAATGTATTTGATAATTATTTATTTGAAGTTTACATTAGTTAAGCTTGTACCACACAAATTTAGCCCACAGTATAAGTCAAATATCTCTACTAGTCTCTGCATGAGAGTTAGTCTGGAGTAGAGCTCAAAAGTCTGCTTTTTAACAATCACCTCAGTGATTCTCATTCAGGTGGTCCCTGGATCTTTGAAAACTTCAACAGAATATGCCAACTCACCCTGTGAAATAACTGCATTCAGCTGTTCTGACTGAATGTATCTTAATTTAATCTTAGTTTCTCATAAGAGGGACATATTTATAAAAACATATAGTCCTTACTATTTCTCAAACTAGTCCAGTGTTATGGACTGAATGTCTGTCCCCCACCATTCCCAAAATTACAGGTTTAAATCCTAACTTCCAATGTGATGGTATTTAGAAGTGGGGCCTTTAGGAGATAATTAGGTTATAAGAATGGAGCCCTTGGCCGGGCACGGTGGCTCAAGCCTGTAATCCCAGCACTTTGGGAGGCCGAGACAGGTGGATCACGAGGTCAGGAGATCGGGACCATCCTGGCTAACACGGTGAAACCCCGTCTCTACTAAAAATACAAAAAAACTAGCCGGGCGAGGTGGCAGGCACCTGTAGTCCCAGCTACTTGGGAGGCTGAGACAGGAGAATGGCGTAAACCCGGAAGGCGGAGCTTGCAGTGAGCTGAGATCCGGCTACTGCACTCTAGTCCGGGCGACAGAGCGAGACTCCGCCTCACAAAAAAAAAAAAAAAAAAAAAGAATGGAGCCCTTGTGAATGGGATTAGTGCCCAAGTGCCCATAAGAAAGCAGCTGGAGAGCTAGCTCCTTCTGTTCCCACCGTGTGAAGATATAATGAGAATATAGCGGTCTGCAACCCTGATCTCAGACTTTCAGCCATAAGAACTGTGAGATATACATTCCTGTTTTTACACACTACCCTGTCTATGGTACTTTGTTACAGCAGTGGGAGTGGACAAGGACATTTAGCACATCAGAGGAATATACATTTCCAAGTATTTAGTGTTCTTGGACTATTCAACAATATAGACTTTGACAGAAATACAAATGTTACAAGTGCATAATAAGCCTTCAATATACAAATGATAAATATTACAGGAAAGCTGAGGTGGCACATAAAAAAGACAACTTCCAGAATGGTGACATGAGGTTTTCCATGGACACTCTTCCCAGTGAAACAAACATAATGGGTAAAATAACATTTAAAATATCAACCACCATTTAAAGTTTCCAGAAATTGTTCTATGAACATGTAGCACATAAAGAAACATTTATATAAGAAACTCTACTAAATCCAGTAAGAACAGTGACAGTCAGTGGCACTTGAACCACAATCTACTCTCTTCCTCCCCTACTATCATCACAATATAATGAAAGCTCTATTCTGGATGGGTGTGGCCAAAAGGATGGGTTTCCTCTCCTAGAGTCAAGGACTATAGTATCTCCCTGGGATGGGCAGGCCACCACCATTTCTCACTCCAACTCCACTCCCAGCTCCATGTTGTAGAGGCTGAACTACATGAGAGAGTGGTCAAAATGTCAGGGAACCTTCCTTCACTTGGCCCAAACATATAAGACAGAGGTACTACCCCAGGCACAGCAGACCAAACAATACCGGGGCCCCAATCACCATTTCCCTAGAAGTTCAACACTAGAGAGAAAAAGAGAGAAGACTAGAGGCTACTGCCCCTACCTTGCACCTCACTTATAAACCAGGAATGTCAATCCAAGAGAAGCAGTCCACTGTCCCCAACCCCAGCTTCAGAATGGTGACTGAGAGATTCTGCCCAAGCATAGAGGTAGGCCATAGGAACAGAAATCTCCAGAGTCCTCTGCAAAGGAATTAACTTTATTTGGAACAAACTGTGGGGGAAGTTCAGGTCTAACAGCAATCTCAAAAACAATAAAGACTTTTTATGGTAAGCAATTAGGAGGAGGCTGGTAGCTCCATGAAGCAAAATAATAAACTGTAGACACGGTAGTTTATTAGAGAGCCAAGGAACTAACTGAAAAGAGCTATCCAGGGGTCAGAACTAACCTCAAAGAGTGGCTTTAAAAACTACTCTTGAAAAGGAGCTTGAATTTAACTGAATCAGACTATGGAATAATGTATGCCCCAGGACACTGTAGAAAATTATGGAGTAATTAGTGGAACCTGACGGCTGAATGTGATACCCAAGGGAGGAAGACAATGTAACACAGATCAGGGAAAGACAGCCCTGGTAAAACATTGTCAGTGTGATTGTGTACATGCCCAAGGCTATGACTTCTGTGGAGTGACATTAGTGAATTCACAATGCAAGGGAAATAGGCTTCACTACAGTAGATCAACCAAGTTGTTAAACAAATAAATAAGCAAACAACAAGCCCCAGAGAGGAAGAGAGGTAATTAGTAGTAGTCAAGAATGCTACAATAATTATCTAAAAGTTCCATTACAACAAAAATAAAATGAGACACACAAAAGAAAAAAATACAGGAAAAGTTGATTCAGATACAAGAAAAAAAACAGGCAACAGAAACTGCCTATGAAAAGAGCCAGCAGGCAAAAACTTCAAAAGAGCTATTATAAATATAATAAAATAACTAAGGAAATTATGCTTAAAGAAGTAAAGGAGCTATGATGACAATATTTCATCAAATAGAAAATAGCAATAAAGAGAAATTACAAAAACCAAATGGCAAGTTTGGTGTTAAAAAGCAAAATAACTAAAATGAAAGATTAACTGAAGGGCCTCTACAACAGATTTGAAGTGGCAGAAAAAAAATCAGCGAACGTGAAGATAGATCAATACATATTACACAATCCAAGGAACACAGCAGAAAGACATGAAGAAAAATAAGCAGAGCCTCAGAGAGATGTGGAACATCATTAAGTGCAACAACATACAGAGAATGGATGTTTCAGAAGGAAAAAAGAGAGATAGGAGCAGAAAAAAAATTTAAATAGTCCAAATCTTTCAACACTTATTTAAATGATCACTGTTTACATCCGAAGCTCAAGGAAACCCAAATAAGGTAAATGTAAAGAGATCCACACCTAGATACACCATAGTAAGAAGTGTAGAAAGATAAAGAGAAAATCTTGAAAGCAGGAAGAAAAGAATGACTCATCATGTACAAGTAAACCAATAGCTTAACAGTTGATGTCTTATCAGAAACAATGGAGGCTATAAAGCAGTGAGATGACTAATTGCTGGAGGAGAAAAACAACTGTCAACCCAGAATCTTATTTCCAGCAAAACTATCTTTCAAAACATTAAGCTAAAATAAAGGCACTGTCAGATAAACAAAAACTTGGAGATTTGTTGCTTATAGACTCATCTGATGAGAAATACTAAAGGAAGTCCTTTAGGCTGAAAGCGAGTGATATCAGATGATAAATCCACACAAAAAAGCAAAGGGTACTGGTAAAAATAATTATGTATATTTCTTCTCATAACTGACTTAAAATGCAATTGTATAAAACAATAGGCATACAACTGTATTATTAGGCCTATAATACATTGAAACACAATATTTAACATTAACAGCATAAAGGAGGTGGTGGGGACAAAGCTGTATTATAGTATGGAAATGACACCATATGGTAACTCAAATTCACAGAAAGAAATGAAGAACATCCAAAATGGTAAATAAAAAGGTTAACATAACAAATTACAAAAACGTATTTTGCTCTCCTTTATCCTCTGCTTCTTTAAGAGATATATTATATAAATAACCAAAAAATATCTTTCATTGGGTTTGTAACATACATTGATGTAATACATATAAGAATAATAGCACAAAAAAGGGAGAAGAGGGAATAGAGGTTTACAGGAGCAACATTTCTGTATCTTACTGAAGTTAGTATAAAACTTAAGTAGGACTCCAGTAAGTTGAGATGTATATGGTGAGTCCTACAGCAAACAATAAGAAAATAACACAAAAAAAATAGTGGAAAAAGTACCAAAGGAATTAACATGCCATGCTAGAAAATATCCACTTAATGCAAAATAAAGCACCAATGAGGAGCAGATAATCAAAAAAAAGACGTGAGACATACAGAAAACAAAAAGTCAAATGGCACATGAATATATAACTATATTAATAACAGCATTCAATGAGGACTTATTAAACAATCCAATCATAAAGCAGAGACTGTCAGACTGAATTTTTTTAATGATTCATGCTGTCTATAGGAAATACCTTAGGTTCCAATACACAAATAGGTTAAAAGTTAAAGGAAGTAAAAACACAGGCCATGCAGAGAGCAACCATCAGAAAGCTGGGGTGGTTGTCCTCCTATCAGATAAAGTAGGTCTTAAAAGAAGAGATGAGGCCGGGCGCGGTGGCTCAAGCCTGTAATCCCAGCACTTTGGGAGGCCGAGACGGGCGGATCACGAGGTCAGGAGATCGAGACCATCCTGGCTAACACGGTGAAACCCCGTCTCTACTAAAAAAAAAAAAACTAGCCAGGCGAGGTGGCGGGCGCCTGTAATCCCAGCTACTCAGGAGGCTGAGGCAGGAGAATGGCGTAAACCCGGGAGGCGGAGCTTGCAGTGAGCTGAGATCCGGCCACTGCGCTCCAGCCTGGGCGACAGAGCGAGACTCCGTCTCAAAAAAAAAAAAAAAAAGAGACAGATACCCAAATTACCTTAAGCAAAAATGAACACAATTGGGAGGAGAAATAAACAATTCAAAATAATAGTTAGAGACTTCAATATCTCACTTTTAATAATAGAACGAGGCAGAAGATAAGGAAATAAAAGATCTGAACACTATAAAGCAACTAAACCTAACAGACTTCTATAAAACATTCCACCCAAGAGAAGCATAATACATATTTTTCTCAAGTGCACATAGAATATTCTCCAGGATAAACTGTATCTTAGGCCATAAAACAAGCATTAATAAATTAAAAAGGATTGAAACGATACAAAGTATGTTCTGTGGTCCTAACAGAATGAAATTAAAAATCAATAACAAGGAAATCTGGGGAATTCTCAAATATATGAACACACATAAATAACCACTGGGTCAACAATAAAATTGAAAGGGGAATTAGAAAATACTAAGATGAATAAAAATGAATGACATACCAAGGCTTATGGGAAGCAGCTAAAGCAATGCTTAAAAAGAAAATTATAACTGTAAATGCCTACATTGAAAAAGAAAAAAGAGGCTGGGCACAGTGGCTCATGCCTGTAATCCCAGCACTTTGGGAGGCCGAGGCAAGCGGATCACGAGGTCAGGAGATTGAGACCATCCTGGCCAACATGGTGAAACCCCGTCTCTACTAAAAATACAAAAATTAGCTGGGCATGGTGGCGTGTGCCTGTAATCCCTGCTACTCAGGACGTTGAGGCAAGAGAATCGCTTGAACTAGAGAGCTGGAGGTTGCAGTGAGCTGAGATCCTGCCACTGCACTCCAGCCTGGCAACAGAGCAAGATTCCATCTCAAAAAAAAAAAAGAAAAAGAAAAAGAAAAAAGATGTCAATTCAATAAAGTAATTTTTGACTTTAAACGCTGAAGAAAGAAGAGCAAACTAAACTTAAACCAAAAAGAAGAAAATAGTAAAGATTACAAGTGAAAAAAAATAAAACAAGAGAAATAAAGCGAGAAAAGCCAATGAAAACAAAATCTTAGTTTTTTGAATTATCAATAGATTCGACAAACCTTTAGCTGAGCCAGCCAAGAAAAACAGAAGGCTCAAATTACTAAACTTAGGAATGAAAGAGGGAACATCACCACTTATTTTGCAGGATCCTATGGGAATATCGTACTATGAACAACTGCATCTCAACAAATTAGACAACCTAGTGAAATGGACAAATTCCACAGAAACACAAACTATAAAAGCTGAATCAAGAAGAAACTGAAAATCTGAATGTACTTAAAACAGAGATTGAATTAGAAATAAAAAAAATTCCCACAAAGAAAACCCCAGGCACAAATGTCATCAGCGAATTATATCAAACATTTAAAGAAGAATTAATATCAATTCTTCACAAATTATAACCCCCACCCAAAAAGAGAAGAGAAGAGGAGGGAATACTTCTAAATTTATTCCCTGAGTCCAGTATAACCTTGATACTAAAACAAGATAAAGATATCTCAAGAAAACTATAAATCAGTAATTCTTAGAGATCCAAAATCCTCACCAAAATACTGCACACTGAAGCTGGCAACATATAAAAATTATATACCATGATCAAGTGATATTTATGCTAGGAATGCAAGATTGGTTTTACATATGTAATTAATCCACGTACTATACCATATTAATAGAAGAAAAACCATATGATCTTAATTGATTCAGATAAACCACATGATAAAAACATTTGAACTAGTAATTAAAGAAAATATATTCAATCTTATAAGGGCTTATTGGAAAAACCCACAGCTAATACAGTAAAAGATTGAATTCTTCCCCTCTAAGATTAAAAACAAGAAAAGGATGTCTGCTCTCACAACTTCTATTCAACATTGTATGGAAGGTGCTAGCTAGAGAAATTAGGCAAGAAAATAAAATCAGAGATGTGCAGTTTGGAAATAAAAAGGAAAACTTTCTCTTTGCAGATGACATGATCTTGTATATAGAAAATTCCAAGAAATCCACTAAAAAGCTATTATAACTAATACATGAGTTTAGCAAGTTTACAGAATACAATTCAACATACAAAAATCAACTGTATTTCTATACACTCACAATAAATAATCAAAAAATAAAATTAAGAAAGCAATTTTATTTACAGTAGACCAAAAGGAATAAAATACTTAGGAATTATCATAAACGATCGGACTCCATAGTTTTTTGTTTTTTGGGTTTTTTTTTTTTGAGATGGAATCTTGCTCTGTTGCCAGGCTGGAGTGCAGTGGCAAGATCTTGGCCCACTGCAACTTCCACCTCCTAGGTTCAAGTGATTCTCCTACCTCAGCCTCCTGAATAGCTGGGATTACAGGCATGCGTCACCACACCCAGCTAATTTTTGTATTTTTAGTAGAGACGGGGTTTCACCACGTTGGCCAGGATGGTCTCAATCTCTTGACCTCGTGATCTGCTCGCCTCAGCCTTCCAAAGTGCTGGGATTACAGGTGTGGGCCACTGGACCCAGCCCAGACTCCACAGTTTTTTTTTTTTGTTTGTGTTTTACGTTTGATTGCTAACAGTTTTTAGCCTCAAGCCCCACTCCTTTGGCCCCATATCTGGGAAAGCTGATAAGAAAGCCCAGTGCTCCCTCTTTTGATGCCGGGAAGTGGGGCAGGAGTGAGGGTGGTAATTTAGATTAAAACCACACAAGCTCCTTCCTATGTGCATGGGAACCCTTATGCCTGCCCCACTCCATAATGATGATAAAAACCCTGAGCCAGTATTCTTTCCTTGCTCTCTCAAGCCATTTCAGATGTATGAGAGGCCAGTCCTCTTTCCCCAGGGACTTCAATGATGTAAATCATAAAATCTGTCATACCCTCTTGCTTTGTGTGTGGCATAATTGATACATGATTCTTCTGTCACTCTGCCAGCCAGAGACCTCCACAGCCAATGACGTCTCCGCCCAGGGCCTCACTTGGCCCTGGGCCTGCCGCAGAAGGTGCCCCATCCACTCGTCCTGAGGGACCATGCCTGACTTGTGCACCAGCCTGGATCCCATGCTCAGCCTATGACTGGGCCATCTGTGCCCCAGCCCACCTGTGTTACAGCTTGTACCCACGTTCAGAGGTTCCCAAGTTCTTGTCCCACATCCAAGAAGAATAAGGTTACTCTGATAACCGAAGGGTGAGGTGGGTGGAGAAGAATTTTATTGAGTGAAGGAATAGCTCTCAGCAGAGAGGGTATGTGGGGGTGGTCACCCACCCAGTGTGGCTGGGTTTGGGGCTTTTATGGGCTTAGAATGGGTGAGTACATGCTGACTGGTTTGTTAGCATGCAAAAAAGGCTAAAACAAAGGCACCGTTCAAAGGTGGGCGTGACATAGTAAAAAATCAGTTAGGGAAGAGTAGGTATATGTAAAACGGGTGGCGGGTGAAAATCAATCAGAGGAAAGCACACCAAACAGAAAGAGAGGTTCTCAATCCGTTCCACGGATTTGACTTGTAGCTTGGCTTTCAGGCTTTAAACTGTCTTTGGCTTGAGGGCAGGGTTTCACTGGGAACCCAACCCTATCTGCCTAGGCATTTACTGCTTCCTGCTGTTATCATAATCACTCTTGACATCTAAACCAAATTTTGAATGGAGGTTCATCTTACCTCTTCAGGGTGGCTACAAAAAAAGGTGCTGGATCAGGATGCTAAGACAATGACCACCTCCACAGGGGCTCTTTCCTAGGGTTCTGGCTTGTTAACAGGCTCTGCCACCTCCTAGCAAGAATATATTCTGCACTGTTCCTTCTTGGCTTCTTGTGCTTTGAGCTGTGCTGCTCTGTGCTGCACTGCTGAGTCCCACAGAGGTTTTGTTACAGATAATGCTGAACCAAATTGGAATATTCAATGATTAATTGGTTTTTGGAATAAGAATATGAGACTGGGGTAGGACTTTCTTAAGCTGGCCCTGAGCATGTGTCTCAGTCTGAACCTACCTGTATGTCTAAGAATGAAGTTGTGACTCATGTTAGGCTCCAGGAAAGATTGCCCTGTGACCAACTGGTTATGTGTCTCAACTAGGTATTGGCTCCAGATCTATAGAGCACTAAGGGGAAGACTAGATCATGTGAAGATATAAGCCTACTGGGCAAAAGCTCATGAAAGAGTGGTCATTAATGGAAAAAAGGGAAAAAGAAACAAAGGCCATAATGTGGAGTACTGAGATCTGCACTCTTTACAAGCAGACAACTCCACAGAACCTTAAACATCTTAGTTGCTGTTGCCTATACCTCTGTAGCCACAAAAATCCTGACCCTCAAGCTTATAGAGAAAAACACCCATGGCATCCTTGTGGCACACCAAAGACGTTAATTCAGACTCTATTTGTATTAGTCTGATTGTGTCACTATAAAGAAATACCTGAGTGTGGGTAATTCACAAAGAAAAGAGAAAGGGGCAGGATGGCTGACTAAATGCAGCTGGGGGAGCTTCTCCCACCTAGAGAGAGAGAGACCCATTGAGTAGACTGCCATATTCCAAGTGGATCTTCAGAAAGAAGGCATTCAGAATCAATAGAGGGAGGATACAGACCCTGGGGCTGAGGAAGAAGAGGCTGGGAATCCTGTACAAAGTTGCTGAGTATCAGAACTCATTTTGGGTCCTAAGTGGCAACCAGAGAAAGGGTGAGTGAGCTAGGAATGGAGTGGCCTACTCTCTCCACAGACCTCCAGGATCCTAGCTGCAGGATATTCCATGAAGCCCACAGATATATTTGAATTCATGGGGAGAACTGCCTGGAGAGCTGACAGAGAGAACTCCAGTCTGCATGGATCCCAAAGGGTTTGGCATGGGAACGGCTGCAGTGGAGCACAGCCACATATGCCCATCCCCAAAGACTTGTTAGAATCCTCTAAGTGGCTTTAGCTTCATTAGCTACCAGACCTGAAGACAGAAGGGCTCTCCTGCCCATAGGACATGACCAGTTTTGTATGGACATCCCCTATATGCTAGCCTCTCCCACAGTCCCTGTCTAGCCATGCCCACATGCAGTACAGCCTCAGATGCCCTGTTGAAATGCTTGCTGGAAGCTACTGTCATAGTTCTTTCACTAGGAGCCCCTGCCTTCCCACTGGAACATTTTTGCAGATGGACCCCACCAGTGTGCAACCACCTACAGTCTTCCTTTACTGGCATGTGCTTGCTTGCAGCCTCCCCCAGTCACTCCACTAATGTGGGCTGGTCTGCAGCCCCCTGACCACAGTGTACTCTCCTGCAGCCCCCACGAACCCAGCATAGTAAACTCTCCCACAGACCCTCCACTACCCCACCAGAGCACTTTTGCAGGCAGCCCCCATCAGAGTGGTGTAGACAGAGTACTAGGAACATCTCGGCTCTTCCATACAGAAGATGCTTGACCTCAAGGGGCCAGAGAACAAAAACAAAAGCCTGCCTTAGAAGAGGCCACAAGGGGAGGACTCAATATGGAAACAAACAACTGATACCCGCTATTGCAGAAACACACTTAAGTACTAGCCTACTGGCAATATAAGGTAACTATGCAATCAAGTCTACATAACAACCAGCTAACAACATGACAGGAGAAAACCACATATCAATACTGACCTTAAACGTAAATAGGTTAAACATCTCATTTAAAACACAGAGTGGCAAATTGGATAGATAAGCAAGGCCCAAACTGTATGCTGTCTTCAAGAGATCCATCTCACATGCAATGACACCCACAGTCTTAAAGTAAGGAGATGGAGAAAAATGTATGAAACAAATAAAAAACAGAAAGAACAGGGGTTGCTATTTTTATTTTAGAAAAAAAAGCAGACTATGATTTAATAAACCAACTATGATTAGAAAGGATAAAGAAGGGTATTACATAATCATAAAGGGTTCAATTCAACAAGATGACTTAACTACCCTGAATATATATGCACCCAATACTGGAGCACCCAGATTCATTAAAGACCTCTAAAGAGACTTAGATAACCACACAACAATAGGGTGAGACTTCCGCACCTAACTGACAACATGAGAAATCAAAGCAGAACACTAACAAAGATATTTGGGACCTAAACCCAACACTTGAACAAATGGACCTAACAGGCATCTACAGAGTACTCCACACAACAGAAGAATATACCTTATTCTCATCTGCACATGGCGCATACTCTAAGATCAACCACACACTCAGGCAGAAAGCAATTCTCCACAAATTCAAAAATACCAAAATCCTACCAACCAACCACACTTTGAGATCACACAGCACAATAAAATTAGAAATCAACACCAAGATGATCACTCTAAACCATAAAATTACCTGAAAATTGAACAACTTGCTCTTGAATGACTTCGGTAAAAAATAAAAATTAAGGCACAAATAAAAAAGTCTTCCAAACTAATGAAAACAAACATACAACATACCAGAATATCTGGGGCACAGCTAAAGCAGCATTAAGGGAAAAGTTTAAAGGACTAAACACCTACACCAAAAAGTGAGAAAATTCTTTTTTTTTTTTTTTTTGAGATGGAGTCTTGCTCTGTCACCCAGGCTGGAGTACAGTGGCGCAATCTTGGCTCACTGCAAGCTCTGCCTCCCAGGTTCATGCCATTCTCCTGCCTCAACCTCTCAAGTACCTGGGACTACAGGCACCCACCACCACACCTGGCTACTTTTTTTGTATTTTTATTAGAGACGGGGTTTCACCATGTTAGCCAGGATGGTCTCAATCTCCAGACCTTGTGATCCGCCCACCTCGGCCTCCCCAAGTGCTGGGATTATAGGTGTGAGCCACCACATCCAGTCAGAAAATTTTTAAACTAACCAGCTAACATTATACCCAGAGGAACTGGAGAAACGAGAGCAAACCAACCTGGAAGGACTCCTGCCTAACTCATTTGATGAGGCCAGCATTGTTCTGATACCAAAACCTGACAGAGACAGATGAAAAAAAGAAAACTTCAGACAAATATCCCTGATAAACATAGATGCAAAAATCTTCAACAAAATACTAGGCAACTGAATTTAGCAGCACATCAAAAAGCTAATCCATCACAATCAAGTAGGCTTTATTCTTGGGATGTAAGGTTGGTTCAACATATGCAAAACAGTAATTGTGATTGACCACATAAACAAAACTAACACTAAAAACCATATAATCATCTCACAGACACAGAGAAGGCTTTCAATAAAATTCAACATTCTTTCATGCTAAAAACTTCTAACAAACTAGGCATTTAAGGAACATATCTCAAAATAACAAGAGCCATCTATGACAAACCCATAGGCAACATCATATTAAATGGGCAAAAGCTGAAAGCATTCTCATTAAGAACTGGAACAAGATAAGGATGTCCACTCTCACCATTCCTATTCAACATAGTGCTGGAAGTCCTAGCCAGAGTAGTCAGGCAAGAGAAAGAAATAAAGGCATCCAAATAGGAAGAGAGGAAGTCAAATTATCCCACTTCACTGATGATATGATTCTAGACCTAGAAAATCCTACAGACTCCTCCAGAAGGCTCCCAGAAATGATAAATGTCATCAGTAGTTTCAGAATACAAAATTAATATATAAAAACCAGTACCATATACACCAATAAATTTGAGCTAAGAACCAAATCAAGAACATGATAGCCACAAAAAGAATAAAATACCTAGAACACAGCTAACAAGGGAGGTGAAAGATCTCTACAAGAATTGCAAAACATTGCTGAAAGAAATAATAGAAGACACAAAGAAATGGAAAAAATTCCATGCTCTTGGATAGAAAGAATCAGTATTGTTAAAATGGCCATAGTGCCCAAAGCAATTACAAATTCAATGCTATTCCTATCAAGCTATCAACGCCATTTTTCACAGAGTTAGAAAACAAAATTCTAAGATTCATATGGAACCAAAAGAGAGACCCAATAGCCAAAGCAACCCCAAGCAAAAAGAACAAAGCTGGAGGCATCACACTAATCAACTTCAAACTATACTACAAGAATACAGCAACCAAAACAGCATGGTACTGATACAAAAACAAACACACAGACCAGTGGAACAGGCTAAAGAAGCCAGAAATAAAAACCACACACCTATAATCTTAAAGACTTAAATGTAATATCCATAAAAACCCTAGAAGAAATCCTAGGAAATACCATTCTGGACATAGGCCTTAGCAAAGATTTCATGATAGTCTCCAAAAGCAAATGTAACAACAACAACAAAAAGAAATATATAAGTAAGATCTAATTAAAGATCTTCTGCACAGCAAAAGAAACTATCAATAGCATAAACAGAAAACCTACAGAATGGGAGAAAATGTTAGCAAATTATGTATGCAACAAACACCTATCTATAAGGAACTTAAATCAACAAGCAAGAAACAAACCTCATTTAAAAATGGGCAAAGAACATGAATAGACACTTCTCAAAAGAAGACACACATGTGGCCAACAAGCATATGAAAAAATGCTCAACATCACTAATCATCAGAGAAATGCAAATCAAAACCTCTATAACATACCATCTCACACCAGTCAAAATGACTGTTTTTTAAAAATCAGTAAATAACACATGGTGGCAAGACTGAAGAAGAAAGCAAATGCTTATACTCTGCAGGTGGGAATGTAAATTAGTCCAGCTACTATAGAAACTAGTTTAGAGAATTCTCAAAGAACTTAAAACAGAATGACCATTTGACCTAGCAATCCCATGACTGGGTATATAACTAAAGGGAAAAAAAAGTCATTCTACGAAAAAGACATAGGCATGCCTATGTTCATCACAGCACTATTCACAATAGCAAAGACATGAAATCAACCTAGGTGCCCAAACAATGGTGGGCTGGATAAAGAAAATGTGGTACATATATATCATGGAACACTACACAGCCACAAAAAGGGACAAGATCATGTCCTTTGCAGGAACATGGACAGAGCTGGAGGCCATTACCCTAAGCAAATTAACACAGGGACAGAAAGTCAAATTTCACATGTTCTCACCTGTAAATAGGAACTAAACTTTGGGTACACACGAACACAAAGGTGGGAATGATAGACAGTGGGATCTACTTAAGGAGGGAGGATGACAGAAGAATGAGTGTCTAAAAACTACCTATTGGGTACTATGCTCACTACCTGGGTGACAAAATTATTTGTACACCAAACTTCAGTGACATACAATTTACTCATGTAACAAACCTGCACATGTACCCCCTGAACCTAAAATAAAAGTTGAAAAATAAAATAACAATTACTAAATAAAAGAAAAACAAAAGAGGTTTATTTTTGCTCATGGTTCTGCTAGCTGTATGAGAAACATGGTATCATCCTCTGCTGCTAGCGAAAGGTCAGGAAGCTTCTACTCATGGTGGAAAGTAAAGGGAAGCCTGCATGTCGCATGGCAAGAAAGGGAGAAACAGAGAAAGAGGGGAGAGGTCTCAGATTCTTTTAAACAACTGGATCTCCTTGCATGAACGAACTGAGCAAGAACTCACTCATCACCAAGGGGATGGCACTAAGCTTAGTATAAAGCTACAATAATCAGGACAGTGTGGTGTTAGCATAAAGATAGACATACAGCTAAGTAGAACAGAACTGACATTCTACAAATAAACCCAATATTTGTGGTGAACTAAATTTCATCAAGGTTGTCAAGATCATTCATTGGATAAAGAAGAGGTTTTTCAACAAATGGTGCTAAATATACTTATGCCAAAGAAAGCTAGACCCCTATTCATACCGTATTTTAAGAATTGAAAATGAATTAAAAGCTTCAAGGTATGAAAAAAAACCACAAAACTCTTGGGGAAAAATAGGTATAAATCCTGATGACATGAGATGAGCCAATGGTTTCTTAGCTATGACATGAAAAGCATAAGCAACAAAGAAAAAATTAGATAAGTTGAATTTCATCAAAACTGAAAGGTTTTGTGCTTCAAAGGACACTATCAAAAAACAGAAAAAATCGTAAGAATGTGATAAAATATTTGCAAATCGTGTGTCTAATATCTGACACACATAAAGAACTATTCCAACACAACAATGAAAAGAAAAACAACCAAATTTTAAAATTAGCAAAGAAACTGAATAGGTATCTCTCCAAAGAACATGTACAACTGGCCAGCAACACATGAAAAGATGCACAGCATTTTTAGCCATCAGAAAAAATGTAAATCAATGCCACAAATCAGATACTATGACACACTCACCAGGACAGCTATAATTAAAAAGACAGACAATAACAAGTGTTGGTGAGGATATGGAGAAATTGGAGCCCTCACACATTGCTGGTGGGAATGTAAAATGGTGCAGCCACTTTGGAAAACAGCCTGGCTTGGAAGTTTCTCAGAAGGTTAAATACAGAGGTGCCATGCGACCAAGCAATCCTCCTTCTAGGTATATGCCAATGAAAATATATGTCTACATAAAACTTGGACATAAATGTGACATTATTCATAAGAGACAAAAGATGGAAGGAATGTGAACATACTTCAACTGACGAATGGATAAACAAAGTGGATTACCCATATACTGAAATATTTTTCAGCTATAAAAAGGAGTGAAGTACTGATACATGCTGCAATGTGGATGAAGTTTGAAAGGTCACATGTTATACGATTCCACTATATCAAATACCCAGAATAGAGACAAAATGGCTTAATAGTTTCCCAGAACTGTGGCTTGAGGGAGTGGCTGCTAATGGCTACAAGATTTCTTTATTTTGGGGATTGTGAAAATGTTATAAAATTGCAGTGATATTTGCATAATTCTGTGAATATACTAAAAACCACTAAATTGTGTCCTTTAAATTGTGAATTGCATATAGTACGTGAATTATATCTCAACAAAGCTGTTATGATAAATAAAAGTTCTTCAGCTCAGGCACAGGTTTACATTAAGACAGAGCTATGGCTGTTTTCCCAATCTATATAAATATCTTCACTTTCAAAGGGCCTGTGTCAGATAGAAAACGTGGTCTGTTATTGTATGTCCTCTACAAAAACACTCCCTTCACGCAGGTGGAATAAATGTTTTGTATGGCCGACCAAAGACTCTTCTAAATGAATAAAATCATAATAGGAAAATTAACTTAAATCCAGAAGCGAATGAACATTTTTTTTAAAAAAAGATCAAATATTCAAATCTCATGCAAAGAAGCTGAAGTGGACTCATTTCTTTCATTTTTATCAAGGCATTATATTCTGACAAGATTTTGTCCAAAAAGAAAAGATGAAAATTTCTATTTGAACAACAAAAAAGATTGTGCTGCTGTTGAACTTTTAAAAGATGTGTTGCTCTTTCAAAATAGTATTTTTTTAATATAAATCCTTTGAAAAAAGCAGATTTTCTCATTTTGATGAAACCTGAAGAACTGTTTGTTTTGCCATTTCCCTTTTTGTATTGATTCTCCTTTTAATGACTCTGTAATGCTACAAAAATATCTCAATCAACTAAAATCATAGTGTTTTAAGTTTTAATATTATATTGATAAAGATCCATCCATCATTGTCAAACATTCTTGACATTTTGGGCAATCCAATGAAGAAGTTAAGAAAGTAAATGTATATTAATCCAATTCAATATGCATTCACAGATGCCTACCATTGTCAAGACACTTCACAAGGTGTTCTAGAAAATTCAGAAACAAAGAAGGAGTAGTCCCTACTGGGGCTGACGCTTAAGCTGCTGGAGCACTGTGGTTCACTGATAACCACAGCCTAAGACAAAGTGGGTAACGGCCAGAACAGAGGCGAGAGTGAATGCTATGGGAAGACAAACCTAAATGAAAGCAAAACATATCAGGCAGAATGATTCAGTGTTTTTATTCAAGGGCCATGTTTTTCTTACAATTTTATATTTGACTTTTTTTCTGGTATATTTATATATACAGGGCAATGCATTGTTTGGGCTACTTTTTTTTTTTTAATTTTACCATAGTTCTTCCTAGTTGTTTTTACAGTTTCCCCTTTCACAGATATTTTGTTACAGAGGTGGTTTGCTTCGTTCACATGGCTGAGAAGCAATTCTTCCTCTCTCACCTTGCTTGGAAACATGAACAAACAGCAGCTGTTTTTTACCAAGCTTTCTTCACAATGGGACAAACCTCTCTGAACAAAACTCTTTAGTATTAGGGCTACAGCTCTCCCAAAGGGGGAAAAAAAGACACAATTAAACAAAGCAAGATAAGTGGCACATTTCAGAATTGTATTACAGATCTGCCTTTTATATAATTACTACCAAGTGTACAATCTCAAGAAAGACTCAAACTCTGAATTTCAGTTTTCTCACATGAAAAATGAGGATAAAACCATCTATTCATTATAATGAAAGAAGAGAAATTGCATCTAAAATGTTTATTGTATTGCCTAACATATAATAAACACCCAACAAATGATAGGCATTGCTATTTTTGCTATCATTAATGCCACTCTTATTGTAATTGCAAAGGTACCTTTCCACCAAAAGGAAAAATAGAACATAGGTCAAGGTGCACAGTAGCTAACTTCCAAGATGGCGGCTCTCCAGTGACCTACACACCAGTGAATGCAGGGCTGACCAGTAAAATACTGAGGAAGTGAAGTGTGTGACTTCTAAGTCTAGGTCATAAAAGATACTGCAGATTCTTCCTTAGGCTCTTGGATTGTTCATTGAGAGGGAAGCCAGCTATGCCAGGAGGACATTTAAGCAGCCCTGTCCAGAGGTCTACATGGGGGGCAACTGAGGCATGCCAACAGCCAGCATCAACTCATCAGTCATGTGAGTAATCACTTCATCTCAGAAAAGGGTTCTCCATCCTCCATCAAGCCTTCAGATGTGTAGAACTAACCAAATCTGACTGCAAACTCATGAGAGACTCCAAGCCAGGATCATTCAGCCAAGCTGTTCTCAAATTTCTAACCCACGGAAACCATTAGATCATAAATAACTGTTGTAGTTTTAAGCATCTAAGCTTTAGAGTGATTTGTTATTCAGCAACATATAACTAATGCAGATTTCGGTACTTGGAAGAGGGGTGCTATTAATATCATAATAAAAACCTTATCCTGTAAGAGTGGCTTTGAAGCCAGGCAGTGAGTGGAAGCTGTAAGGAACTTGAGGAAAGCATTACTGAAAGTCTAAGGACCTTCAGAGAGACTTCCAGAAGAAGCGTTACGCCTTTTGAAGAAGTTGTCAGTGAAAGCTTAAAGGAAGTTGAGGAAACTAATGGGAAGTGAATTGTTGTTAATGAATAGCAGAAAATTGAGCAAGAGTGTTACCTACTATAATATGAAACATACAGACTGTAACTCATGAACCTAAAAATCTAGCTAAGGAGGTTTCCAGGTAGAGTTTAGAAGATGCTACCTATCTTCTTCTCACCCTTCTGGTAAAGCGTAAGAGTAAAAGGATAAGCTAAAGACTTCAATATAAAGGAATTGTTAAATGGAAAGGAGGTAGGACTTGTTAAGAGGTTTGGAAAGTCCAAGCCTCTCCAGTTGGTAAATAATACCAATATTAAGAAATGACTTCTAGGCAAAGATCCTATTCAGACACTAACAGGAAAATATGGTCTAATGGTGAAGCTAAAGGTGTGACTAAAATCCTTTGGTAAGACCAGAAAAATCTGAGGCAGTGTCTTAAATGACTGGTAATCAACGGGGTTCTAGGAAACATAAAGTTGTTGTCCCTCAGTAACCTCAGCCGAAGCCCAAGGTAGACAAAGGCTTTATTTTGAAGAGATTTTTTGATGTGGCTTTTGTCTAAAGGAGTGAATACAATAATATTCATAGCAGACTCACAAACTTTTTAAGAGAATTATATTAGCAGAAACAGTCAGCTTAGACTAAAACAGTCAGAGATAATACTAATTGAAAGAAGGTCTTTAGACAACCAAACTTCTACAGGCAGAAAACAGGCTGAGAGACGGTAGAGGTCAGAGCCATGAAGAATCACTTAGACAGTGGAACAACTTAGGCATACCAACACGTGTCCTGATGCGTTCCAGAACTGCTCTGGGATAATGAACCCTGTGTGCCTCCCATTACGCCTCTTTTACAAATGGGAGAGGGCAGTTTGAGTAGATTAACACAGGAATGAAATACTGGTATGTGCTGTTAACTGGATGAACCTTGAAAAAATTAAGGCAAGTGAAAGAAGCCAGACACAAAAGGTCACACAGATTGTATAACTCCATCATATAAGATGTCTAGAATAGGCAAATGTATAGAGACAGAAAGTAGATTAGTAGTTGCCAGGGGCTGGGGCTTGAAAAATCTGGAGTGACAGTATACTGATAAGTTTCTTTTTAGGGTGATGAAACGTTCTCAAATTACTGTAGTGATGGTTGCACAACTCTGTGGATAGGATTAAAATATTTGAATTTATGCTTTAAATGGTGGAAATATATGGTGAAATACGTTAATTATATCTCAATAAAACTGTGGCTTAAGAGAGATAGAAAGTCAGAGACAGACACTGAGAGAGCCCTAGAGCTAGCTAGCTAGCTAGTTAACTAGCTCTGGGAAAGGAAAATAAAGCAGTAAGATAGAAGATACAGAAAATTGGGAAGGAGATCAGCCCCTCTCAACCCAGGAGATAGGTGACTAAAATAGAAGCACTCATAGTGTCAGTATCACAGTCACTTGAGAGTAGCACAGGTTAGAAAATGAAAATTACCTCAGGGAGAGTAAAGCTGAAGAAGGAGAAGGAAGAGAACAGTGAAGACATATCCTCTGCCTTCACTCAGTTCAGCTGAGTTTGAGAAATAATCATTGAACATACACCGTCTGCCATGACAGCTCTTATGAAGTAATTTTTAAAAATGAGGCATAGTTCCTGCTATCAGACATACATGTGCAGAAAATGACACTAAAGGGTGCTAAGTCGCATGATGGAAGCTTGGACCCAGAGCTGTGGGAACACACAGGACAGGGGATCCCTAGCACCACCTGGACTAAGCAAGGAATGGGTTACTGGAGGAGGTAAACTTGACCTGAGTCATAAAGGATGAAAAGGAGCTAGTCAAGTTAGAACTATAGAAGAAACAGGGCATTTTGGGGGAGCAGAAAATGCAGAGGTCAGCTGGAAGAGTCTTGCTTGACATTAAGGTGTCTGTCCTTTCTTCTGACAGCAATGTGGAGCCAACAAAGAATTTTAAAGGAGGGAGAGCTGGGTATGATTTGCTATGTGGAAGATGGGTTGGAGAGGGGCAAGGCTGAAGGCAGGGAAAGCAGTTGGGAGGCAGCCAGTAAAGAGAGAAGTCCTGATGTTCTGAGAGCAGGAACGGGACTGAGCGGATGGATTAAGTTATAGAATTCGTAGGTCTTGCTGAATGATTAGTTGAGAGGCTTGAGGGTGAGGAAAGAGTAATCCTCTTTGTTACAGGAGTGAGAAAAGGTCTACATACCTGAAAGATCTCGAAGAGAACCACTGTAGTTAAACCATGTCCCACTGAGAACATGCACACCTGAAAATACAATCATTTGTAGGGACTTCAGGAAACCTGGTCTGAAAAACTCTATGGGAGGCTCTCCTACAGAGTGGTCAGACAGCCTGTAGGGTTACTCCCTGTGATCAGCAAAGTGACCCCCAGAAAGGTGAATAATGAAGAAGGGCAGGATGTACACATGGGGCCTGCATAGGCAAGGCTATAAACAGATGGAGGAAGGCTTAGACTCTTAGGCTTTTGATTTTTAAAATCTATCTAGCAAAACGTAAAGGGTAACCACCCCCTGCACACAAAGACACACATGACTTTCACTAACCTCATTACACATGCGTACATAACCTGGGAATGATGAGCAATAGAAAGACTTACCAGATAGTTGTGGCTCCCTGGCATTATTTAATACCCAGACCAGAAAGAGAAACTAGGCAAAGTTGTTTGTTTTGTTCTATTTTGTTAATGTTTCTGGAGTTGTGAAGAGATTGGTTGAAGGTAAATACAAAACACTAGGCTAACTGAGCAAGAAACTACAAAACCAAATAAACCTATTCATGCAGTGTGTTTTTAATTGACGTCCAAATCTTGAGTTGACTTTCTTTCAACAACCTAAGAAACTGAGGTTAAGCATTTTGGGGTTACAAGAATAACCCAAAGATCTGAGTGTCTGCATTTGCACTTCTGTTTGGGTCGTGTTATATCGTTGAAAGTGACTGCATTTAACCCAGATTCACAAATATCTGGTGACATATTTTCCACCAGATTAGAATAAAACGACCACCAAAGAGAGTTAACCCAATGTCATGGAAGGGAACTGGAAAGTGGAGGATTGCAGAATGAACATGACAAAGTGCTACCAACAAGAGGAAATTAGCAGAAGGTAAAGTACAAGTCGTATGAATGCTGCAAAAGTCAGCCTTTGCTGCTGGACAGATCTGCTTATAAACAGACACTGTTTGAAAAGATATGTCAAACACTGAGAGACCTTGTACTAATATCTTTCAGAATGAGAAGAGTTGGTCAATGATTTTAACTGGTTCTCAATCTACTAATGCTACTAAACTGTTATGTTATAAATATGGATTGCTAAAGCCCCTGGATCCTTTATAACAGTGATTTTCAGGAGAAACATCAGAGGCCCAAAAGAAAATTAAAATAAACAATATTTTTGTGAGCAAATTCGGTTGAACCACGTTTGCTGATCAATGGCTTTAGCATTTCAAAATGGAAGTAAAATTAAAGCAGGTATTCTATTTCCTAAGGAAACAACTCAGAAAACTATAATATGATGACTCAAGAAGCCTTTTCCATGGAGTGCCCTTAAAATGCATTTTTCATAATGCTTTTACAATACAGATGAAACGGACTCATTTTACAATACTGCAAAACACCCTCAGAGATGCTGGTCATCAACATTGACTAGATTTAAGAGAACAGGAGACTGCCAGCACAAGGTGAGACAGAACACAGGTATTTTTACCCTCTCTAATCAAAGATGCTTGAAAATGAGAGTAATTCAATTGTAAGAGGTAGAATTAAAAATACCAACCAACATTTACTGAGTGCTTTCTATTAAGCACTCTGCACATTTAAACCTAGATCAAAAAAGAGAAGAGAGACAAGTACTTACTGAGTTAGATATGTCACAATTTCTGGAAACAGGACACAGATGGAGGCCCTAGACTGATGAACAGAGGAAGAGACGCACAGCCTGTAGCAGATGAGACAGCAATGCTGCAGTAGAGGAAGAACCTGCTGACATACCAGCCTGGAGGCCCAGAAACTCCAAGATGCAGATCCAAGGGAAGATGGAGGAAGAAACGGGCTGAGAAACGAGGCAGGAACTATATACCCCCACCCACCATCTCCTCTTCTGGGCATAGGGTAAGCTCCCAGTACCCATACATTTTCCTCTTACCCCCACCCCTTGCCATACCTCGGAGTTGGAGGAAACAGACTTCTAAAGAATTTGAACAAAATTAACTCAAGTTCATCCAACTCAATAATAAGAGTAAAAGATCACAAAGAATTTGACAAAATCTTCCAGCATAAAACAAATAAAATCAAAGAAAAACTGCCCTGAATAATATAAAGAGAATTCAAGCTGTAATCCCAGCACTTAGGAAGGCTGAGGTGGACGGATCACGAAGTCAGGCGTTTGAGATCAGCCTGGCCAACATGGTGAAACCCCGTCTCTACTAAAAATACCAAAAATTAGCCGGGCATGTTGGCACGTGCCTGTAATCCCAGCTACTCATGAGGCTGAAGCAGGAGAATCGCTTGAATCCGGCAGCAGTTATACTCCAGCCTGGGTGACAGAGGGAGACTCTGTCTCAAAAAAAAAAAAAAAACGAATTCAAGCAACAATAGAGATCTTTTAAAAAATCTAATTAGTATCCTCAGAGAAATTTGGGAAGATATTGCAACAATAAAATAAAGAACAATGTGCTACAAAAACAAGCAAGATGCCAGTCACAGTGGCTCACCCCTGTAATCCCAGCACTTTGGGAGGCCAAGGTGGGCAGATCACAAGCTCAGGAGTTCGAGACCAGCCTGACCAACATGGTGAAACCCCGTCTCTACTAAAAAAAAATTAGCCAGGCATAGTGGCGCATGCCTGTAGTCCCAGCTACTCAGGAGACTGAGACAGGAGAATTGCTTGAACCCAGGAGGCAGAGATTGCAGTGAACCAAGATAGCACCACTGCACTCCAGCCCGGGCAACAGAATGAGACTCCATCTCAAAAAAAATAAATCAATAAATAAACAAAAAACAAAAAGCAAGCAGTCAGAAACCAAGAAAGCATTCTTAGAAATTAAAAATACCAAAACAAAAATTCAACTGAAGGGTTAGAAAATTAAGTCAAGTAAGATTGTACAAAATGCAGAAGGAAAACACAAGGTAAGAGAAATCAAGCCAGAAAAAGGTAATGATACAGGTAATCACTTTAAGAAGTCCAAAAGCAAATAACAGAAATTCCAGAAAGAAAAACAGAGAGGTCGAAACTACCAAGAAAGAACACAAGATGATTGTCCAGAGCTAAAGGGAGAGCCAAGTTTCAAACAACTCTGACATTCATGAGCATATACACACATCCACACACAAACGCCCCTAGAAAGTTTTAAAACACCAGGGATGAGAGAAGATTCTAAAACTTTCAAGGAGGAAAAAAAAAATCAGATCACCTACAAAAAGAATATTTACCCAACTGGTGTCATTGTTTCTCTTGAACAACACTGGAAGTCTCTACATTTGAAAACTCTTTCAGCCGAGAAAATGATTTTTAATTTAGTAAATGCAGACTACAGACGATTTCAAAAATATAAACATTCTGTAAGTTTGCTTTCTTTGAACTCTCTCTCAGGAAACTGCCAATGACGTACTCCAGCAAAATAAATAAGTAAACTAGAGAGGAGAAACACATGGATCAACCCCCAAGAGAAAAGTGAGTAGAGGTTCCAGAGGAACATTTGAGAAGGCAAACAAACTGCAGAATTGAAAAGTTCAGAGGCAGGCACCAGGAGAAACAGAAAAAGCCATCCAGAGATAGAAAGTCCAGCGCAGCTGGTGTCCAGTAAATACTTATCACATGATTTCATCCCCTCTCTCCAGCGTGAGACTCCACCTACCCAAATCACTCAGTACTGTCCACCTTCTCAGCCTATGCTTTGAAGTCATGACTGTTATATGGTTTTGGAATAATGAAGGGAAGAAGGGAAGAGTGTAGAGTTTGGAATAATGAAGGGAAGAGTGTAGATAGGATACATCCCCTTTTTGTTATAAAATCCAGAAGAAAGCTTTGTACTAGGAGCTCATATACAATGATAAACAGGACAGATACCTCGAGAATTTTATATTAACCAAAGGTCAAAAGTAACAGAACAAAAAAAAAAATCCAAATTATTCATCCTCATCTTACTATCCATTTTAAAAAACAAACACAAATGCAGACGAATCAGGTCATTGCAAGGCCCATACGCTTCAGCTAAATGCCTTCGAATTAGTAATGGATTTTTGCCAGTAGAGTTGAGCTAGAGCTGCTTTTCCTTGCTTTTTCTTCTTTAATTATTTTCCCTTTTCAAACTATTACTATGTGAATGTGGTTCACAGTGTCAGGAGGTGTCACAGTTAATTTTATGTATCACCTTGAGTAGGACATGGGTGACTCAGATACCTGGTTAAACATTATTTCTGGGTGTGTCTGTGAGAGTGTTTTTAGAAGATATTAGCATTTGAACTGGTTGACTGAGGAAAGCAGATGGCCTTCCCCAATGTGGGTGGGTACCATTCAATTTGTTGACAATCTGAAAAGAGCAAAAAGGTAGAGGAAGGTTACATTCACACTCTGCCTGACCTGACGGATTGAACTAGGACATCCATCTTTTCCTGCCTTTGATGCTCCTGGTTTTCAGGCTGCAGACTCAGACTGGAATGTATACCACTGGCTCTCAGGCTCCCAGGCTTTCAAACTGAATGACTAGTTTTCCTGGATCTCCACCTTGCAAACAGCAGATCATGGGACGTCTCAGCCTCCATAACCACATGGGCCAATATTGTACATTAAATCTCTTATTTCATATTGGTTCTGCTTCTCTGAAAAACCCTAATAAAGGAATTTAATTAAATCCACCTCCTTAAACCCATGTACTTCTCTCCATGCCCTACTCTCCCACTACCTAGGTTGGGCTGTCCTTTCTGGTACACTGCGACGGCCTCCTAAGGGGTCTCTTTATGTCTAATCCTTCCTACGCCACCCTGCTCCACTCCTGTCCTCCAAACTTCAGTCCAACTAAAATTTCTAAAAAAGAAAGAGGATCATATCAATCCCTTGCTTAAACCCTTCAATGGCACCATCTTGCTCTTAGGATAAAAAGCAAACTTCTCAGCAGCTCACAATGGTGTCAAAATCTTCTCCAGTCCCTTTTCTCATCTTTCCCCTGACACTCTACAATCTACCTGTGCTAATCTTCACACATACCATTCCCTCTGTCTGAAGCACCCTTCGGCTTTCTTCCTTTCCTGCCATTTCCTCACCCTCACACTTCAAATCCTTTGCCCTTCATACCACACTATACCTAATAAACTTTCTGGACTTCAACTTGGGGTTGGATTAATCTCCGACATTCTGATCTCAGACACTCTGCTATCACAGCGGTCAATTACATGGTATCATAATTGACTGTGGAACCTCTTCTATCTGGTTTACGGTTCTATCTTCAATGCCTGAGGAAATCTGATGCATAGTAGGTGCTCAATAAATACTGATTAAAGATAGAGTGTTTCTCCAAATAAATTGAGAAATATTTATTATGCCTATCTTCACACTCCAGAGCCACTGAAGCTGACTCTCTGGGTGTAGACAGAGGAAACTTGGATTTTTAATGTTTCTTCAGGACATTACCAGGCATGCTGAGTTGCAATGAAAGTAAGCCAAAGATAGGACAATTTTGTTTGCTGAATGCACAATGAAAATACAGGCATTGCCAATGTCCATTTCAATAATATGTAGAAATGGGTAACGTTGTGATACATACTAAACACCAGAACAAATTGAATGGTTCTTTTGCAGCCTCCAAGATAACTTCCAAGGTCAGTGGTATCATTAAGACCCAAGGAAACTATAATAAGACCATCTTCTCTTTTATACCATCTCAGTAATTCATTAGTTTGTCTTACGGGGATATTTTCCCATTTGATTTAAACTTCCTTGGTAGATAGTATAGTTATAAAAGTAAGTAAAACAGTGGTGAAAAATAGTGAAGTGGCAATGAGGTGATGTCAATCAACTGTTTTTATTCTTCTCACAGGAATCTTTGCCCACTCTGTTTTTCACCTATTCTTTCCCTGTTTGGTCTTAGAAGAATCAATGTTCCACTTATATTCCAGGATCCACCCTTTCCCATGTGACCTCAATCCCTCATTTCCTGTTCTCCGGAGGGCCTTGTCTAACAGTTATCACCCCCACACCCTCCACCAACTTCTCTCCACAGACCACTGCAGCACTTCGATTTCACATTCCTTCCAAACTCTCCCACCACGCTCCGAAACGTAAAATGAAACTCAACCCTTCTTCCCCCTCCAGCCAGCACCCATGGCTCTTGTCTCCATCAGCACATTTTTAGAAACAGCCGTCTATTCTCATTGCTTCCACTTCCCCACTTTCCATTCACTTCTCAATCCACTAATTAATATGTGACTTCCACCCCCATGTTTTACTAAAATTGCTCACTCAAAACTAGGTCACCAACTGCTTCCTAATTTCCAATCCCAACAGCCTCTTTGCATTTTTACTGGTCCTCTTGTCTATGAGACACTCTGACCACTTTCTACTTTGGAAACTCCCTCTTCCTTAGACTCATACACTACATTTTCCTGGTGTCTCCCCACTCCCACCCTACAGTGTTGTGTTTCTTGCTGGCTTCTCTCCTCAGGTACCCCTTCAATATGGATGGAAAGTTCTCTTCTTGATCATCTCCTTACTCTCTCCTCCCCGTTCTCTGAATCTGCTCATCTATTCCCATGGCTTCAGCTCACATCCATGGGGTAATGACACCACATTGTATCTTTGGCTCAGACTTCTCCTTAGCTCCAGTTTCAGCATTTTGGAAATTTCCACCTAAATGGCCCTTAGGAACCTCAAACTCTGCATGTGTCAAACAACTAACTATCTTCCACCATCCCAATCCTACAAAACATCCCCCAGTGGTCCCCTACTGAGTAACCGGCCCCTTTAAGGGATCTTAATAACCCAAATTGACAGCCTCTCTCCTTGACAGATCTACAGTCTACCTTTGCCCATGCTCAGCCTGGCAAACTTCTATTTATCCTTCAAAATCCAGCACAACTTGCCTTAGAAAACTTTCCAGAGCCCATCTCTGCCCAAGCCTACTGGGTTCCTCTCCTCCTGTGCATTCTGCACATGTCTCTATCAAGTATTCATCTCTTCCTAAGGTAATTGCTGATTTATCTCTTTATATACCCATTAAGTTACGGACTATGCATTTAATCCGTGCACTCTAAATACACAGACCAGCATCCAGCTCATAATAGGTCCTCAGAAAATCTCTGAATGAATAAAGGAATGAATCTGATCATCTCGAAGGTTGGTGATTCTCTAAAACAGCGATCATTCAGCAAACTACAGCCCATGGACTAGCTTGTAAAAAGAGTTGTAGTGCAACACAGCCATGTCATTATTTACACATTGTCTGTGGCTGCCTGTGCACTACAACATCGGGGGTGAGTAGCTGCAACAAAGACAACAAAACCCACCCCTGCTCCAAAACATCTCAGGACCTAATCACTTCTGGATAATGATGGGAAAAACAACAATACTACTACTACTGCATTGCTATTATTAACATTTATTCAAGAGATCTTGATGTTTTAAATACCTCTGTTATCACAAACTATATCCTGCAGCCGGGTAAGAGACAATAAATGTGTAAAAGCAAAATAAGAAAATTATAGATCACAATAAAAAAGTGAAGAAAACAGCGGGTGTATCAGACAGCATCTGGCTGAGAAGAGGTCATTGGAGAGAGGGTGATTAGGGAAGCCTGTCCCTCTGGCGCAGAGACGTTTATGTTGAGACCCAAAGGAGGAGACAGAGCCAGCCCTGGAGAGTGCTGAAGGACATTCTAGAAGGCATGGCAAACGAAAGGCCCTCAGGACAGAAGGAGAGTGGCATGCCTGAAGAAGTGAATTGAGGCCACTGCGGTTTATGCATAGTGAGAAGACAAAGAGACACAAACAGGCTCAAGGGAGGAAGCAGGAGGAAACCTGGCCCAGGGGGCTTTGCAGGTCAACTGTGGGGGGGGGGGTGTTGATTACGTGCTGAACGCCAGGCACTACTCTAAGAGCTTTCATTCAGTATTTTTAACAATCACGTGCTTTATGTTCTGCTATTATTTTCATTTGTAGAGATAAAGAAAGTAAGGCTAAGAGAGGTATAGATTAAGTAATAAATAGAGAATCTGGGGTGAGACTCAGAGCTCCAGGACTGACTAGGAGACTGCACAGTCTCTTCCTCTGCTCCTCCTGACTTCTACAGTGCCAACTTAAAAATTACTGCGATCCGGCCAGGCGTGGTGGCTCATGCCTGTAATCCCAGCACTTTGGGAGGCCGAGGCGGTGGATCACGAGGTCAAGAGATCAAGACCATCCTGGCTAACATAGTGAAACCCCGTCTCTACTAAAAATACAAAAAATTAGCCAGGTGCAGTGGTGGGCGCCTGTAGTTCCAGTTACTCGGGAGGCTGAGGCAGGAGAATGGCGTGAACCCAAGAGGCAGAGTTTGCAGTGAGCCAAGATTGCACCACTGCACTCCATCCAGCCTGGGTGACAGAGTGAGACTCCGTCTCAAAAAAAAAAAAAAAAAAAAAAAAATTTACTGCAATCCCACAAAAGAAACTATCAACAGAATAAACAGACAACAGACAATGTCTATTTATTTTCTCCCAGGTAAACAGACAAATTTACAGGAGAAAATATTTGAAAACTATGCCTCTGACAAAGGTCTAATATCCAGCATCTATAAGGAACTGAAACAAATTTATAAGAAAACAACAAACAACCCCATTAAAAAGCACGCAAAGGATATGAACAGACACTTCTAAAAAGAAGGCATACATGAGGTCAACAAGCATATGAAAATAAAGCCTAATATCACTCACAATTAGAGAAATGCAAATCAAAACCACAATGAGATACCATCTTACACCAGTCAGAATGGCGATTACTAACAAGTCAAAAAATAACAGACCCTGGCAAAGTTGTGGAGAAAAAGGAACACTTATACACACTGTTGGTGGGAATGTAAATTAGCTCAATCACTGTGGAAAGCGGTGTGGCGATTCCTCAAAGAGCTAAATTCAGAACTACCATTCAACCCAGCAATCTCGTTACTGGGTATGTACTCAAAGGAGTATACATTGTTCTATCATAAAGACATATGCACGCATATGTTCACTGTAGCACTATTCACAACAGCAGAGACATGGAATCAATCTAAATGCCCATCAGTGGTAGACAGGATAAAGAAAAGGTGGTACATATATACCATGGAATACCATGCAGCCATAAAAAAGAATGAGATCATGTCCTTTGCAGGAACATGGATGGAGCCAGAGGTAACTCTCCTTAGCAAACTAACACAGCAACAGACACCAAATACTACGTGTTCTCACTTACAAGTGACAGCTAAGTGATTAGAACTCATGGACATAAAGAGAGAAGCAGACACTGGAGCCTACCTGTGGGTGAGGGATTGGTAGGGAGGAAAAGAAAAAATATCTATTGGGTAGGGTATTAGGCTTAGTACCTGGGTTACAAAATAATCTGTACAAGACACCCCTGTGACATGATAAACTATATAACAAACCTGCACATGTACCCCTGAACCTAAAATAAAAGTTTAAAAAATTTATGTGATCACAAAAGCAAAATATAGTATTATAAAAATCTGGAAAATATGAAAATGTGTAAAAACATTATTATCTTGTGTTTACACTACAATAGTAGATTCCTCACTGGCCTCCCTACATTACTTATCCACAATGCTGCTCATAACTGTCTCTTCGAAATATAAAATTATGTCAATTCTCTATTTTAAAACCTAAAGATACCCAATTCTGTCAAAAAAAAAAAAAAAAACCTCCAAACTTAGACTGGCGCTGAAATCCCTTCATAATCTGGCCCCAACCCACCCATCTGGCTTTATTTTCAGTGACAACCAACCCACACACTCTGTATCTATCCATAAAACTGGTCCCTGTTTCCTAAAGAAGCTGCAAATTTCCATGCCTCTGCCATGTTCCTTCCACTGGACCTCGCTGTTTCACTTAGTCCATCTAATAAATTATTCCAAGCCCAGTTCCCATGCTACTGCTCTATGAAGCCCTCGTTAATACAGGATAAGCTGCCCCCTAACATTCTTCCCCCTTTAATAACACCTTTCCACAACACATCCCAGTGCTCTGTGCAGAGCCAGCACTAGGAGCAGGTTAACAGAATGAATCGAATCCATGTGTCTCCGGGCCTCAAGCTTTCTATTACTGAGCTCTGCTAGAATGTGAAGAGGTGGAGAAGCCCTTCCTGCTGTCTGAAGGGCACCCACAGGATCTGATGTTAACATCTATTGTACCCACTTAAATTTGTTAAAAATTAAAACTAGTCATCTAATACAAATCAGAAGACTGAGAACTATCATATGCTTTGCTACCAAAAAGACAATAGCCATGGAGAAAAAAAACTGTCATATTTTCAGAATTCTTATACCAGAAATACTGAGCAGATGTGTACATTCTGATAAATTTCTAACATTATCATGGCTGCTCAGACTTGTGCTTGTTTAAATTGTTCCAATCAAGTTGACCTGCTCTTTAAGATTTGTTTATAATTTCAAGGTCTATATGCTGTAACTTGGTATGATTCATCATATTTTAAAAAATGACCAAAGAGGAAACTTCACACAGTATGTCAAACTCTAAAATAAAATTTATTTTAATAAGCAGTATTCATAACCAAACTGGATGTACGTTGAGAAAAACTGTCCCAACTTTTCTTACATGATTGAATTTCTCTGGTTATTTATAGAATGTAGTACTCTCATCCATTCCTTTAAAAACTTCTCTTCTGACACTTCAACTGCTCCTATCAAAAAATATTACAGTTCTTTCAGGTTGCATTGTCTGACACAAAAATATCATGCTTTCGGCCACAACTGGGTATTTTCATTTTAGCTGTATTTACCTTATGCACAAATTACATCCTGACATTCTGTACACTGTACAGGTTAACATTTTCTATATAATGTGTTAGGCCATTGGGAGGGGTTTCTGAAGAAAGAACACGAAACACATGAAAACCTACTAAAAAGGCAGCGTAGAAAAGTACTGCCTTTTTATTTCTTAGAAATTAGGGTTCTAACAACAAATGTTTAAAATACACGCTCTTAGGTTTCCCTAATAAAAATTTGATGCTCACCTAAACAGAGGTGATAGTTCTGCTGTATTCTGAGCACTCAAATAAGATCTCGTGTTTCATACCCAGGCCTGATGACAGTCCAAACTCAAAGTCTGAAGCATGATTACAAAGTCAAAGAGCACTGGATTCAAAAATATGAACATGATGTAAGATGTAATGAAGTGCCTAGATTCTTTTATTCTCCAGAAGATACAGTCACATCAAGATCTGTAAGACTCAAGGGTCTTAGGAAGTATCATTCATTTATGACACAGAAACACTGGGAGGATCGTCATTGTAGACTAGCATGTATTTCTTGCATGTCCAGTTCTTTCAGGCCACTTTGAGACCACAATAAACCTAGTGATACCTGCAGAATCAGCATAGGAGGGGAAACAGCAGAAATTATTCTTGACATCTAAGCCACAGCATACTGGCCTGTTATTAACCTAAGAGGCTTCCTATCTGAAAACTGGAGAAAAAAAAAACGGAGTGTAATTTACATATCAAGCCAGGTCTTAGATTTCAAAATAAAGAAAATCACTTGAGCTTGTAAATATGTAAATGCTAAATTTCAGGGCACAGCATTACGGGCTGTTTCTGCCTCCAGCTCTTATTTGCCAGTGTGATGGTACTTAGAGCCTTGAGTGACCACGTAAAATCAAGATATGAAAATAGCCAAAGTTATTTTCACAGAAGTGATTCACACCAAAGACCTACACAGAATCCTAGCCTGGGGAGTATGTAATGCCTGTTAAACATACAAATACAACCACATACTAACATGTTTTTAAAGCATTCTTAAGGCTGGGTGTGGTGGCTCATGCCTGTAATCCCAGCACTTTGGGACGCTGAGGCGGGTGGGTCTCTTGAGTTCAGGAATTCAAGACCAGCCTGCCCAACATGGTGAAACCCTGTCTCTACCAAAAAATACAAAAATTAGCCAGGCATGATGACACGCACCTGAGGTCCCAGCTACATGGGAGGCTGAGGCACGAGAATTGCTTGAACCCTGGAGGCAGAGGTTGCAGTGAGCCAAGATCGTACCATTGCACTCCAATCTAAGCAACAGAGGGAGACCCTATCTCAAAAAATACAGCAATCTTAAAACAGTAACAACAAAGTAAAACAATCGTAAAAAATAGCCTGCAACTAAAAGCATAAACACAAAAGTTAAAGTTTCTTTCAGCTACAACAAAAACTATCTGATGCTAATAACCTTCAATGAATATGTAAGAGAACGTTCACACACGAAGAATTAACTTATATGGAAATAGCCATAAACAGTTAAAAAACAAACAAAATATATGAAGCTAATGTTTTCAGAAAGTATGCAACAGCCAGCAAAGGACTATGATCCTCAGGGAAGGAAAACAAACAAGGTGTATCAAGTCCTTGCCCCATCTCTGCCTAGAGAAAGTTTCCTGGCCACAGCACACGATGGAGAAACTCAAACAGAAGCTGTCCATCATGATAAGTTGAAGACACAGAGATCAAAGTTTGGAGAGGTCAAGGCAGCTAGAACGTATGGACAGAGAGGAGGGAGAAATGCACACAAAATATCCAAAAACCTTCATCAGAGTCCCATTAACCCTTTGGATGAATATCAATCTACATTCATAATTTAACAAAACCCCACAAGACCGAGTAAGAACAACTTTTGAGGAAAGAACAGCTATGAGGCAGCTGTAAGATAAACAATTCCCAGAACTCACACAAGCTGGTAACTGTTCCACTTCACTATAGCCAAAATGGAGACATCTTGTTGAATACACAAGTAGTCAACAGAGACTTCAGAAATCAGCTCTAGAAGAAAGGTTATTTTACAGATATTCTAAAAGAACTTTAAGCCTTGAAAGAAACAAACTAATTGAAAAGTAACTAAACTATCTGCCAGAATGAGTTCAATAATCTTTGAGGAAACAGAACAATATACAGTATCAAACAAGGTAAAATTCACAATGTCCAGCATCCAATCAAAATTACTAGAAATAAGAAGAAACATGGCTGGCCGCAGTGGCTCATGCCTGTAATCTCAGCACTTCGGGAGGCTTGAGGTCAGGAGTTTGAGACCAGTCTGGCCAACACAGTGAAACCCCGTCTCTACTAAAAATACAAAAATTAGCCAGGCATGGTGATGGGCACCTGTAGACCCAGCTATTCGGGATGCTGAGGCAGGAGAATCACTTGAACTCAGGAGGCGGAGCTTGCAGTGAGCTGAGATCACGCCACTGCACTCCAGCCTGGGCAACAGAGCAAGACTTTGTCTCAAAAAAAAAAAAAAAAAAAAAAAGTCAACTAATTGAGATGAAAGGAGTGAAAGGGGATAAAGAGAATGAAGAAATGGGTCAAATAGAAAATGAATAACAAGATGGCATATTTAAGGCATACTGATAATTTCATTAAATGTAAATAGTCTAATTAAAATTAAAAGGCAGAGATTAGAAGATTAGATTTTTAAAGCCCATTTTAAATAGAAAAATACAAACAGATTAAAAGTAAAATAGGCCGGGCATGATGGCTCATGCCTGTAATCCCAGCATTTTGGGAGGCCGAGGCAGGTGGATCATGAGGTTAGGAGATCGAGACCATCCTGGCTAACACGGTGAAACACCGTCTCTACTAAAAATACAAAAATTAGCCGGTCGCGGTGGCGGGCGCCTGTAGTCCCAGCTACTCGGGAGGCTGAGGCAGGAGAATGGTGTGAACCTGGGAGGCAGAGGTTGCAGTGGACTGAAATCGCGCCACTGCACTCCATGCAGCCTGAGCGACAGAGCAAGACTCCGACTCAAAAAAAAAAAAAGTAAAAGAATGGAAAGTGATTTACCAAGTAAATAGTTAAAAACAAACAAAAAAGACTAGGAGAAACCACACTGGGATCTATTCATCAAGGCAGCAGGTGGACACAGAGAGCAGAGAGGGGTGAAGTTGGGTACCAGCTTGTCTAGGCTCAACATGGAGCCAAGAGAGCCTCTCCGACTTGCTAAAAACCAGCAACTTGGGAAAGAGTGAGTGAGTGAGTGAGAGCCCCCTGGGGATTCACATTCTCCACAGGGAACTGGAGAAAACTGGGAACAGAAGAATCTCCTTGACACCTCGCCCCACCCCCAGGCTTCTGAACTGAGGCAGAGAGCCACCTGGACATTTTGTGGGGTCAGCTCCCAAGTCCAAGGGGACCTCCACAAGCCTTGGTCCCCAGAGCACACTAGCACCAGCACCATACCCCCAGTAGAGGCCACAGTCATGGTGCTTGGGAGCAGTAAGACTGCTTCACCCGCTTGCCAGACAAAGCTTGGCACCAGCTTCCAGCCCAGCAGTCCTGCTTTGGCCTGAACTTGACTGGCAGTTGCAGCCTTCCTGCCCTGCCATCCAGGAAGCACCCGAATGGCAGGGTAGGTGACCCAACCCACCCCTGCCACTGGGAGCCAGGCAGGCAATGCCTGCTAGAGCTTCTGGCCCAGGAGTGCTGCTTCTGTGGAAATGCAGCTGACAGGCACAGCCCTCCTGTTGTTCCAGGAAGCACCCAGATGGCAAAGCAAGCAACCCCACCCACCCTTGCCAGTGGTAGCTAGGTGGGCAACACATGCTAGAGCTTACAGACAAACAGTCCCACTTCTGTCTGGACTTAGCCAGCAGGCATGGCTTCCTCTTTTCCCAGGAAATGCTAGGACAGCAGAGTTGGTGACTCCATCCAACCCCAACTCTCATAGCCAGACAAACCATGACTGCTAGAGCTTTCAGCCCAACAGTCCTACTTCTACCTGAATTTGCCAAGTGGCACAGCCTCCTATCGCCTTGGAAACACCTGGATGGCAAGGCAGGCAACATCACCCACCCTTATCTCTCATAGCTAGATGGGCCACACCTGCTAGAGCTTCCAGCCAAGCAGTCCCACTTCTGCCTGAATTCTGTGGGCAGATACAGCCTTACATTCTACCAGGAAGCACTCAGAGAGTAGATTAGGGCTGATTCAGTAAGGATACGGCCTGTCTGCCAACTGCGACTCCTGCATCAGGGAGCCTGGTGGACCAGAAATGTGGTCAGGGAGACAGTAATTGGAAGGGGCTCCTGCAAGACCTATGAGCAAACTAGAATTGAAGCCAGTTGACTAAATCCACCTTATGCCATAATCAAACACCCAAAGGCATCAAAGAAGATACAAGCGAAAAAAAAAAAAAATCCAAAGAACAGTAACTTCAAAGGCTAAAGAAAAATCAGCCCACACAGATGAGAAAGAACCAGTGCAAGAACTCTGGCAACTCAAAAAGCCAGAGTGTCTTCTTACCTTTTAACAACAGCACTAGTTTCTCTCTAATGATTCTTAACCAAGCTGAAAAGGCTGAAATGACAGGAATAGAATTCAGAATATGGACAGGAATGAAGATTGACAAGATTTGGGAAAAAGCTGAAACCAATTCCAGGACTCTAAATAATAGGAGATAAAAGAGGAAATGGCCATTTTAAGAAAGAACCAAAGTGAACTGACAAAGCTGAAAAATTCACTTCAAGAATTTCATAATACAACCGTAAGTATTAACAGTAGAATCAACCTGGCTGAGAAAAGAATCTCAGAGTGCAAAGACTGGTTCTCTGAAATAACTCAGACACAAACAAAAAGAAAACAATAAAGAAGAATGAACAAAACCTCCAAGAAATGTGAAATTGTGTAAAGAGAGCAAATCTATAACTCATTGGTGTCCATGAAAGAAAGGGAAAGTAAACAAGCAATTTGGAAAACATATTTGAGGATATCACCCATAAACATTTCCCCAACCTCAGTAGAGGCCAATATTCAAATTCAGGAAATTCAGAGAACCCTTGTTAAGACACTACACAAGTTGACTATCCCTAAGACACACAGTCATCAAATTCTCCAAGGTCAAAATGAAAAAAAAAAAAAAGTTAAAGGCAGCTAGGGAAAAAAGAAGGTCACCCCATTAGGCTAACAGCAGAACTTTCAACAGAAACTCTACAAATCAGAAGAGACTGTGGGCCTATACTCAAAATTCTTAAAGAAAATAAATTCCAACCAAGAGTTTTATATCCAGTCAAACTAAGTTTCATAAGCAAAGGAGAAATAAAATCCTTTCCAGGCAAACAAATGCAAAGGGAATTTGTTACCACTAGGTAAGTGGTCCTTAAGGGAGTGCTACACATGGAAACACCATTGCTGGTCTCCACAAAAACACACTGAAGTACATAGACTATTGACAATATAAAACAACCATACAATCAATTCTGCATAATAATAAACTAACAACACAAATACAGGATCAAACCTGCACATAACAATATTAATCTGGAAGGTAAATGGGCTAACAGCCCCAATTAAAATACACAGAATGGCAAGCAAGATAAAGGACCAAAACCTGACTGTATGCTGTTTACAAGAGACCCATTTCAAATGTAATGAAATCCACAGGCTCAAAGTAAAGAGAGGAAGAAAAATCTACCAAGCAAACAAAACACAGGAAAAAGCAGACAAAACAGGCAAAACAGACTTTAAGCCAGCGATGATCAAAAACAGAAAAAGAAGGGCATTACATAATGGTAGAGGATTCAATTCAATGAGAAGACCTAACTATCCTAAATACATATGCACCAAACACAGGAACACCCAGATTCATAAAGCAAGTTTTTAGAGACCTGTGAAGAGATTTAGGTAACCACAGGATAATAGTGTGAGACTTAAATACCCCACCAATAGCATTAGACAGATTATCGAGGCAGAAAACTAACAAAGATTTTCAGAACCTGAACTTGATTATTTGACCAAATGGGCCTAACATATCTACCAAACTCTCTAACTAAAAACACAATATACAATCTTCTCTTTTGTACATGGCACATACTCTAAAATCAACCACACAATCAGCCATATAACAATCTTCAGCAAATTTTTAAAAACCAAAATCATAAAAAACACTCTCGGGCTGCAGCACAATAAAAATAGAAATCAATACTAAGTTCAAAACCATACCATTACATGGAAATTAAACCACCTACCCCTGAATGATTTTTAGGTCAACAATGAAATTAAGGCAGAAATCAAGAAATTCTTTGAAATGAATGAGAACAAAATACAACATACCAGAATCTCTGGGACATAACTCCAGCAGTGTTAGGGAAATGTACAGTGCTAAAGACCCACATAAAATTTGGAAAGATCTCAAATTACAACCTAACATCACACCTAGAGGAACTAGAGAAATAAGAGCAAACCAACCCCAAAGCTAGCAGAAGACAAGCAATAACCAAAATCCGAGGTGAACTGAAGGAAAATGAGATGTGTAAAACATTAATACAAAATAGTAATGAATCCAAGAGTTTATTTTTTGAAAGAATAAATGACATGGATAGACCACTAGCTAGACTATTCAAAAAAAAGAGAGATGATGCAAATAAACACAACAAGAAATGATGAAAGGGACATTACTACTGGCCCCACAGAAATACAAAAATCCCTTACAAACTAGAAAACCTAAATGAAATGGATAAATTTCTAGAAACACACAACCTCCTGAGATTGAACCAGGAAGAAATTCAATCCCTGAACATATGAATAACAGGTTCTGAAAATGAATCAGTAATAAATAGCTTACCAACCAGAAAAGACCCAGGACCAAATGGATTCATAGCCAAATTCTAACCAATGTATAAAGAATTGGTACCATTTCTACTGAAACTATTCCAAAAAATTGAGGAGGAAAAACAAAGTCGACAAAAACAAGCAACAGGGAAAAGAGTCCCTATTCAATAAACGGCACTGGGGTCATTGGCTAATCACATGCAGAAGATGGAAACTGAATCCCTTCTTTACACCATATACAAAAATCAACTCAAGATGGATTAAAGACTTAAATGTAATACTTAAAACTATAAAAACCCTTGAAGATAACTGAGGAAATGCCATTCTGGACATAGGACCTGGCAAAGATTTCATTTTGAAAACACCAAAAGCAACTGCAACAAAAACAAAAATTTATAGATGGTACTTAATTAAACTAAAGAACTTCTGCACAGCAAAAGAAACTATCAACAGAGTAAATAGACAATACCAAATAAGAGAAAATACTTGCAAGCTATGCATCCAACAAAGGTCTAATATCCAGCATCTATAAGGAGGTTAAACAAATTAAAAAGAAAAAAAACAAGCAATCCCATTTAAAAGTAGGCAATGGACATTAACAGATACTTTTCAAAAGAAGACATACACACAGCCAACACATCTGTGAAAAAATGCTCAACATTACTAATCATTAAAGAAATGAAAATGAAAACCACAATGAGATACCATCTCACAGCAGTTAGAATGGCTATTACTAAAAAGTCAAAAAGTAACAGATGCTGGCAAGGTTGCAGAGAAAAGGGAACACATATGGAACACTACACATTCATAAAAAAAGAACGAGATCATTTCCTTTGCAGGAACAGAAAACCAAACACTGCATGTTCTCATTTATAAGGGAAAGCTAGATATTGAGTACATATTGAAACAAAGAAGAGAACAACAGACACCAGGGCCTACTTGAGGGTAGAAGGTGGGAGGAGGGTGATGATCAAAATTAACTATAGGGTACTATGTTTATCACCTGATGAAGTAATCTGTACACCAAACCCCCACAACACACAATTTACCTATATAACAAAGCTGCTCATGTACCCCTGAACCTACAAGTTAGAAAATTAAAATTAAAGGCAAAAAGCTAGAGTACTATATTAATATCATAGGAAATTGGGCTTCTGAATAAGGAATATTACCATGAATAAAGCTGCATATTTCGTAATGAAAGGGGGTACATTCAGTAAGAAGACATCAAAATCCCAAATGAGTTTATGAACCTAATAACAGCTTTAAAGGTGAAGAAAACTTTGATATTACTGAGTGTTTTAAATCCAAATTTTCATTTAGAAATTTTACCATTCTTCTGTAAGCAACTGATAGAACAAGTTTTTAAACAAATAGTAAAAACATAAAGGACTGCAATAACACTATCAATCAACTGGACCTAATTGACATTTATCAATCAGTATACCAAACATAAGCACAGACCATATTTGGGAGTATAAAATAGAAGCCACAATAAGCTTACAAAGATTCATATTAAAGCATGTTCCCTGAACACATGGAATGAAATCAAAAATCAATGGAAGGATATCTAAAAAATCCCCAAATTTGGAGGAATTAAGCAACACAATACTAAATAGACTCTGGGCCAAATAAGTCATAAGAGAAATTAGAAAATCTTCTCAATTCAAAGATAACAGAAATACATATCCCAGATCCATAAGGTGTACCTAGAAATTAAAATACTTTAAATATTGGCATTAGCATAGGAAAACATAAAATACCTTGGAATTTTTTTTGATTGTGGTAAAATTCAGGTGTCATAAAATTTACCAGCTTAATAGTTTCTAATTATATAGTTCAATAGTGTTAAGTATATTTACACTGTTGTGAAATTAATCTCTAAGAATTTTCCATCTTGCAAAACTGACATTCTGTACTCATAACACAACTCCCCCTGTCTCTCCAGCCATGGCAACTGCTATTCTAATTTCTATCTCTAAATTTGAATTTGACTAGTCGAGGTACCTTACTTAAGTAAGGTACATGAAAACTGGAATTTATCAAAATTAGAAGTCTACTCTTTGAAAGACACTGTTAAAGTAAGGAAAAATCAAGACAAACACCAGATGGAAACGTTTTCAAAAGATGTATCTAAACAAAAACTTGTATTTAGAATATATAAATATCCCTTAGAGCTAAATAATACTTGGAAAAAAACACCAGATTTCTTAAACGATCAAAGGATTTGAACACACACTTCACTAAAGAAGATACATGAATACAAATAAACACATAAAAGGCTGTTCAACATCATTCATTATCAGAGAAATGCAAATTAAAACAAAATGAGATATTGCCACATGTACACTGGAATGGTTAATATTAAAAAGACTAACAATTTCAGATACTAGTGAGCCTGTAATTCTCATAGATTGTTCATGGGAATGGGAGATAGGAAAACTGCTTTGAAAAATATTTTGGCAGTTTCATATAAAATTAAACACACACTTACTGTATAGCTCAGCAGTTCCATTCCTGGGTATTTGTCCAAGAGAAGTGAAACCATATACCCACAGAAAGACTTGTACATGAGCATTCATAGCACCTTCATTTGTTAGAGCCAAAAACTGAAAATAACCCAAATGTCTATCAACAGGTGAATGGATGACTGAATTGTAGTATATGCATCCATATAATACTCTGCAATAAAAGGAATGAACTACAAACACATGTAATAACACGAGTGGATCTCAAAAACATTATGAGTGACAGGCACCAGATACAAAAACAGTACATATTGTATGATCCCATTTATACGAAAGTCTAGAAAATATAATTTATAGCATCAAAAAGCAGATGAGTATTCACCAGGGGTAAGGTAGTAGGATTGGGGATTGTCTAGTAAGGGGCAAAAGGGAAATTTAGGGGATTATGAAAAGGTCTTAATTCAGCTAGGTTTGACCTTAACTTGCAAACCTCCCCAAACTGAAACCTTCCTATTTGCCCAAGGGGACACTGTGAACTGGGCCTTCCACTTGCACCTACATGGCAATGCTCTGTCATCTTGCTGATAAACAACATGAATTAGTGCCCCCATGGATCTCCACTTGGGTACTACTACTCTGAATTACTAGACTTGTGATCTTGTCAGTGTTACTTAATCACCCTGAGCCTCATCTGTACAGCAATATTCTTATCTGTGAAGAAAACAAAAAAACAACCTCACAGGCTTGTTTGCAGATTATATAAAATACATATAATAATAACTCTGAATAGTTACATTAGTTATCATCTTCATTGTATTTGCAATGATACATTAGTATCATTGTCATTTTATCAGTTCATTCTCATGCTGCTATGAAGAATAAATTATCCAAGACTGGGTAATTTATAAAGAAAAAGGTTTAATTGACTCACAGTTCTGCATGACTGGGGAGGCCAGGAAACTTACAATCATGATGGAAGGTACCTCTTCACAGAGCAGCAGGACAGAGAATGAGTGCCCAGTGAGGGGGGAAGCCCCTTGTAAAACCATCAGATCTCATGAGAACCGACTATCACAAAAACAGGAAGGGAAAACCATCCCCATGATTCAATTATCTCCACCTGGTCCCTCCCCACGACACATGGGGATCATGGGAACTACAATCAAGGTGAGATTTGGGTGGGGATACAGCACCGTATCAATCATCATTGTTACACTAAGGTTGTCAAAATAATCCTGTATACAAGTTCAAACTTTAAAAAAGTCATTCCTTTCCCTGAGGCGTGTCAGAGTAACTCTTCTCCCCACAGCCTTACAATGGGCATCTTTCATTGTTTGGGACAATAGCTTACTTAACTTCTATTTATCCTCTGAAATTTCTTGCAGTGAGCCATTCAGAGGCTTTGTCCATTTGCTTGGACCATTTTCATTGTCCTTGCTTCTTTAAGATATCCTCCAGCTGCTAGCTGTTTTGATTTTCTTTTCCTTTTTTTTTTTTTTTTTTTTGAGACAGACTCTCCATCTGTTGCTCAGGCTAGCATGCAGTGGTGTGATCTCGGCTCACTGCAACCTCCGCCTCCCAGGTTCAAGTGATTCCTGTGTCTCAGCCTTGCGAGTAGCTGGGATTACAGGTGCCTGCCACTGTGCCTGGCTAATTTTTGTATTTTCAGAGAGATGGGGTTTTGCCATGTTGGCTATGCTGGTCTCGAACTCCTGACCTCAGGTGATTCACCTGCCTCACCCTCCCAAAGTGCTCAGATTACAGGCGTGAGCCACTATGCCAGGTCTGTTCTGATTTTCTAAGAAAAAAGCCAAGCAAGTAGACCTGGGAAAATGACTGCAGATGATATTTTGTAAAATGATAGCAATAAAATTAAAGTATCAATTAAATTAAAGTATCAATTACCTGTGAAGTTAATAGACTTTTTTGTGACCCAAAACACATTTGGGGACAGCTGACAGTGCTGTGTCTATTTGGGCCAAGGTCAGTAGAGAGGCGACTTTCAAGGAAGTTCTGCATGTGAGTGTTGTCAAATTATCATTAAGTGGTTTTCAGAAACTCTGACCATAAGAGAATCATTCTCGTTCCCCGAATCATGAAAGAGCTGCAAGTCTTGTCTGGCCATTTTTGCTATTTGCCCCTTATATTTCATAAGCTTGAGTTGGCTACACTTGGGTGTCAACTTCTCTCTCTCTGGCTAATGAGGATTGGTCTCCGTGACTCCACTTAAAGTGTTCTTGTAAAGAGAATCAACGTATTTATTCCATGTTGCCAAATTCACTGATCCTTTCTCTCCCTTCAACTGCCCAGTGGCATTCAAAATTATTAACCATTTTTTGCTTCTTTGAGGCACTTTCTTCTTTGGCTTCTGGGACACCACATTCTTCTGGTTTTCCACCCTCTACACTAGCTGTTGTTGCTGAGCCGTCTTTGCCAGATCTTTAAATATCAGAATGTTGTAGAGGCCCATCTTGGGGTACCTTTTCCCTAGTTGCAGTCCTCTGACTTGGCATCTAGTGAGCCGCAGATTTCAATCTCCAGCCTTGACCTCTTCAAGAACCCCTGACGCATAATTACCTCTGTGAAAACTCCACAAGAATTCCCCAAAGGGAGTTCTTCATATTTCTGCACAGGCCTCATCCCTCCCCAGTTGACCTGGTTAGTCAACCTACATGAATAAATAACATCACCATCCTCCCAGTGGCTCAAGCCAAAATTCTAGCAGTCATGACTGGTTCCTCTCTTTCTCCATCACCCGTGCTCAGAGTCCAATCCTACTGGCTCTATCTCCAAAATGTATCCCAACAATTCCGTCTCTTTCTCCTTCCATCCTCTCAGCTGTCCTGACAGTAACTCTCATCTGTAAACTGTAACAGCTCACAACTGACCTCTCCGCTTCTGCTATTACCTCTCCTATTCCACAGAGACTACCCAGGATAATCTTTGTAAAAACATAAATCAGATGATGTTTAAAACTTTTGTGGGGTTTCCCATCACACTAGAATTAATATCCAAACTTCTAACCCGGGCCTTGAGGTCCCATGTGATCTACACATCAACCACCTCCCTACTTCCTTTCCCACTCTCCTCCTCTCACTTACTGCACCCACACTGGCTTTATCTCTGTTTTCTGACCACACCAGGCTCATTTCCATCTCAAGGCATTTGTGTGTATTGTTTCTTCTGCCTGGAACATACTACTTGTGCAAACAGCTAGACAGGAAGACCTCGTCCTATGAGAAGATGAGCTGAGAGTCCAGTGGAAAACAACATGGCATATTCTCAAAGTTTTTCAAGACATGAAGCAGAAAGTCCAGAGTTTCCCTGTCCTCTGCAGGAACACAGGATACGGGTAGAACCAGAGTGAAAGATCAGGCAGTTACCCTATGTTCAGCGGCAGTGAAGCTGGGTGTGAAGAGGGGCTAAGATGATGCTGATGGTCATGACCGAGGTGGATGCCAAGGGAGAGTGAGAGCTCCCCTGGGGCATACTTGAGAGTCAGGGAGAAAGAGAGGGGCTCCAGAAAAGATAAAGGACAGGAGACATGAGGAGAGAAGAGGAAAGTGAGAGTTTGGAGTGGTGAGGATGGGGTCACTTGCTTTGTAAGAACCAGGTATGGACTGGAATATCTTATTTTCTCTTGGTGGCTAGAATAAGCTTCTTAAATGTCTCTGTTGAGATGAGTCCATGTGGGCCCCAGGATTTGCATAAGGGGGAGTTCCAGTCTCTGCACTTCATTTTGACCATAACAGGTAAAACTGATGGGGTATCTAGTTCCGTAACATTTTATGGTAATAAAAGCATATAAGAGAAAGGGAGAGAAACAGAAAAAGAACACTCTTTCTGGGTTTCCTAGGGCCCCAGGCTCTTGAATCTGGGCCTAGCAGTTGTGTGTAGGTAAGGAGAGAAAGGGGCATGGGGAGGTGGAGACTCTGACCCTTCCTCATCTTCTCAGAGGGCAGTTCTTCCTGTCCAGCCGTTTGCATGAGGTTCATGCAGGAAGAGCTAGAGTCGGGTTCCACGTTGGCGGCAAATCTCGCTACTCACAGGGAAGCTCCTTAGGACCTGAGGTATGTGTGAGGCACAGGCTGTTTTTCAACCTGGGCTTCTCTCCAGACAAATGAAACTGGCAGTTGCAGAGCTGCTTGTATTTTAGAGTCTCCTGACACCACACTCACTGGCTGACTATTGTAAAGATGTGGGTTATCTCATTCTGCTGCCTCCCTGCTGCTCTGTGGTAGAAAACAACGGCTGTGGACACTCCTGCCTCCTGTGCAACTACTCGGCCCCATTGCTCTAACATGAGATTTCCAGCCCTGCCGTGCAGGGCAAGTCTCCTGCTCTGTGGGCTCCACTGACCTGTACTGAGAACCGCAGCTGAAGGCATCCTTTTTAGGTGTTTTCTGCATTTGACAGACTTCTTAGTTCCACTTTTTAAAAATCACCTCAAGGAGAAAACCTTAAGGGGTTTTGGAACGAGAGAGGAGAACAGTCCTGGAGATTCCTTTAATGGTCAGTCTCCAGCTTCATTGCTAAACCTCTCGGCCAAAGGGCTGAGTTTGTCCAGATGATGTCTGGCATATGACTGACAGCTCCACAGCTGTGATCCTGCCAGCCTTTCAGAGATGGGTAAACTTCAGCCTGCCTAAGCCCCCCGCTATCCTAAGGGCCTCATCGGAGCCTCCCTGGTACTAGTACTCCAGCACGGTGCCCAATGCCTTATGTTGGGACAGCTCTCCAGAAAAAAAAAAACGAACAAAAGGATGTCCTTGTGAATAGATTTCAGTAAAATCCATTAATAAAATTTAAATTCACCTTGTCTTCCATCTTAGACTCTCACTGGCCAAAGAGTTGCAAAATTTGCCATTCGCTTTTTCAGTTAAGTGGCACCATTCTGAACAGTAAAACCTGACAATATGCAAAGACAGGGTCAACACTCTTTTTCTTAACGGGCCAGACTGTACATATTTTTGGAAGAACTGCTGATCACTACATGCCTAATAAGTCTGAAAAGCAAAACCCAGAATGATCAGACTCTTTCTCAGTGATATGACTTCGCTCCAGAAAAAAGGTGAAGAATCCTATGCGGGCTAAGCATGGTGGCTCATGTCTGTATTCCCAGCCCTTTGGGAGGCTGAGGCATGTGGACTGCTTGAGCCCAGGAGTTACAGCAAAACAGCAAGACAGTCCGAGCAACACAGCAAGACCCCACCTCTATAAAAAATACAAAATTTAGCTGTGTGCAGGGGTGTGTGCCTGTAATTCCAGCACTTTGGAAGGCTGAGGCAGAAGGATTGCTTGAGCCCAGGGGTTTGAAATCAGCCTGGGCAAATATAGTAAGACCTTGTCTCTATAAAATCTTTAAAAAATTAGCTAAGTGTGGTGGTGCGTGTCTACAGTCCTAGTTACTTGGGAGACTGATGTGGGAGGATCATTTGAGTCAGGGAAGTTGAGGCTTCAGTGAGCCATTATCTTGCCATTGCAGTGATAGGCAAGAGAGTGAGGCCCTATCTCAAAAAAGTCTATGGCAATAAAAATATATCCAATAGTCATAAAGGAAAAATTCAATGTCTGTCATCTAAAAAGAATTCCCTGGCATGCAAACAAGCAGGGTTATACCACCCATAATGAGAAGATGCAATCAATTGAAACTGACCAAGAAATGACACAGATAATAGAATTACTAGACAGGGACAGTTAAAGAGTTATTGTAAATATATTTCATCTGTTTAAGAAGCTGGAGGAGTACCTTAACATGTCAAGTAAGAATGAAGAGTAGATTAGATACTGCAAAAGAAAAGATTAGTGACACAAATTTTCATAGCAGCATTAATGATAGTAGGCAAAAAGTGGAAACGACCAAAATGTCCACCAACTAATGCGTGGATAAACAAATTGTTTTATATCCATACAATAGAGTATTATTCAGCCATCAAAAGAAATGAAATATTGAATCATGGATGAACATTAAAAACATTATACTAAGTGAAAGAAACAGACACAAACAGGCTCAAAGCCTATGATTCCATTTATACAAAACTTCCAGAGGAGACAAAATCCATAAAACAAACAAAAAAAGACTAGTGGTTGCCAGGGATCACTGAAATGTACACTTTGAAACGGCAAATTTTGGCCAGGCGTGGTGGCCCACGTCTGTAATCCCAGCACTTTGGGAGGCTGAGGGGGGCAGATCACAAGGTCAGGAGATCGAGATGATCCTGGCTAACACGGTGAAACCCTATGTCTACTAAAAATACAAAAAATTAGCCGGGCAAGGTGGCGGGCACCTGTAGTCCCAGCTACTTGGGAGGCTGAGGCAGAAGAATGGCGTGAACCTGGGAGGCGGAGCTTGCAGTGAGCTGAGATCACGCCACTGCACTCCAGCCTGGGTGAAACAGCAAGACTCCATCTCAAAAAAAAAAAAAAAAAAAAAAGGTTACATTTTATGGTATGTGAATTATAGCTCAACTAATAAAAAACACTCAATAAGGATATTTTGATAGGCCAATTTGGACATGGGGATATTTGGCTGCCATTTTATCAAAATGCAAGCATCCAAACGCGCATCAGAGCGTCCTATCTTTAAAATATGGTCTCTGCTATCAGGAAGGCTGGAGCTACGGAAAACTGAGAGCTCTGACATGGTGGTGCTTTACATGCATCATCACTCACCTTCACCATAACCCTGCAGCATGGGTAAAATTTCCATTTCACAGGAGAAGAAACTGAGGCTCAGAGAAGTTTTATAATTTCTGCAAGGTCACACAACATTCACCAAATCAGGATTTAACTCAGTTCAGTCTGTTAGGTATAATGCTCAAAATCCTAAGGAAATTGAATATTCAAACAAAGGATACTTAGCAAAGCAAATTTACTTCTGCGCAGAGGGGTGCCTCCTTAGCCAGTCGCCATGGGAGCACACCTGAACAAAGGGGCATGAGAGCCTTTATTTCTGATGCAAGTCCTGCCTCTGTACCCTTTCCGTATTGGCTGGGGCTGGGTCGTACAATCTAAACTAATCCCAGATGGCTAAACATTTGATTTTTTTAGATAACATGGGCACGTAAAAGAAAGTGGAGAGGAAAGGGGAAGGGGTGTCTATAACGAGCTAGAAAGTTAGTCCTCTTTCCAAATAAGGAAAGGAATGTGAGCTGGTACTGATAACACCTGGTACTGTGATGTGACCGGGCATCTAACAAAGGCAAAAAGGGAAAAAGGACAAAAGGAGGGCGGTGTTACTATGAATTAAAGAATAAAAGATTGTTCAGGTTATTTGAAGAGAAACCTCATCATATCCCACAAGTCTATTTTCTGCCACTATCACCTGGCAAGATTTAGAAAATGCAGGGGAAGGGTTTCTAGTGAAGGCAACTAAGAACCAACACTTGCAGATGCATACAAGAGAACAGGTAGATGGGGTTGTTCAATAAGTGAAGGAAGAAACAAGTATCAGACAGAAAGGAGTAATCAATAACATCAAATGCAAGTGCTAAGATAAGGAACGGAACATATCTATTAAGACTAACTAAGGCCAGGCACAGCAGCTCATTCATGTCTATGATTCCAGCACTTTGAGAGGCCAAGGCAAGACAACAGCTTGAGCTCAGGAGTTCGAGACCAGCCGGGGAACATATGGAGACATCATCTCTACAAAAAAATTAACAAATTTAGCCAGGTACGGTGGGCACGCCTATTGTCCCAGCTGCTTGGAAGGCTGAGGTGGGAGGATTGCTTGAGCCTGGGAGGTCAAAACTGAAGTGAGCTGACATCGCGCTGCACTCCAGCCTAGGTGACAAAGTGAGACCCTGTCTCAAAAAAAAAAAGACTTACTAAGAGGTCAGTAGAGGCCTTTGTAGTAGAATAGGGGAGTGTCTAGATGGCAGGAGGTAGAGTCATTTGTAAGTACGGGGACTGGGATGGAGAACATAAACAATTCTTTCTCAAATCTGGGTGTCCAGATGGGGAGAAAGTTGTGTCAGAAATATGAAGGTCAGGGGATGTTTGTTGTTACGGCTTGTTTTGTTTTGGGGATGGGAGAGATGACAGAAAATACAGTTCCTGCCATGATTCTATTTATAGCCGAGCAGGGGAGAGAAACTCTCCTTAAATGAGACATCCAGAAAGACTCTCCTAGGCCAGATGTCATTTGAAGGCCCAAAGGCCTGATGGAGGCACTAACCATTTCAGTTGATTTTCTCTGATATTCAGTAATCTGAAAAAAGAAGTATGACCATCAAAAAGAAATGAAGATTTTGGAAAAAGAAAAACTGTCCCTCCCAGACCTCTCCACTGCGGTTATGTAGCATTTCCAGGTTGCCATTCTTTAGGACTTGAAATCCACCTGTGGTGGCAAGACCCTACACTTGCCCTCAATGATTGCCCCTTCATGTACATACTCTGCTGCTATGAACTGTTTGTGTCCTCTCAAGATACATACATATATATGCCCTAATTCTCAATGTGATGACATCTGTAAGTGGGGCCTTTAGGAGGTGATTATGTCCTGAGAGTGGGGCCCTCATAAATGGGATTAGTGCCCTTAGAGGAATTATGAGAGCAATAATCTATCTCTCCCACATGTAAGGCTACAGCAAAAATGCACCCACCTGCAAACAAGGAAGAGGGCCCTCATCAGAAGCCAAATCAGTCAGCACCTTGCTCTTGGATTTCTCAGCCTCCAGAATCATGAGAAAAAAAATCTATTGTTTAAGTCACCCAATCTATGGTATTTGTTATAGCAGCCCAAGTGGACTAAAACAACTGCATGAACACGGTGAGACATCACTCTCATGACTATGCTGTATTACATATTAAGAGGAAGATTATCTTGGGTGTGCCTGGCCTAATTAAGTAAGTCTACTAAAAGCAGAGTTTTCTCCAGCTGGTCATAGAGCTGTATGTCAGAGATTTGAAGTTTTGAGAAGGATTCGACACATCATTACTGCTTTGAAGATAAAGGGGGGCACATAGCAAGGCATGTGGGTGGCCCTATGAGCTGAAGGTGGTCCCTGACTGATAGCCAGCAAGGAAACAAAAACTCGAGTACTACAAGCACATGAGCTAGATTCTACCAACAACCTAAATGACTTTAAAAGCAAATATTTCTCCAGAGCCTCCAGTCAAGAACTCAGCCTGGCTGATTTCTTCGTATTAGCCTTGTGAAAATTTGAGCAGAGAATTCAAGTTAAGCCACATCTGGATGTGTAACATACAGAATAGTGAGTTAGTAAATAAATGTTATTTTAAGAAAAAGAAAGGGAAAGGAAAAGTAGTGAAGATATAGCAAGAGAAACTATCCAGAATGAAACACAGAGAGAAGAAATACTCAAAGAAATGAACAGAATATCACTTTAAACAGGATCTGTAGGGCAACTTCAAGAGGCCTAATATATGTGTAATTGGAGTCCCTGAAGAGGAAGAACTAGGACTGAAAATATTTGAAGAAACAATGGGCAAAACACCCCAAATTTGATGAAAAGCATATAAAACAGATCCAAAAATCTCAACAAACTTCAAGCACAAAAACATGAAGAAAACAACATCAAGGCATACTGTAATCAAACTGCTCAAAACCCATGAAAAAGAGAACATCTTTAAAGCAGCCAGAAAAAGACACATTATGTACAAAGACCCAAAGATAAGAATAACAGCAGATTTTCCACTAGAAATCATTCAAGATAGACACAAACAAAACAGCATCTTTAAATATTTAAAGAAAAAAATACCAACTTGGATTCTGAACAAAGCAAAAATATTTATCAAAAGTAAGGGGAACAAAAACCAAAAGAATTCACCACCAGCAAACCTCCACTAAAATAAATGTTAAAAGAAGTCCTTAAGGCAGAAGAAAATGGATACCAGATAAAAATGTGGATCTACACAAAGAAATAAAGAATACTAAAAATGGCAATTAAAAGAGTAACTCAAAAGAATTTTTCTTATTTAAATTTTTTAAAAGAAAACTGAATGTTGACAATAACAACAATGTAGTATAGGTTCATAACATACGTAGAAGTAAAATACCTAATAACAATACCACGAATGCCAGGAGGCAGATGGAAATATGCTATTATAATATTCTTACACCGTGTACAAAGTGATATAATATAACTTAAAGCTAGAATGTTAAAAGCTAAATACATATATTAATATTATGAACTCTAAAACAGCCACTGAGAACACAAAAATAAAAGACAGATATCTAATACATGAACAAAGGGGATAAATGGAATCGGAAAACTATTCAATGCCAAAAGAAGGAAGTAAAAGAGGGAAAAGAAAAGAAAGAACATATGTGTTGAATAGAAAATATGGTGAGATGGTAGATTTAATCTTAAACCAGTAGTAACATCAAAGGTACATGAAATGCAGAGATTTCAGACTGGATAAAAAGGTAAGATCTAATTATATGTGGCCTATAAGAAGCCTACTTAAAAATAAATAGACAAATAGATGAAAAGGTTAGTACGGAAAGATTATACCATGCTGAAACTAAGAGAAAGCTGAAGTGGCTCTATTAACAATGAAAAAAGGAGATTTCAAGGAAAAAAGTATTACTGGGGAAAAAGAAATTCATTTCATAATGATAAAGTGGCCAATTCATTAAAACGATAAACTAAAACTTTATATACCTTATAGAGCTTCAGAATATATGGAAGAAAGGCTGATAAAATTGGAAAGGAAACAGACAAGTCTGCAATTACAGTCTGAGATTTCAAGCCCTCTCGCAGCCACTGAAAGAACATGTAGAGAGACAATCAGTAAGGGTATAGAATACTTGACAATGCTTCAACCAACCTGACCGATGACATTTGTAGAACACTCCACATAGAAACAGCAGAGTAGACGCTGTTTTTAAGTATGCATGAAATGTTTACCAAGGTAGACCTTGTAATGGGTCACAAAACAAGGCTCGATAAATTTAAAAGGATTCAAGTCATCTATGACATAATAAGAAATATATATATTTAGTCTTTGCCCCAATTTCTGACACAGAGTTCCTAAAACCCTGGTGATTTCCTGAGTGATATGAGTGCTAGAAGAATCTTTTGTTCTAACATTTGGTTTTGATCCCAGTTCCTGACACAGAGCTCCTAAATCCCTTGGAATTTCCTGGGTAACAGAAGCATCAGTTGCTCTAATGACAGACTCTCTTGGTGGCTCCTGGATAGTTTCAGGATAGGAGCTGGTCACCAGAAAGACCAAGCCATGATTAGAAGCTTGGAACTTTCAGCTCCCTCTCTCCCCTTCCTCTGGGGCTGGAGATTGAGTTAAGAATCAGTCATGCCCATGTGATGAAGCCTTATAAAAATCCCTAAAGTATAGGACTCAGAGGTCTTCCAGGCTGGAGAATGCATGCAGGTATCAACAGGTTGGAGCACCCTCTCTCTGTGGGAACACAAGCTCGTTCACTCGGGACCCCCCTGGACCTGACTCTACAAAATACACTGGAAAGTATCAACAATAACAGAACAACAAGCAGAAGAAAGAACTTCAGAGCTTGAAGACAAGGCTTTTGAATTAACTCAATCCATCAAAGACAAAGAAAAATGAATTTATAAAATGAACAAAGCCTCCAAAGAAATTTGGGATTATGTCAAATGATCAAACATAAGAATAATTGGTGTTTCTGAGAAAGAAAAGAAATCTAAAAGTTTGGAAAACATATTAGAGGGAATAATCAAGGAAAGCTTCCCTGGCTGTGCTAGAGATCCAGATAGCCAAACACAAGAAGCTCAAATAAACCCAGGAAATTTACCACAAAAAGATCATTGCCTAGGCACCCAGTCATCAAGTTTTGTAAAGTGATAACAAGGAAAGAATCTTAAAGCTGTGAGGAAAAAGTATTGAGTAACTTATAAAGGAATACCTAACAGATTAACAGCGGATTTCTTAGCAGAAACCCTACAAGCCAGAAGGGACTCGGGTCCTACCTTTAGCCTCCTTAAACAAAACAACTGTCAGCCAAGAGTCTTGTATCCAATGAAACTAAGCTTCATAAATGAAAGACAGATACAGTCTTTTGCAGACAACAAATGTTGAGAGAATGTGCCACTACCAAGCCAGTACTACAAGATCTGCAAAAAAGAGTTGCAAATATTGAAACAAATCTTCAAAATACATAAAAATAGAACGCCCTTAAAAGCATAAATCTCACAGGACCTATAAAACAGTAACATAATGAAAAAAAAAAGGTATTCAGGCAACAACCAGCATGATGAATAGAATAGCACCTCACATCTCAATACTGACATTTAATGTAAATGGCCTAAATGTTCCACTTAAAAGATACAGAATGGCAGAAAGGATAAGAATTCATGAACCAAGTATCTGCTCTCTTCAAGAGACTCGCCTAACAATATATAAGGACTCTCATAAACTTAAGGTAGGGGGTGGAAAAAGATATTACATGCAAATGGACACCAAAAGTGAGCAGGAGTAGCTATTGTTATATCAGAGAAAACAGACTTTAAAGCAAAAGCAGTTGAAAAAGACAAAGAGGAAGATTATATAATGATACAAGGACTAGTCCAACAGGAAAATATCACAATCCTAAATATACATACAACTAAAAATGGAGCTCCCTAATTTATAAAACAATTAGTATTAAACCTAAAAAAAGTCATAGACTGCAATACAATAATAGTGGGAGACTTCAGTACCCCACTGACAGCACTAGACAGGTCATCAAGACAGAAAGTCAACAAAATAACAATGGACTTCAACTATACCATAGAACAAATGGACTTAACAGATATTTACAGAACAGTCTACCCAATAACTGCAGAATGTACATTCATCAGCACATGGAACATTCTCCAAGATACAGCATATGATAGGCCACAAAAGAAGTCTCGGTAAATTTCAGAAAATTGAAATTATATCAAGTACTCTCTCAAACTACAGTGGAATAGAACTGTAAATCAATTCAAAAAGGAACCCTCAAAAGCATGCAAATACATGGAAATTAAATAACCCACTCTTGAATGACTGTTGCATCAATAATGAAATCAAGATGGAAATTAAAAAATTATTTGAACTGAATGATAATAGTGACACAACATATGAAAAGCTTTGGGATACAGCAAAAGCAGTGCCTGCATCACAAAGTTAGAAAGAGGACAGTCAGTCAGTCTAAGGTCACAGCTCAAGAAACTAGAGAAACAAGAACAAACCAAACCCAAACCCAGCAAAAGAAAAGAAATAACAAAGATCAGAGCAGAACTAAATACAACTGTAAGACAAAAATAATACAAAAGATAAATGAAAAAAAGCTAGGTCTTTGAAAAGATAGACAAAATTGATAGACCATTAGCAAGATTAACCAAGAAAAGAAGAGGAAAGATCCAAATAAACTCGATTAGAAACAAAACAGGGGATATTATAACAGCTACCACAGAAATACAAAAGATCATTCCAGGCTACTATGAACACCTTTACATGTCCATAGTAGAAAACCCAGAGGAGATAAGTAAATTCCTTGAAATACACAAGATTCCTAGATTAAGCCAAGAAGAAATTAAATTCCGAACAGACCAGTAATAAGCAGCAAGACTGAAATGGTAATTAAAAAAAAAATGCCAACAAGAAAAAGTCCAGGATCAGACAAGTTCACAGTTGAATTCTATGAGACATTCAAAAAAGAATTGGTACCAATCCTATTGATGCTATTTCAAAAAATAGAGAAAGAGGGAATTGTCCCTAAATCACTCTACAAAGCCAGTATCACCCTAATACTAAAACCAGGAAAGAATATCACAAAAAAGGAACATTACAGTTCAATCTCCCTGATGGACATAAATGCAAAAATCCTCAACAAAATACTAGCTAATGGAATCCAATAGCATATAAAAAAGGTAATCCAACGTGATCAAGTGGGTTTCATAGTAGCGATGCAGGGGTGGTTTAACATAAGCAAGTTAATAAATGTGATATACGACATAAGCACAATTAAAAACAAAAATAGCATGATCATCTCAATAGAGACAGAAAAAGCATTTGACAAAATCCACAATCCCTTTATGATTAAAACCCTCAGCAAAATCAGCATAGAAAGGACATACTTTAAGGTAATAAAAGCCATCTATGACAATCCCACAGCCAACATTATACTGAATGGGGAAAAGGTGAAAGCACTCCCGCTAAGAAGTGGAACAAGTCAAGGATGCCCACTTTCACCACTTCTATTCAACATAGTACTGGAAGTCCAAAGCAGAGCAATCAGACAAGTGAAAGCTAAAGGGCATCCGAATCAGTAAAGAGGAAGTCAAACTGTCGCTGTTCACTTATGATATAATGGTGTACCTAGAAAACCCTAAAACCCCATCGTAAAAGTTCCTAGAATTGATAAATGAATTCAGCAATGTTTCAGGGTACAAAATCAATGTACACAAATCAGTAGCACTGCTATACACCAACAGCAACCAAGCTGAGAATAAAATCAAGAACTCAACCCCATTTACAATAGCTGCAAAACAAACAAACAAATAAACACAAAAACCACTTAGGAGTATATTACACCTAAACAAAGAGGTGAAACACCTCTACCAGGAAAACCACAAAACAATGCTGAAAAAAATCACAGATGACACAAACAAATGGAAACACATGCCATGCTCATGGATGGACAGAATCAATACTGTGAAAATGACCACACTGCCAAAAGCAATCTACAAATTCAAGGCAATTTCCATCAAAACAGCAGACTAGAACAATTCTAAAATTTATATAGAACCAAGAAAGAATCCACATAGCCAAAGTAAGGCTAAACAAAAAGAACAAATCTGGAGGCATCGCATTACCTGACTTCAAACTATACTATAAGACTAAAGTCACCAGAACAGGTAACTATGAAAATAGGCTCACAGACCAATGGAACAGAATAAAGAACCCAGAAATAAAGCCAAATACTTACAACCAATTGATCTTCAACAACGCAGACAAAAACATAAACTGGAGAAGGCACACCCTATTCAACAAATGGTGCTCAGATAATTGGCAAGAAGAATGAAACTGAACCCTCATCTCTCACCTTATGCAAAAATCAACTCAAGATGGATAAAAGACTTAAATCTAAGACCTGAAACCACAGAAATTCTAGAAGATAACATCAGAAAAACCTCTCTAGACATTATCTTAGGCAAGGATTTTATGACCACGAACCCAAAAGCAAATATAATAAAAACAGAGATAAATAGCTGGGACTTAATTCAACTAAAAAGCTTCTGCACAGTAAAAGTGATAATCAGCAGAGTAAACAGACAACTCACAGAATGGGAGAAAATCTTCGCAAACAATGCATCTGACAAGGGACTAACATCCAGAATCTATGAGGAACTCAAACAAGTCAGCAATAAAAAAACAAATAATTCCATCAAAAAGTGGACTAAAGACAAAAATAAACAATTCTCAATTCTCAAATATACAAATAGTGAACAAACATGAAAAAATGATCCTCATCACTAATTATTAGGGAGATGCAAATCAAAACCACAACGTGATACCACCCTACTCCTGAAAGAAATGACCATAATAAAAAAATCAAAAAACAATAGATGTCGGTGGGGATGTGGTGAAAAGGGAACACTTGTATACTGCTGGTGGGAATGTAAACTAGTACAAACCACTATAGAACACAGTGTGGAGACTCCTTAAAGAACTAAAAGTAAAACTACCATTTGATCCAGCAATCCCAGGTATCTACTCAGAGGAAGAGAAGTCATTCTACGAAAAAGATACTGGCACACATGTTTATAATAGCAGAATGTGCAATTGCAAAAACATGGGATCAGCCCAAATGCCCATCAATTAACGAGTGGATAAGGAAAATGTGGTACAAATGTACTATGGAATACTAATGAGCCTTACAAAAGAATGAAATGATGGCATTCGCAGGAACCTGGATGAATATGGAGACCACTATTCCAAGTGAAGTAAGACTGGAAATGGAAAAGTAAACATCGTATGTTCTCACTCATAAGTGGGAGCTAGGCTATGAGGATGCAAAGGCTTAAGAATGACACAATGCACTTTGGGGACTTTGGGGAAACGGGTGGGAGGTGAGTGAAGGATGAAAGACTACACATGGGGTGCAGTTTACACTGCTTGGGTAAAGGGTGCACCAAAACCTCAGAAATCACAACTAAATAACTTATACGCGTAACCAAACATCACCTTTCCCAAAAAAACTACTGAAATAATATTTTAAAAATAAATAAAAGTTAAATGAGAGAAATGACAGTGTTCAGAGACAATCTATTCATGGATGTATGAAAGCTGGAAATTATAGGAAATCCACATAAAATCAACATTGCCTGTGCTAAAACAAAACCTGATGACTCCATTTTCTTAAGAGCAAAATTGCAAAAAGTGACATTAACATCCATCCTAGAAGAATGAAACACACATCACCTTTACTGATATGAGTAAATGATTTGTTTTTCTTTGAAGGAGTATCCAAGTGTATTGTGTTCATTTTCAGGCTGATCAAAGACAGCACACTTCTGTCAACAGGCATCTGCAGTTTTCAAGACCAAGCAGAAATTCTATCTTCCTTTAAATTAAGGTCAGGAACAAAAGTAGAGGCAGCTGCTAGGCCCCTCTGCCCAGAGCCAAGTGACTGGGACCATCAGGTGGAAGGACGGAGGCTTGGGCTTCTCTGGTCCCCCAGATCCTCTGGGTGCTGCCCTCCCCCGCTGCAGCTGCCCCCTGTGATGTCTCAAATTCCGCGAGGTGCTGCCCTGGCCCGTGCGGGACCCCATGGCCAGAGGGAGCCCAGCGCTCCATGCTTTGCGCGCTTTCTGGCGTCCTGATTCCAAAGGTCACCAAGCTCTGCACACTTGGCCGTAGCCGCAGACTTTGGAAACTTTTGGAAGCCCAATTTCTAAGGGAAGGTCCCGACCACTGCACTGTTGTCATGGGCAGGTACTTGAGCTGGTTCCTGGGCTGGCCCCGGGCCAGGGTGCTGCCCCGAGCCCAGAAGCACCGGGATATGCGGTCCAGGCCTGTCCTTTGCTCCCAGGTCAAGGACCACTGCAAAGTCCTCTGTGTCAATGGGAAGCGCTGGTTCCGCACCCGGCCCCTCCCCACCGCCCCTCCCAACTGGGACTACGCCCGCATCCGCATCCGGAGAGAGACGGTCCCCGAGGCCTGGAGGCGCTTTCCCAACAGGCCACCACTCCTGAGCATCACCGGGCTGGACTTTTCCAAGGCTCACCTGGCCTACGTGAAGCGGTGGCTTTGGAAGGCCCGGCACCCCCGGCCCATCCGCAGCCTGGTGACCATGAAAATCGCCCTGCCAGAGCACAAAGGGGAGCCTGTACAAGCGTCACCTCCCTCCAAGGCCCCAGATCCCTGTGCCAGGGAGACCGTGCTGAAGGCCCTCAGAAAGTGCAGCAAGGGAAAAGGGAAATTCGATGAGCCACTCTGGTTTTAAATCCCAAGTGCAGGAAGTAGAGCCTAGCACCCAGGTCATCTGCCTTCAAGCCCATTATGAGACATGGAGAGATTCCCGCCTTTGTGCCCAGGCCTGGGCAGCTCAGAAGAAGCCTCCACTCTCCAGCAGCAGTGTCTTCGAGGAGAAGCAGCCTCCCTCAGCCCGCCCTACTGCAGGAAGTACGCGGGCCACAGCCTGGTCGCAGAGCCACCTCCAGAGCTCTGGGAGCAGGTGCAGCAATGTCTCGGTGTCTTGGGACTTCCTATACTCCAAGGAGCTGCCCCGGGGGGACTATGCACCTCTGAGCACACCCAGCCTGCAGCCCGGCTCAGGTTCAGGGCCCTGCCACTTATCCGGAGCCTCCAGACTGCTTCATCCTATTGACCTTGTTTTACCCCCACAGGAGCCACTGACCCCACCAGGGCACTTCCCACTGCCTCAGCTAACCACTCTGCCAGCCCCAGCCCCGCCTGTCCTTAGCCTGTGGAGCTCACACTGAAGAGACCTTGTTGCGCTCAAAACCCTTACCTTTCCCCTGCCCACCCACTTCTGCCTTCTCCCCGGAAACAGGAGGCAGGCATATCCTCCATTTTCACAGTTTGCATAGTTAAATAATTGTTCTTTCAAATAATAGTGTCTTTATTATTTAAAAAAATAATAGAAATGAGTAGCATATCCTTAAGCAACAAAAGAAAAATTCAAGTGACCCCTCACACTATATACAAAAATTAACTCAAGTGGATCATAGAATTAAATGTAAAACATACAAACGTGTATCTTTTAGAAGAAAGGAAGAATTTTTGTGGCTTTGATTTATGCAACTATGTTTTATATAATATCAAAAACAGAGTCCATAAAAGAAAAAAAAAATTATGAACTGGACTTCTTTAAAATTAAGAACACAACCTCTTCAAAATGTACTGTTAGGAGAATATGAAACAACCCCCGGGCTGTGGGGTTAACTGCGTATCATGTAGCTCATAAAAGAATTCTATTATAGGCCGGGGCCTGGCGCAGTGGCTCACACCTATAATCCCAGCATTCTGGGAGGCCGAGGAGGGTGGATCACCTGAGGTCAGGAGTTCAAGACCATGCTGACCAACATTAAAATTTTGTATTAAAAATACACAATTAGCCAGGCGTGGTGGCGGGTGCCTATAATCCCAGCTACTCGGAAG
>NW_012115766.1:4750692-4776652 GCF_000951035.1 Colobus angolensis palliatus
AGTGGGGGAGGGGCAATTCCTGAGGCTTGAGTAGGCGGTTTTCTCCTCACAGTGTAAACAAAGCCACAGGAAAGTTCAAAAGTGGAGCCCACTGCAGCACCCTAAAGTGGCTGTAACCAGACTGCCTCTCTAGATTCCTCCTCTCTGGGCAGGGCATCTCTGAAAGAAACGCAGAAGCCCCAGTAAGGGGCTTATATATCAAACTCTCATCTCCCTGGGACAGAGCACCTGGAGGAAGGGGCGGCTGTGGGCACAGCTTCCACAGACTTAAACATTCCTGCCTGTCGGCTCTGAAGAGAGCAGGCACAGCACTCGAGCTCTGCTAAGGGTCAGACTGCCTCCTCAAGTGGGTCCCTGAACCTCATGCCTCCTGACTGGGAGACACCTCCCAGCAGGGGCCGACAGACACCTCATACAGGAGAGCTCCAGCTGGCTCTGGTGGGTGCCCCTCTGGGATGAAGCTTCCAGAGGAAGGAGCAGGCAGCAATCTTTGCTGTTCTGCAGCCTCCACTGGTGATATCCAGGCAAACAGGGTCTGGAGTAGACCTCCAGCAGATCTGCAGCAGAGGTGCCTGACTGTTAGAAGGAAAGCTAACAAACAGAAGCAATAACATCAACATCAACAAAAAGGATGCCCATGCAAAAACAATAACATCAACATCAACAAAAAAGATGCCCCATCTGAAGATCACCAACATCAAATAACAAAGGTAGATAAATCCATGAAGATGAGGGAAAACCAGCACAAAAAGGCTGAAAATTCCAAACACCAGAACGCCTCTTGTCCTCCAAAGAATCCTAACTCCTTGCCAGCAAGGGAGCAAAACTGAATGGAGAATGAGTTTGATGAATTGACAGAAGTAGGCTTCAAAAGTGGGTAATAACAAACTCCTCTGAGCTAAAGGAGCATGTTCTAACCCAATGCAAGGAAGCTAAGAACCTTGAAAAAAGGTTAGATGAATTGCTAACTAGAATAACCAGTTTAGAGAAGAACATAAATGACCTGATGGAGCTGAAAAATACAGCATGAAAACTTCTTGAAGCATACACAACTATCAATAGCTGAATTGATCAAGTGGAAGAAGGGATATCAGAGATTGAAGATTAACTCAATGAAATAAAGCATGAAGACAAGATTAGAGAAAAAAGAATGAAAAGGAAGAAACAAAGCCACCAAGAAATATGGGACTATGTGAAAAGACCAAACCTACATTTGATTGGTGTACCCGAAAGTGACAGGGAGAATGGAATCAATTTGGAAAACACTCTTCAGGATATTATCCAGGAGAACTTCCCCAACCTAGCAAGACAGGCCAACATTCAATTTCAGGAAATACAGAGAATGCCACAAAGATACTCCTTGAGAAGAGCAACCCCAAGACACATAATCATCTGATTCACCAAGGTTGAAATGAAGGAAAAAATGTTAAGGGCAGCCAGAGAGAAAGGTCGGGTCACCCACAAAGGGAAGTCCATCAGCCTAACAGCAGATCTCTCTGCAGAAACCCTACAAGCCAGAAGAGACTGGGAGGCCAATATTCAACATTCTTAAAGAAAAGAATTTTCAACCCAGAATTTCATATCTAGCCAAACTAAGCTTTGTAAGCGAAGGAGAAATAAAATCCTTGACAGACAAGCAAATGCTGAGAGATTCGGTCACCACCAGGCCTGCCTTACAAGAGCTCCTGAAGGAAGCACTAAATATGGAAAGGAAAAATCGGTACCAGCCACTGCAAAAACATACCAAATTGTAATTACCATCGACACCGTGAAGAAACTGCATCAACTAACAGGCAAAATAACCAACTAGCATCATAATGACAGGATCAGATTCACACAGAACAATCTTAACCTTAAATGTAAATGGGCTAAATGCCCCAGTTAAAAGACACAGACTGGCAAATTGGATAAAGAATCAAGACCCATCAGTGTGCTGTATTCAGGAGACCCATCTCACGTGTAAAGACACACACAGGCTCAAAACAAAGGGATGGAGGAATATTTACCATGCAAATGGAAAGCAGAAAAAATGAGGGTTGCAATCCTAGTTTCTGATAAAACAGACTTTAAACCAACAAAGATCAAAAAAGATAAAAAAGGGCATTACATAATAGTAAAGGGATCAGTGCAACAAGAAGAACCAACCATCCTAAATATATATGCACCCAATACAGGAGCACCTAGATTCATAACACAAGTTCTTGGAGACCTACAAAGAGGCTTAGACTCCCACACAACAATAGTGGGAGACTTTAACACCCCACTGTCAATATGAGACAGATCAACAAGACAAAATTAACAAGGATATTCAGGACTGGAACTCAGCTCTGGACCAAGCTGACTTAATAGACTTGTACAGAACTCTCCACCCCAAACTGACAGAATATACATCCTTCTCAGCACCACGTGACAGTTATTCTAAAATCGACCACATAATTGTAAGGAGGTTAGTTTTAATGTAAACAAATCTGTCCTTGTTTACCTTGGAGATCTGGGCTAAAACATGGTAAATGTACAATACATAATTATCAAAAAGTGCAAGTGTTTCTTCTTCACCACAGCGCTCTGAATTTGAGTCTTAAGTGAACCTCACTCCCTTCTGTCAGAGGACTTTTTGTAATGGAGGAACAAATTGAGAGCGGCCTTGGGAAGGTACTCACAGTGCCTCCACGTGGAATCTTAGCTGTTGGGTCCCGTCCCATCCCCTCCCCTCCTTTCTTTTTTTTTTTTTTTTTTTTTTTTGAGACAGTCTCACCCTGTGGCCCAGGCTGGAGTGCAGTGGTGCAATTTCAGTTCACTGTAGCCTCTGCCTCTTGGGTTCAAGTGATTATCGTGCCTCAGCCTCCAGAGTAGCTGGGATTACAGGCACGCACCACCAAGTCCAGCTAATTTTTGTATTTTAAGTAGAGATGGGGTTTCCCCATGTTGGCCAGGCTGGTCTCAAACTCCCGGCCTCCAACGATCCATCCACCTCAGCCTCCCAAAGTGCCGGGATTACAGTTGCGAGCCACCATGCCAAGCCAGGTTTTTCTTTGTCTTTGTTATTCCAGAAGTTATTTTTTATTCCAGGTATTTCTCTTCATTTCCTAGGACAGTCTGAAAGTGAAGCCTCCTAGATCTCAAGGGAAACTACCAATAGTGTTTTGTGGATAATGGCTTTGGCTCTGTGTTCAGTGAACCATCTAAGTCTCTTGTGAAATAAAAACAAAACAGGGATTGAGCAGCAAGGGAATATCTCCGAGGACAACATGAAAATGGAAAGTTTTCGGCAGAAAGAAGAAAATTAGTGAGGCATATTGCCGAAGTTGAAGATGGAGGCACTAGGGATTCTAGCGAAGCTGTCTGACAAGGGAAAGGGCCTGCTGCCTGCAGTCAGCCAAGTGACCAGGCCAAGCCAAAAGCTATTGGCCTGGCTCAAGGGCTCAGGGGCCAAGGGAGCTGAGTCCTTGCCCTCTAAAGCTCCCCAGTCTCCAAATTAAGAATCTTTCATTGTCCCAGAGCCTCTGGCAGGTGATCCCCATAACAGTGCTAAGAAGGGATGTGACACCTTCCATGCCCTGTAGGAGTGATACTCATCAGCGTTACTAGTTTTGCTGGGTCTCCAATGATCAACCATGGGAACATACATTGTTCTCTAAATTAAGACACCCACAGACCCAAGGAAAAGGGTTTGAGTCCTGAAGGAGTAGGGATGGAGGCAGCCCCTCATATGTGTACTCCCAGGACTGAACTGAACTTTGAAGAAGTGACACCCTTATTACAAAAATGTGTACATATGAATCAGCCAGCCTCAGAAGAATTTGATCTGCCTGTCTCTATCATAGCAGTATTTTTATGCAGTAGTATAGTCTTAAAACCTTGACCGTTGCAAGAAAAACTCAACTAAGATTATTTTTATAACTTTGAAGTTTTTCCACATTTTGTGCATAAAGTAAAACTGTGAACATTTGTCACAACATACTGTTTCAAAGGTGTATAATTCAAGTTCACATCAAATTTATAACATCCTGACGAAGGTGCAGTCATGGGGGACAGCAATGGCAGCTTGGTGAAGCACAGCATCACAGCTCTGAATATCATCTGTCTGCCCACAGATAACGCTTTTATATCTCTAGCCAGGTCCTGTGCTCTGAACTCCAGTCCCATAAACCCCATGCTGTATCCTACAGGATGACCAAAGACATTTCAACCTTCTCATGTCCTTGCTTGACTCTTACCTGCCTTAAATGCACTTCTCTATGTGGCAACTCCATTCTTCCAGTTGCTCAGGCCAGAACCCCTGGCGTTCTCCATGGCTTTCTCTCTTGCAGCCCATGCCCACTGAGTCAGGAACTTCTTTGGCTCTACCTTCTCTCTGTCTCATCACCAAATGGACCAAGGCCCTAAACAGTTACGACACTGACTCCTTAGGCCCCATATACTCCAAAATATTTACTCTTTGGCCCTTGACAGAAAACAACTTCTGAGCCTTGTTTTACAGGGAGGATTAGAGAAGAAAGAAACTATGAAAAGCTGGATGGTAGTAACAAGGGCCATCAGTTTAAAGGTGACATGAAGGATGACAGTTGCACACAGATGAGTTTCACAAATGTCTGCATCTACAGACAGATGGAAGAATAGAAAAAGGCTCTCCTTAAAGCATGAAAGGCATTCATATTTTAGACAATTATCACCATCTTACATGATGACCATCTAAACATACAGCAGGAAAAGGCAGAAATTGTTGGCTCGGTTACCTGAAGGATCGGAATTGTAGAGACTGGCAGCTGTTGTTATGGGTCCTGGTGGGTGGATGGCGCTCGCTGAAGATCTCTGACTTGCGATCAGAATCCTGCTCTTTGCAGATGGTAAACGGGACATTGCACCCAATCCTAGCTGCGGCTTAAGGAGCATGGCTGACCGATAGAAAGTTGGAGGGACTTCATAATGAGCATAGGGAGGAGAACAGAACTCTTCTTTTCCAGGGTGGTCTGTAACCTATGATAAACGAATAAACACTCCATCAGAGACCTTCACATCATAGTGTGAGTTCTCAACAGGGCCACGAGACCGAGGTTGAACCAATGACCACTCTGGTACCACTGAGCTGCTTGATCGCAAGTCCGCTACCTTCCCTGGGCCACAGTGTCTTCGTCTCCTGATTGACAACACACCTGGATGATCTCTCAGGTCTCTTCCAGTTCTACTACTCTATGAATCTATAGTTTACTGGGGTTAAAAAGAACTCATTGGATAAGATTTTTTTAATTCCATTGTTACAAAATCACTGGAACCTGAGTGAGTAGCCAAACTATAAATGTCAATAAAGCAAAGAAAGCATTTAGCAAATGTTCATAAAATTATGGAAGTTTTATTATACCTGCGGGGAAAAACAGCCGTAATTTGTATGATAACCTAGTCTTAGACTGACTAGATAAACTGTGTCCATTTATATTGGATCTTTACTGGGCTACTTAGGAAGCAAAAAATTGCGTTGTTAACAAGGGAGGAAACATTAGCCAGAAATAGGGAAGTTAATGGAAAATGTGTTTTCAGACCTGTACTGTGTGTTTACCTAGTTAAAGACCTGAGCCGCAGTTATCTCCTCTGGTCGTCTGCCCTAGTGAGGCGATGCTCCCAGGAAGGTCTGCGCACATTTCACCAGAATGAAAGTTCTAGGGCACAATCTCATCAACTGCTGACTTCAAAGCACCAAAAACAATGTCTAGCACATAGCTAAAGTCAATAAATATTTATTAAAGAATCATGTTTCCATTTTTTCCTAAGTTTAATAATAACATAACGTTACTGTTACTTTCTCCTGTAGCTAGCAGTTTGGCCTAGAATACAACCTGTGGGCAGTATCTTTTATATATGCAATTCTGTACTCATTAAGTCTGTTCATATTATCAATGTTTTTTTCATATTAAACAAGAAAGAGAGAGAATTAAATAATCTATTTCCTTTAAGTTACAATAAAAAATAGTGCTAAGGGCTATGCATGAAAAGATACATCTGTTAATTAACTCTGTTCTAAATCACAGCACATTTTATGTGTCAAACTTGTATCTCAGGAATCATAAGCATTTAACAATATTCTTTAATAAGGGCTATAAAAGCTTTGATCCAAGCTGTTGAAGAGATAAACCCTTAAATTGATACTCATTTAATGTTGAAATAGATACAAAGTCTTCCTTCAAATTGACATTGTGGAAACAAAAGATTAGTCCTTTAAAGTTTTATCATAATCACACTGTAAAATATGCATGATTGTTATAGTAGATAGATTGTACTTGGCTACAGCATATTATATTCCTATGAAAGAACATTCTACATCTGCACTCTGATAAATTTTTTACCATACTCTACTTACTCTATCAATCTCTGGTTTTTCTCACATACACCCTTTTTTAATTTTAGTTTCTAAATTTTGGGTTCCATTGCACATTGCTTTGAGCAGGTGCTCTTAACATCTGTCAGGTTTTAGGATTGCAATACGCTGATCTTAGCAGTTACTCGGTGCCTTGAAACCGAGTAGTATTTAGGGATTAAAATTCACCACACTCTCACTCAACAACGATCTTAACGATTTCAGTAACTTCAATGCCTCTCATTTTGTTGGGTAATTTGTTTCTGGTGAGATCACAAATTCTTTAAAAGTGGGAAAACTACGCCTTTGATGTCTAGTCTGTGCATTTTTAATTAAACAAGGGAATCTACAAAAAGCTTCATACTCTTTTCCTTAATCTTTACTGATAGAATACAGCAGGTGACACGGCCCAGTCATAAACACATACAGAACAACCCCAAATGCTGCCGTTTCCCTCCTTCCATCCCAGTGGAGGGTTTTTAGAGAACTCACTTTGAAAGCAAACAGAAGAATCCTATGATTTCAAACAAACTCGTAAAGTCAAGGCATGCAAACAAATACATTCTTAGCAGGCTGTCCCTCTTCCTATTTGCCCTGCACTGTTCTCACTGGGACAGTGTGCCGTGGAGACAGAGGGTACAGGTGGAGGCTTTGTTAATAAGCCACTGGGATAGTGGTGAGGGAAGGATGTCTGGGATGGTTAATTTTATGTGTCAACTTGGCTGGGTCACAACACCCAGATATTTGGTCAAGCATTCTAGATGCTGCCACGAAGGTATTTCTTATATTAGATTAACGTTTAAATCAGTAGACCTTGAATAAAGCAGCAGACCCTTCAGCATGTAGGTGAGTCTCAGCTAATCAGTTGCAGGCTTGATTAAAAACAGACTGACTCCTCCTAAAGAAAAGGGGATTCTGCCAGGAGATCACCTTCAGACCCAAGCTGCAGCACCAACTCTACCCTAAGTCTCCAGGCTGCTGTCCTGCCCTGCAGACTTTTGACTTGCCAGCCTCTACTTAATTTCTTAAAATCAATCAATCAATTTCTCTCTCTATATATATAGATAATGTGATGTAACCTCTCTCTATATACATCTATATCCATGTCTCTCTATATATGATATATATATAGAAATACATATAATATATATTGAAAGAGAGAAAGAGACGAAGTATGGATGTATATAGACCCGTGAACACACACCACACACCACACCTATTAGTTCCATTTGTCTAGGGAACCCCAATTGATGCAGTGCCCCTCAGAGACAAGTGGCAGCAGACAGTGAGGAGGGACAGCAGCCCTGGATCACACCTCTGTACACTGCACGCACATGGCCTCACTCCTTCCTCTCAGCCCTGCCCCTTTCTTCCCACCTCCCTTTACCAAAAATAAAAAGGGCTCCCAAGTTGTTGGAGGGAGGGAGTGTCCCTGAGGCCTCCGGAGAGCCAGTGGCAGAGGGCACCTGTTCAGGAAAACATATCTAATACCCGGACATGACTAGACCCCAGATGATCTTGGAAGCCACTTCTGGAAGTTCTAAACGCCTGTGCTGCTCCTGTCAACTGGGAAAGAGTTCCTCTCTCAGAAGAGTGCTTACTCGTGATTTTTCCACTTCTACCCATGCTACGTAACCAGCAGGGATCTGTCGATAATGACGGAAGAGTCTGAAGCTGGTTTGGGTTTTTATTTTTAAGAGGTTCTCATTTTATTTAAAAAAAAAATCTGGCTTCTATAACTGAAAAATACTTCTATTGCAACACATTATCACAAATCTGTTCTTGTCCTAGAGACCAGACTGCAGCCGCCCCATGGTGAGCTTGCAGCACACTGGCAGAAGAAGTCGGCTTTTTTATCTCCCTGCACTGAGCTCAAACACAAGAGGGGGACTTGCTGGGTTACAGCACGTCATAGCAGTAGCTGGTGGCCAAGGACCAGTCTGTTCCCCACTTTTTAAGAGTAAAGAAGGTTATCATAGAAACGAGCCCAGCACAACACCTGGGTATCCTCCTGCAGCCTGAAAACGGGCCTGGGTCTCTCAGATGCTCTGATGATGGCAGAAAATGGTCCCCAGATTACAGGGAGGGAAACTGACATTTCAAATGAACTTGTCAAGTCGAGGCACAAAAACAAATAAATTCTTTGAACATGACTTTGGGATGCTCGAAGTGTGAGGCCATGATGCTCTCTCCACACCAGTGGGGTCTCTCTGAACCCCTCAGAACCGCCAAAGCCACACAAGGTCCATACAATCCCATTTCCTTGAGTCTCGAGGTGGTGTCTAGATAATGAAGTAGAGAAAATAGTTTGGGGACAATATGCATATAATATATAAACTATTCTTGGAGGAAGCAGAAACAACACAGAAAAGCAGCATACAGAAAAATACAGAAGGGCACAAAGAAAGAATTACAGACAATGCGGGGTTTGGGCCTACATATCCAAATCAATTTCCCTCATGAGTTTGTTTTTATAGAGAAAAATCTAGGCTCTGGCTATGGTTTGGATACGCTTTGTCTCTGCCAACTCTTATGTTGAAATGTGATCTCCAACGCTGGAGGTGGGGTCTAGGGGGAGGTGTGTGGGCCTTGGGGGCAGATGCCTCATGAATGGCTTGGTGCCCTCCTTTTGGTAATGAGCAAGTTCTTGCTCTATTAGTTCCCATGAGAGCTGATCCTTAAAGAGAGGCCTGGCACCTCCCCTACTCCCCTCTTGCTCGTCTCTCACCACGTGAACAATGCACACATGGTTTCCCTTCCCGTTCCCCCATGAGTGGAAGCAGCCTGAGGCCTCACCATAGGCAGATGTTGGTGCCATGCCTCCTGTCCAGCCTGCAGAACCATGAGCCAAATAAACCTCTTTTCCTTATAAATTACCCAGCCTCAGGTAATCTTTCATAGCAACACAAATGGACTAAGACAGGTCTCTTCAAGGAAACTCTGCAGTGATTCCTTGCCTTATAGAAGAGCACAGCTTCAGAGCCTGACCCTGAGCCTCAGAGGCCCAGGTGGATGAATGTTTAGAAAGTTGAGAATGACTCACTGTAACCAAACTCAGAGACTGATGTATAAAATCAGAAGGGCAATTTGTTCACTTTTAATGGGAGACCACTGCCTAAAGCCAGACTCAAGTGTCCTCTAGCCAGAACATGCTCTCATTGCAGGGCACAGAGTAAGAAGTCACTTATGAACAAGATGTCATGCAGCCCCGTACAGCAAGACAAACCCTGCCAAGCTGACTGGACCCCTGAATTGTCCAGTCAGAATCCTCTCCAGAGATGCGAGGTAGGAAGTCAGTTACAACCAGAGGCCTGGTGGTAGGCCCAGAGTCAGAACACAGGGAGCAAGCTGTGTGACTTGGTTGCTAAGGACCTGCCTCAAGGCAGCACAGCTGGTCGTCTTGTTGGAGCAGCTAGTCAGTGATTGCCTAGGTCAATGTTTGCTGCCAAGAATGGAATCAACTTTGTCTTTGTGCTAGATAATGACAACTTCTGCTGTGACTGATACATTCTTTAAATATGCCAATACATCTAACCAAGCTAGAGTCCAAATTTGGACTCAATCATCCTGTCTGTAGAAACCCTTGGTACACTTTTTTATGGCTGCAACACATATGGAGTTTATGATTCAGTTATCATTCAACATTTTTTGAGCACATACTTATAACAAGCACATTCTAAATTCTGGGAACACAATGGGGAAGAAAATATTGAAAACAATCCCTTCCCTCATGGAGTTTACATTATAGTCAATGCAGGAAAACTAAAACAGTGTTTATGGCAGGTGGAGGTAGGTGCTAGGATGAAATAAATCAGAGAAAGGGGATTCAGAGGGAAGATGTGTGGCCTTCCCAAGGAGATAATGTTGGAGCACAGACCTAAAGGAAGTGAGGGAGAGAGCCACCTGGATAACTGGGAGAACATTCCAAGCCGAGGGAGGTACAAAGGTCCTGAAGCAACAGAATGAGAAAGGGAAAGTGGAAGGAGAGGAGGGGCGGTAGCTGACAGAGCCCCAGTCAGCACATCCTAAAGGCTGAGCCATCCTACAGGCTCCAGCTTGTGTTCCAAGCAACCTGGGCTGGTCTGGAGGGTGTTAGAGACACAATGATCTCATCCTGCCTTTTTTTTTTTTTTTTTTTTTTTGAGATGGAGTCTCATTCTGTCGCCAGGCTCAAGTGCAATGGCGCGATCTCAACTCACTGCAACCTCCACATCGCGGATGCAAGCAATTCTCCTGCCTCAGCCTCCCAAGCTGCTAGGACTACAGGCCCCTGCCACCACGCCCAGCTAATTTTTGTATTTTTAGTAGAGACAGGGTTTCACCATGTTGGCCAGGATGGTCTCGATCTCCTGACCTCGTGATCTGCCTGCCTTGGCCTCCTAAAGTGCTGGGATTACAGGCATGAGCCACCGTCCTCAGCTCCTGCCCTACTTTTAACTGATCACCCGGCTGTCATGAAAAGACTCCTTCAGGAGACAAATCTTTGTTCTGAGGTCTCGAAGGACGACCCACCATAGCTCCCAGGTACTGAAAAGGACAGCACAGCGCAGTCTGAAACTGCACAGGCCTGAGTGAGACTCTCACAGCTCTCCTTCCTTCACGGTGGGTGACTTAAAGCTCTCTGTCTGTTTCTGTATCTATACGGTGATAAAAACTGCAATACCAACCCTCGGGGAATTATTGTAAAGATTAGTGAAGATTAACAAAGATCAAATGCTGTATTACATGGGCCCATTGCAGAGCTGGCCCTCAATTAAATGTTAGTTGTAATTATTATTTTTATTTTAAAGAAACAGTCCAGGCCTAACACACTGCTTTCTGCTCATTTGCTGTTCTTCACACGTACGAATAAGAGATACTCCCAGGTAGAAAATACTCCCCATTGAGGAATGAGTCTGATCTATTTGAAGAATACAGTAATTTTGCATTCTTTCTTCCTTTGCCCTGGCTTATATTATATTCACTTATTTAAACATGGAAGCCTACTTAATGCATACTCATCTAATTTCATATGAATTACAGCAAGTGAAATTTCAATGGGTCTCCTTAGATATTGGGTGCATCTTATTAAGAGAATCAGACTCTTCTAGTTAAAAATGGTCATTTCTCTAGACAATCTCCTCTAGTCAAAGACTCCATTTCTTCACAAGTGTATCCATGAAAACCTGCAATTCACTTAAAGAGGACATTTTACTTTCATAACTCATTGAAAATGTGTCACGGATTTTGGGACAGTCAACTTACAGACCATATCATAATGACATTCTCTTACCTCCTGCAAAAACTTTTCACTCATTTGACTGAAAGGATGTCCTGGGGGCTTGATTCCAGACACCATCAATCCGGAACTGAAGACCCTTGGCTTCTGCAGGTCTGGCTTGAATTTCTCATAGAGGTTGACAGATGGCTTCAGGTCACCACTTGCTGCCTTCTCTTCATGGGGAAGAGGCATGGCACATGTGGGCGGGGCATATGGAAGCCCCACTGGAACCAGCGAGGCGTCCACCTGGCCCAGGGCCTGGGGATTCCTCCTGATGTAGGTGATGATCTTGGGCCTCACATGCTTGGGCTTGGGCATAATGATGGGCTTGGTTTCTGTCCTCTCCTCTGTTTTTTCAAGCTGATGGTTCTCCATTCCCTCCTGCGAGGAAGGTGTGTCCTTGGAATGTGTGAAGACAGGCTTGGGGATCCCACTGGGGCAGGCGTTCTTGTCAGGCACTTTGGGGGATGTGTTCAACAAGCGTGCACTATCAGCAGGGGGTGGTACCACCGAGGGGGACACTGCATCCATACCGAACACGCTAACATCCTGAAAACGGCTACTGGGTGTTGTAGGCTGGTGGGTCATGTTCACAGTTGTCTCTGGGTGGAGGGCTGCTGGAATATTGAGAACTGAATCTACTCTTGCTGAGGTGCATTCAATCTTATCTGCATTCTCTAGAAGGTTCCTGTTTTCAGCAACAGATGTGGTGATCTCTTTGCTTTCCCGTGCTTCTGAGCTGCCACTTTGAGGTTCCAGGGGCTCAGGCACCTCTGTCTGGCTCTCTCCAACAGAAGGATTGAACACCAAAAGCTTAACACTGTCCTTGTCCACCGTGGGTTGCCCACTGCCCAACTGCCTTTCCTCCTCAATGACATCCAAGGGCTTGCTGTCAGTCCGATTAGTAGGAATAAAAGCCACATGACCATCACCTGGTGAAAAGCTGCTGGATGTCCTTTCACCCAACTTCCCACCTGCACATGGTGAAATTTTGCCAGTGGGCTGATTATCAGCCCCTCCTAAGGAAGCAGAGGCCTGTTTGGGGGTGGTGTGGAGAGAATCCGGCTTCCCTGGGTTAACTCCTCTCTTCTCTTCACTGTTGCCTCTTCCCACCCCAAGGTGGTGGAGGTCACTGTTTGGCAGACCACCAAGTGCATCGGTGGTTTCTGGGCGTGCTTCCCCACACAGATCTTTTCCCTCCAAAGCTGATGGATTCTCTTCCCTGTGGCATCCCAGATACCCTTCCTGGGCTGCCTTTCCCTCCTGTTCAACCCTCCTGGGTGAAACATATTTCAGCTCCAGCTTGGCCTCTCCCTTTCCCTGACCTAATTGTGCTTCTGGCTTACTCGGGATTTCCTTGGATGCCAAAGTCAGATTCAGAGCGGGCTCTGGATGGGCAGAACGTGATGTGTGCTCACTGCACACGGGCAGTACATGTGCTCCCACTGTCTGGGTCTCTGAGCGGGTGCTCTGCTTGGTCTCTGAGGTAGATGGTTTAGGATGACACACACTCTTTCCCTCTGAGGTACTGTCAGTTGGAGGGAACGCTGCCGGGAGAGCGTGGTCTGGCAATGTCTTCTGTGGCCCCTCCCCACCCCCAGGCACCTGACCCCGTGCTTCCTGGGAGTCGAGGGGTGCAGGCTGTGGATGCTGCGGAGTCAGGCTCCCGACTACAGCTACAGAGCTGCTTGCTCTTTCCAAAGAATGCCTCCTCAGTTCCTCATTGTTGAGGGTCTTTGCCAATTTATCCTTGGGAACATGCCGGGGAATTTCAGCATCCCTTTTAGCCAAAACGTCTAGACTGGCCTCACCCATCACATTTCTCCAACTCGACAGACTTGGTCCCTGGATACTCCACGGGGTCTGCAGGCTGTCTGTGCCTCTCTCCATTGTGTGCTCTTCATTGAGTTCCCTCTGAATGGTTGAAGAAAGTCTAAAATCTTTCAGGCTGGTGGAGCCAGGCTGAGATCCCTTCTCAAAGCCCTGAAGTTGGTGAAATTCCTTATGGAAATGGGTACGGTTTTCTGGCTCACTTGAATTTGTATTTCCAATTTCATCTTCCAGGTCATATGTCTTGGACTCAGCATGAGAGGAGCTGACCTCCAACATGATTTGATTGGCATTTGTATCTCCCAGACTTAGAATGCTCTCATTATTATTTCTTGCTGCATTTCTGTTGTCCCGCAGCTGAGTGTAACATGATTTCTTAGGAGCCACTGGGACGCTCATTGTCAACCCTTTGGTGGGGCTGCTTGCCGTGCAGTCCTACGTAATGGAAATGGGCTGCCTTCAAGCTGCAATCAGATTAATAGGAAATTCTCAGGCTGCTTGTCCTCCCCTGACAATGTCACCTTGTGACACTGCTTTAATCATTCTCAGAACAGCTTGAAAAGCAAGCATTCTCTTGACATACAGCAGGACGACTCATCTGTTAGGTTCCTGCTGAATGAGAGCCAATTAGTCCGTGAGACCTAGAGAGAAATAAAAATACATTCACATTAGATGGACAAACAGAACTTCTCAGGAGGAAAAGAGTGGTAAACACAGATGTATTGGTCATTTCTATACTATTATTTCATTCACTCGACAGTTTTCTCAAAAACCTTTCTGATTAGGGCTCCCGCTGACCAAATACAGACAAAAATTAAACATCAGAATGTTTAATGTTAGAAAAGGATTATAAATGCATGAGAAATCTTAAATCCAAATTTTAAACATCCACAAGTCTATACTGATACTGATTTAAAAGGGTGGAGGAGAAGTAAAGGCTCTTCTTTACAGAAGAGTATCAACGAATGTAGGAAAAAAATTACAGAATTTGAAAAATCACTATTTTGCAATCTCTGCATTAATAATTATCTTGCACAAGGGATGCAAAAGGTACAAACATTTGGTAAAAGATTGTTGGGGAACAATATATTTATAGATGCTTAAAGTATCTTCCCCTCAGCTACTTTATTTCTTACAAAAAGAAAATTTGATCTTTACAATGGAGAGATCTGATAGACACCACGTTAACCATGTGATCAAATTTAACATCACTAGTATCGAAATTGACATTACGGACTCCTGATATTAGTTAGTTCTCAGGACCACACATCACCTATGCAGTAATGTTCAACCAGAATTTAACCATGAGAAAATAACCTGGCAAATTTAAATTGAGGTATGTATTACAAAATAACTGGCCTAACTGGTCCCAAAAAAAATGTCAGCAGAGGCTGGATTTTCAAAATATGTTAGCAAAGGATATTATTAGGACAATCAGAGATTTAAATATGGACTGTATATAAGGTACAAGTATTTTATAATTAATTTCCTTGGGTGTACAATCGTGCTATAATTATGCCAGAGATTATTTTTGTTCTTGAAATATCCATGCTTTAGAATTCAGGGGTAGTATGTCATTATTTCTCTAACTTATTCTCAAATAATTTGACCAAGAAAAACATGTGTATGTATGTGTGTGTGCATGTGAGAAGGAGAAAGAGTAAAAGAGAGAAACTGGCAAAAGTCAACCATTTGAATATCTAGTTAAGAATTCTATTATATCTGCAACTTTTCTATAAGTTTGAAATTTTCCAAAATAAAAACTTGGGGAAAATGCTTCATTCTGGCCTTCAAGGCCTACATGATCAGGCCCTAAACACCTTTCTGGCCTCGTCCCCACCTCACCCTCTGCTCTGGAGGCTGCTGCCACACTGGCCTCATTCCTCACACTACCATGTTCATTACTCCCTGCCTCAGGGCCTTTCCACATACTTTTCCAACTCCATGGAATGTGGAAACATCCCCCCACCTCATCTAACAAGTCCTTTGCATCCTTCAGTATGCAACATAACTACCACTTCCTCCAGGAAGCCTTCCTGACTGACTAGGTCGTCCTGTAATGATGAATTTGTAATATCCTGTATTTTCACTGTGAAGAATTAAAAAAAAAAAAAAAAGACTTTCTGATTTGCTAGACACTGAAAATAAATATTGTCTAATATCTGGCATACAAATTAGGCACTTAGTATGTATTTGTAGCACGAATGAATGAATAAATGACCAAATGAATGATGAGGAAGATCAGTGTGATTTCTGCCCCCCAAAGAGTTTCAAATCCACACAGGATATGCTTTTCTGTGAAAGCAGACTCACAGATCACCACTAAACCATTCCACTCAAGGTTGACATTGTTTCATCCACTACTATGAATGTATTTTATTAGGCACTGGGGATACGGGATTTTAACAGTAACAAGGCTCTGCCCCATCACCAATTCCCCTAATGCAGACTAGAAGCCTTCCACACTTTCCTCCTCATTCATCAAGAATGCACAAGCACACGTGCACACCACACAGGAGGCTACTGTTATTTTCTCCTGAAACAGGTTACATGGCAACGTGGCCACCCACTTGTTTTCCATTCATCATTGTTAACATGTTGTTTCATATATTAAAAAGAATATGAGGGCTGGGCACAGTAGCTCACACCTGTAATCCCAATGCTTTGGGAGCCTGAGGTGGGAGGATCACTTGAGGCCAGGAGTCCAAGGCCAGCCTTGGCAACATAGGAAGACCCTGTCTCTATTTAATAAAAGGTTTATGTTATAAAGCAAAATCATATAACACGCGACAGTCCGTCACCCAACCCAAGGACACCTTGCAGCCGTCCTCATGCTCCTCCTCACTGAAGCTCTCTGTGTTTCCAGATCAGAGTTCTCTTTTCTTCCACATCTATACATAAGCAGGTAAACTTTTTTACATATATAAGATCATTTCTTATAAGCTGGTTTTTGTTCCGTTTTTTAAAATTTGCCTCTTCTACCCCATACCCCAAGACACATTAACATCTGGATCTTTCCATTTCTTTCCCCATGTGTGTATGATCATGGGAAAATACACAATCATACATGTGCATGTGCGCTTGCATTTCCCTACCACACTGCTCTTCTGTTCTTTCCACGACTCCCTCACTGTCCTCATCCTCCGCACTCTCATGCTTTTCCTCCTTCTCCATCTTCTCATCCCAGCCTTATCTCCAGTAAGCCAGTAGCACCCCCTGGTGCAGCCTGACCCCAGTATAGCCCTCAACCAAGTTGTTGATACCTTGATCCCAGTCTTCATTTCCTGACACAGAGGGGATTCTCAACAAACCCTTGTTTCTTTGTTTATTCAATTTTAAAAGTGTTTCCCTTGAAGATACACATGTTCTCTAAGCACAAATACGAAAAGCATGTAGGCAAATCAGTAAGACTGCAGTTTAAAAGAGTGCTATGCCCTCTGGGTTGAGAAACAGGTATCCTGGGAAGTCGAGAAGGGCAAGAAAGTTCATAAATATAGACCATCCACAGACGGGAACTGCCTCTCATTTTCTGTGGGCAGAAGTGTAAATATGCAGCCAGGAGCCCTCTTTGGTTTGAACTGCTGAAGCTGGGAGAAAGAAGGAAACTTCGCTCAGCAGAAACAAACAAAAACAACGCATCGGAGTCCACAACACATAACATGATTGCAAGAAAGTGACAGAGAAGTATAAAACCAATGTCATGCTAGAAAGAGTTGTATTTTAATTTTTAAGGAATTACATCATAAATGTTCTTTAAGTTTGTCAGTAAACAGTAACAGTAAACAATAACCAGTGGTACTCACCGGTGAGGGGACAGAAAAAAAGCTGGAACCTGCTAGGGGCCCAGTATTTTCTCAGCAGTTATACAAATGTGTTCAAAACATTGCAACAGGATCTCGTTCTGTTGCCCAGGCTGGAGTGCAGTAGCACGTTCATAGCTCACTGTTAACCATGAACTCCTGGGCTCGAGAGAGCCTCCTGGGTCAGCCTCCCAAGTAGCTGGGATTACACGTGCACATCATCACATCTGGCTAGTTTTTTTATTTTTGTAGAAATAGGGTCTTGATATATTGACCAGACCAGTCTCAAACTCCTGGCCTCCAGTGATCCTCCCACCTTGGCCTTCCAAAGTGCCAGGATTACAGGCATGAGCCACAGCACGTGGCCTAAAATTTAACTTTAAATTAAAATTACACAATTATAAGTCTTTAATATTCAATTTTAATTTAAGTTAAGACACTTAATATTTATAGCAGGACTCCAGAGACAGGTCTTCACATCCCCTTGCTTTTTTTTTTTTTTTTTTTTTCCCCACTTCCCAGAATGGAAACGAAAGCACAGAGGAGGTAACATTCCCAAGGTCACACAGCTCATGAGTGGCAGAACTGGGACACAGATAGAAAGCAGAAGCTGTAAAGAAGAAAAGCTGTCCATGAATGGAATCATACACCACACAGGAAGAACAAAAGGAAAACACACTATTGTAAGAACAAGAATAGAAAAAACCGAAAATAACACGTGGAAGTTCACATAAGACAGGAAAAACAAATTTAAAAACTTTCTTCAATTTTATGAGGCAAAATTATGCACGGGAAGTCATGTTTCCTGTCTCCTTCCCTCCCCTTTATGTGGCTTCACGCATCTCCCTCACCCCAGCTCCCTCATCCTGCCATAAGATAGTAGCAAAGTAAACACAAACACAAATTTCTTTCTAGATCTAAATTTCAATCCAGCACATATAACATGATCATAAAAGTTCAAACTCATAATAATGCAGGACTGTGTGTGATTAAATACAATATGCAAATAGGTCAACCAAGGGTACAAACCCCTAGCTGAAGTGCATTTTCCCAGAGTGAGACATGTAACTTTCATATGCCTTAGATCCATTATTATAAAACGTTAAGAATGATGGCCTTAGAGGTGAGTGATATTTTATCTTGAAAAAACAATCAATTAGTTAAGTACTAGTTTGAAAGGAATGTAAAGACGTAGGCTTATAACCTGCCTGATGCTTAATAGTCTTCTAAGTGGTTTCCCCTGGTTCTAGGGCCAGAAAATTCACCACACATCTGGGCAGGGTCTCTGTTGGCAAGCTCTGCCTCCCTAGAGCAGAAGGAGGCAATTCTTCCACCAGATGACCTTTCAGCTATTTACAAAGAGCTATATGCTCTCTTCCTCCCAAAACCTATTCTACTCCTCGTCAAAGAACTCAGATTCTCCCAACTGTAGGATTAGCTTTTGAAACTCCCACCATCCAAACAGCTTTCCTCTAAGTACATGCACCAGGGAACCTGAATTCCCTCCTGAACAAGGTGCCCAGAGCTATGCCAATACTTCAGTTCTAACTGCATCATCTAGAGTCACAAGAAAGCAAGTCTTCCATTCTCTTAGTTATACTTCTAACCACTCATTCTAAGAATGACCTCCTCATGGACATATAAATCACCCTCTAGTTCCACATCATTAATTAAAACATCAAGGCACCATATAAGTTGTCCTAAACTCCACTGACTCAATTCGACACATCTGTAACTGGCTTTAGCACCCATGGGTGGGATCATAAAAATATACTTCTCAAACATCATCTTGTTGATCTCAATGCATCATTCTATCCTTTTAAAACTTGTGGAGCCCATCCTTAACTTTTCATCAAAAATATCTGCAATCCATTCTTGTTTCCATACTATCACTGAAAAGCTAAGAGTTCCTTCTACACTATCGTTCATTGATAATTCACTGATAAATCACTCATTGGTGTCATTTATTGACACCGATGTTAGCGGAACACAGCAGGGGACAAAACAGTAGCTCCTGGTGCCAAAAGGATATGACCCCACAATGCTTCCACAATGCTCATCTAATCACTCCTCAGGCACCCCGCTGCCCACCAGTCCCTGCAGCTACTGTATGTGCCCCCATCTTGTCCACAAGAGCATCATAAGAAACTCTGTCAATCATGATGCTGAAACGTTACTAATTATAATGTTGCCTCTCATGAAAAATAAAGAAAATGAAAGTGAAGACAGACCAGAAAATGAGGCTGTAGTACCATGACCGGTCCTGCACAGTAACCTACAATTGCATAAGGGCCACTGTTTATTTTTCATAGTACTCATAATTCACCAATTATCAAGGCTTTAAAAAACCTAACACGGGCTCAGCATCAGGGCTGCTAGCATGAAGCCAGAGCATCACATGCTCTCCTTGCTCAAAAACAAAATTGTCTCTGCCCATCTTTCATAATCAGGCACATCTTCAGCTCTCCTGAGCTCACAAGCTCTGATAATGGTTTGTGAATACACATACTTTTTTTTTTTTTTTTTTTGGTGCAGGGGCAGGGGGCGGGTATGGTGGGAGGAGGTGGAGACAGAATCTCACTCTATCACCCAGGCTGGAGTACAGTGGTGCGATTTCAGCTCACTGTAACCTCTGCCTTCCAGGCTCAAGCCTCAACCTCCTGAGTAGCTGGGATTACAGGCACACGTCACCACGCCCAGCTAATGTTTGCATTTTAGTAGAGACGGGGTTTCACCATGTTGGCCAGGCTGACCTCAGGTGATCCATCCACCTTGGCCTCCCAAAGTGCTGGGATTACAGGTATGAGCCACTGGGCCTGGCCAAATGCACATACATTTCTAAATCATGAAATCGTGAACTGAAATGATAGCATCTACACACTCATGTAGAATTTCTTCATCCATTTTAGGCTTTGATTTCCAGTGACCCATGTTTTTTTGGTCCAATACAGCATGAAAGGCATTCTTGAATGAAGGGAAACTCACTGGATCCACCACGGTGCCATCCAAGAATATCACCCTGAGTGACCCAGCCAAATGACAGGCTTAAGTGACACTTCTTGGCTTGACATTCAAGGTCCAATGAGCACAAGGCCTATATATGTTTCCAGATTTAATCCCCTCTACTCTTCTACTTAAAGTACATTTGCCCTGTAAAATCGTCCTCCTGCCCAACAGCTCCATACTCTAAGCATCAAAGTCCAGCTCAAAGGCCACCTCCTTCATGAAACCTTTCCTAAATTCTCTCCTCTCCTCCCTTCCCCACCAGAAAGGTAGAGGTGGAACTAGATATTTTCTCTCTGTGTCCTGAATCCACAGATCTTTCCTTTTGGAATGGTCATACCATGCTTTTTAATCACAGCCGTGTCCATCTAAAATAGTTAAGTGTGTCTTTTTATTACAGTTATATGTGACTCATTATTGTCATTACATGTGTCTTATTCCCTTTATGAAATTATAAGCTCACTAGGCTGAAGATTAATAGCACAGGCACTTCTGTTTCCTATGTAATTTCTGGGACAGCACTTTGCACATGGTAGGCACTCCAGATGAAGTAATCTCACCCTAACTTCAGCTCAGAAAGGTGAAATGTTCACTACAATGTGAGTCCTTTTTTTTTTTTTTTCAATCTTTCAAGATGAAAATTGTAAAGCCACCCTTGCCAACTGAGCAACTGGTTAGACGTCCTCCTAAGAGGGTTATATCAAAATATCCAAGTAAGAGTAGATAGAAAAGTTATTCTGATCATCAGTATGATTTATGTTTGTCATAATACTTTACTTTGAAAATAAACTGAAGAAAATTTGGGGGATTTTTGAGTTATTAAAAGGACGCATGCGTTTTGAAAGATTGAGAAGTATTGTTGTACAGCTCTCCTTAGCTGCCAGGACTGCTGTGTAATGCTTTATCAGTTGTGAATTTTCATATATACATTCAACCACCATGCCTCTGAATGTAAATGCAATTTCATCTGACTTCATAAAACTTTGCCAAAGAAGCTCCAACTACAGATCCTGCCATGCAATCAATTATCCTGTAGAACTTTAGGATACAGAAAAATGAACAGAATATGAACCCAAAATTCAAGAGTAAATGTAACAATGCAAAAAAATTCAAAATCCTAGCTTTCAAATTTTAGTTGGCATCTCTACTGGGTATGTATTGGTGCCTATAGTGTTTTGCCACAGTTAATAACATAATTGTATATGTAGTTACATATTCATGTACAAGTCAATGTATTCATCTGAAAGTCTCCTGGTAATAATATCTCCACGTTTTCTGCAGTTGTAATTACTTAGGAATATTCAGTTTCTTGATCTTATTTTATAATGTTGTTATGTTTATTCTCAACAGGTACAATTATAATCTAACACTTGATGTTCTGCAGACTAAATGAACCTTACAAGGACAGTGTCCTTACAATATGGTTAAAAATTGAATTATTCTTTGGGAGATGTTAAAATATATATTCAAGGACTCTGCAGCTATCTATGGTGTCATATAACACAAAGTATAATAGTTCTCTGGAGCCTGCTTTGCTGTCTTTATCTTATGTACGTAACATGGGCAGCATATCACATTGGATTCTAATATATAAACAGGACGGTGTTCAGAATATCTTTTTTATTGAGGTAGCAGAGGCTATTTTATTTTTATTTTACCATGAGTAGAAAGAGTAAAGAAGAATATATACATAAATGAAAGGCTGCTATTTCCCCTCTACAGAGGACTAGGAGAGGGGGTAATGGTTTTTAGACCAAGGTGATATTTAAACAAAATATCATGTTCCTTGATATTTAAAATCTCCCCCAATCAAAATGCTGCATGTTTCTCCAAAACAAGTTTCACTCACATTTGCCAACAAAAAGCATATCAAGCATACCCTTAAAAAACAAAAGTCCTTTCCAGGGGAGAATTTCACCCAGAAAATAAAGTACACTCATTCCTTGCCGATTGTGCTTAATGTTTATTTTGTTTTGTTTTTGTCTTGGATGACTTTTTTTCCAAAGTGGAACTACTCACATTGCCAATTATAAAAGAAATGAATCGGCCGGGCGCGGTGGCTCACACCTGTAATCCCAGCACTTTGGGAGGCTGAGGCGGGTGAATCACGAGGTCAGGAGTTCGAGACCAGCCTGACAAACATGGTGAAACCCCGTCTCTACTAAAAATACAAAAACTAGCTGGGGGTGGTGGCACTCACCTGTAATCCCAGCTACTCAGGAGGCTGAGGAAGGAGAATTGCTTGAACCCAGGAGGCGGAGGTTGCAGTGAGCGGAGATTGCACCATTGCACTCCAGCCTGGGTGACAGAGCGAGACTCCATCTAAAAAAAAAATAAAAAATAAAAAATAAAAAAAATTAAAGAAGAAAAAGAAATGAATCTTCATTAGATATATAAAAAAAAGGTTAAAATGTAGTGTTTTCGATTTTTTGTTTTTACACACATGGAATGAGTTCTATAACCCCAATTTTTCACTGTGCATGTCATATTCTTCCTCCCATATAAATACATGTAGTAAGAACTTTATCATCGAATATTCCCAAGTAATAATCAATTACACTATAATCTATTCACCAGTTCCCCTTATTGTCAAGAGTTTAGGTTGTCTTCAATTTTTATCTTGTTAAATAACTTCTCACAGAAAATCAGTGAATGCACAACTTTATGGCACCCTTTACTTCCTTCAGATAAATTCCTAAAGGCAGAATCCCTGTGTTAACGGGCGTGCACATTTGCATCTTCATACAGAACTCTTAAGCTCCAACATGGGTTTCTGTTTCATTTATAAGTACTTCTCCAGTGCCTAGCAGGGCCTGGCACAGAATGAGTACTCTGGAATTATTTGTTCAATAAATATCTACTACCCTCAAGAGAAAAACATGCCACTCTTCATTCTATCCCTCCATTTCCCCACTTCCTGCTCCATCCCTTTCCTTGAAAAACTCTTCCTAATTAGAATGACCAGAGCACCTAATTAGAATGACCATCATTCAAACCGGAACATCTTTTTCTTGCTCAGGATGTTATTCTGCTTTTTACTAAAGTATAATTGACATGCAGTTACCATCATTTTTACTGTACAGTTTTGTGAGTTTTGGCATACAGTCTTGCACCTCCCACTGAGAAGTGACAATGTGCTAGCAGCCCTCACTCTCAGTACCTCCTCGGCCTCCAGCCCCAGTTTCCACTCTAGAGGTGCTTGAGGCGCCCTTCAGCCCGCCACCGCACCGTGGGAGCCCCTCTATGAGCTGGCTGAGGCCAGAGCCTCCGCCCTCTGCTTGCGGGGAGGTGTGGAGGGAGAGGCGCGGGTGGGTACCGGGGCTGCGTTTGCAGGCCCTGTGAGCTCCGGAGGGCACAGACACGGGCGCGGGCGCGGGCTCAGCAGGCCCCCGCACACGGAGTAGCCGGCCGGCACCGCGCCGGCCCAGGGCAGTGAGGGTCTTAGCACCTGGGTCAGCAGCTGTGGAGGTTGCGCTGGGTCCCCCAGCAGTGCCGGCCCACTGGCGCCGCACTCAAGTTCTCTGCTGGACCTTAGCTGCCTCCCTGCGGGACAGAGCTCAAGACCTGCAGCCCGCCACGTCTGAGCTCCTCCCCTGCAGTGGGCTACCGCGCAGCCTGAGCCTCCTCAACGGGCGCTGCCCCCAGCTCTGTGGCACCTGGTCCCCTCCACAGTCCAAGGGCTGAAGAGTGCAGGCGCAGCTGGGGACTGGCAGGCAGCTCCACCTGCAGCCCTGATGCAGGATCCACTGGGTGAAGCCAACTGGGCTCCTGAACTGGATGGGGACTTGGAGAACTTTTATATCTAGCGGGAAGATCGTATGTGCACCAATCAGGACTCTGTGTCTAGCTCAGGGTTTGTGAATCCACCAATTGGTACTCTGTATCTAGCTAACCTAGTGGCAACTTAGAGGACTAGCACTCTGTGACTCTGTGTCTAGCTGAAGGATTGTAAACGCACCAATCAGCACTCTGTCAAAACGGACCAATCAGCTCTCTGTAAAAAGGACCAATCAGCAGGATGTGGATGGGGCCAGATAAGGGAATAAAAGCAGGCTGCCTGAGCCAGCCACCAGCCAGCAAGCAGCCAGCACCCACCTGCCACCTGTTTGGATCCCCTTCCACACTGTGGAAGCTTTGTTCTTTTGCTCTTTGCAATAAATCTTGCTGCTGCTCACTCTTTGGGTCCACACTGTTGTTATGAGCTATAACACTCACCACGAAGGTCTGCAGCTTCACCTCTGAAGCCAGCAAGACCACGAACCCACTGAGAAGAACGAACTCCAGACGCGCTGCCTTTGAGAGCTGTAACACTCACCACGAGGTCTGCAGCTTCACTCCTGACAACGAGACCACGAACCCACCAGAAGGAAGAAGCTCCAGACACATCTGAACGTCTGAAGGAACAAACTCCGGACACACCATCTTTAAGAACTGTAACACTCACCGCGAGGGTCCGCGGCTTCATTCTTGAAGTCAGTGAGACCAAGAACCCACCAATTCCGGACACACCACCACCTCAATTATAGTTCTATCATCTCCAAACATTCCTCCAACCTATGGCAACCAATGATCTGATTTCTGTTCCTCCACTGTTGCTTTTCCAGAATGTCACTTAAACGTAACCACACAGCAAGTGGGTGGCCAGTGCACTGGTCCAGCTTCTTTCCCCCAGCAAGTGCACCTGGGAGTCACCCCAGGCACTGTGTCCATCAGTGGTTTATTCCCTTCTATGGAGGAAGAGGAATCCATGCAGAATGCATCTCCCATGGAAGCCACACATCTCCTACCATGCTCCCGGACTTCACTCTTGTTTCTCTAAAGAGCCATTCTCCCTGTACGTGATAGCCAGGGGAATATCTTGGCAGGTTAATCAGATCAGGTCATTTTTGGCTACAAAATCCCCACTGGCAGCCTTGCCCTGGCCTGCATGGCCCTGTGAAACTTCCCTCACTCTTGGCTCTAGCCACTTCTGCCTTGTTGTTGACACAGCTTTGCATGCTCCATGCTTGACTCTCCCGCTTCTAACATTTCAGGTCTCGGCCTAAAGGGTCCCTCCTCAGAAGGGCTTTCCTGGATGGTCCTCCTCTACCCTCAGTCACAGCCCTTTGTCATTTCTTTCCCAGTCTTTTAACAGCTATTTTATGTGTTTTTTTATTGGTTCTTTGTCTTTCTCTCCCAATAGAATGAAAGCTCCATGAAAGTAAAGATGGGTAAGCCCTGCTCACCACAGATCCCAGTGACTAGGCTAGTACTCCATACATTGTAGGCACTCAATACATTATCTGTTGAATTAATTAGTATGGTGTCATCATAAAGGCTTTCCCAATTTACTTAGCTTTCTGGGTCATGTCTTGCTAAGAGTATATTAATCACTGTATGTTAAAAGTGAGAAGAAACAGATATTAATTAGTTCAGCCCTCTTGTTTTATAAATGAGGAAACAGCAGTCTTGAGTAACTGTGTGAATTACTCAAAGTCACACAGGTAGGCGCTGTTACAGCAGGGTGGGGCCTGGCTCCTCAGCCTCAGTCTGCTGCTTATTCCCCTTGACAGACTGCAGCCTCCATGGAACAAGGCCTCCTGGGTTAGGGAGGTGAGAAGAGCAAGGCAACGGCTCTAAGATGGACCTGATTTACTGAGCATCTACTGGCTTAAAAGACACAGTGCAAGGAGCAATAGGAAACAAAAGATAAAAGAAGGGTCTTAATCCTTGAAGAAA
>NW_012115766.1:4777978-4802584 GCF_000951035.1 Colobus angolensis palliatus
TACAGGCATGAGCCACCGCGCCTGGCCTGGACCCACTCTTTTAGCATATCTCTTTCTAAGTAGTCAGTCGCCTGAGTATTAATATAGCACTGTAATATTTCACTAATTTATTCCCTTCCTAATTCCTAACCACAAACACCTTATATGAATATTCCCAACAAACCCTCTCCACTTCTTCCTTCCTACCACAATTCCTATGGCCTTATTCTCCTCTGCAATGTGGACAGGCTGGACTGAGTAGCTGCTGGAGAATCCCAAAATCCACCTGAGCAGGTGGGGAGAAAAGCTAATTCCAGGGAGGGCAGCTGATTCCCGGGAGTGGGGGTGAGTCGGGTTGGTGAAAACTGAAAGGGCAGTATGGACAGTTACTCAAGCTCCTCTGCTAGGCCACTCTCCACCGAGCTTCGCCACATGGGTTTACTTCAGAGCAGGAGGCACACACTTGAGCTGCACGCCCTTGACTCTCTTACATATGCCTTAGACTCACGGAATGGATGGAGGTGGCACATGACCCGCCCTTATCTGCAGGACTGCAGGCTATAAACCTCAGGGATGGTTTGCTATCTGAAAGGAAGAAATAAATCATTCTAACATCATCAGGAGTGAAGTGAGGTTCACTTACAGCTCAAAAGCCTGCACCAGGTCGCTTTACACAGGGCTCCTTCAAATTCCTTTTTATCCTGAAGGTGAATTTCTTTTATCTTTCATCAGAAGCTCATATCCTTTCTTCTGTCAAATGAACTAGATCCCTAGAAGGATGAAGCTGAATATGTGACACCATGATGCAGCTCAAGCAAAAAAAAAAAAAAAAAAGTTGTAACAAGCAGAAAGCAATTAAATAAACTGCACAGGTGAGTGCAAAACCCTCCAACTAAATGGAAAGGTATACTCTTTCATGTCCCAGGGCCCATCATAAGACTCTGTATTTTCATTAGTTAGACTTTGTAATGAACAAAGCATTTTGGATCAGTAGGCTTGGAATATCCTTAAGGAAGAGATAAGGAAATGAAAATAAATTAAAAAGGAAAAACCGAATTATTCAGTTAGGAACCAACTCAGCCCAGAAACATGAAGGAAAAATAAATGATAATATGCTGGGGAGAATGACTGGTTTTTCTGTTCAACTGAGATAAATGAATAAGATTGCTTTGGGTAACTTGTAGTAATCCTCCAACATTTCACCAAAGATCGAAGAAAACTAGTGAAAGATATTTATATTCCCAACAAAATTTAAGAGTGCTTTTTAAAAGAGCAGCATGTTGATGTGTGTTTGAATAGCACCCAATCTATAATGCAAGGGGGGAAAACTGTCTTGCTGGCATTTTCAGGATGGGGTTGAGGCTTCATACATCTTCATTATCAGAATAGACAATTTCTCGATGCAACAAAAATCAAACATTCTCAAAAGCACAAACCTGAGTAAGTATGAATTTTCATGGGCATGTTTTAAATATTTAAAAATCAGTTTAGAAATTCACTGTTAAATACCCAAACACATCCATTTTAATCAAAGACTCTCAAAGAAATTCCATAGGTCTCAGGCTTCTTATCTTTTAAATACAATAGTTAAAAAGCTAATTAGTCAATTCGGTTTAGTGATTCAGTCACATCCTCTTACATATACGACATGTATGCTTAAGTGTTAGGCATGGGAAGGGGAGCAACAATGCTAATGCGTCCTCTCTGGCAGGTGGTCCTGACAGCTTCCTGGGAGGCTCCTCACCCCAGGGGCACTTCTGCCAGGGGCAGCTCTCCAGAACTGCAGCAGCAGCCCAGACAGTCCTCCACCATCTGACTGCATCAATGACTAGCATAGCTATACCCTGACTCCCCTTCTCCTGACCAGAGAAATCTGTTTCAAGTCTACTGTTAGGCGGTCTTTCTAACTAAAGTGTGAGGACAGCTCTGATTGGGGGGGATTCTCCAGGAATTCTGATCAATACAGTTTTCAGCTCTCAATGGGAGCACTCTCTGATGTCAAAAGGGATTGTGACAGAGCAAGTAAATAGGAAGAAAACTCCCCACAACAGTGGGATAGAGTTTCCCAAGCAGACAGACAGGCTGAGAGTGTGGTCCGCATGTGGTGGCCTTCTCAACCCCAAAGGAAAGAAGGAAGGGGGTCCTAGCCTAGAAAAGGCCAAAGCCCTGTAGGCCAAAGACGTGTGAGGAAAGTGGCGAGGAAAGGGGGACCCTTGAGATGGCAAGTCCTCGGATTAATGTGGAAAAAATAAAGTAATGCTGGACAAATGATCCCTAGACTCCATTCCCCACCAAAAGCCAGATTTTGGTTCCAAGGAGGCTGGAGGAAAAGAGGGAAGAAAAAGAAGAGGAAAACCCAAGAAACATTCTGTGTGTGACTGTAAGTGTACAAGTGTGCATGTGTGTCTGTAAGCATTTTATAGCTTTTTTTTTTTTTTTTTTTTTGAGATAGAGTCTTGCTCTGTCGCCCAGACTAATCTCAGCTTACTGCAGCCTCCACCTCCTGGGTTCCAGCGATTCTCCTGCCTCAGCCTCTCGAGTTGCCGGGACTACAGGCACGTGCCACCATGCTCAGCTAATTTTTGTATATTTTAGTAGAGATGGGGTTTCACCATATTGGCCAGGCTGGTCTCAAACTCCTGATTTTGTGATCTGTCCGTCTTGGCCTCCCAAAGTGCTGGGATTACAGGCATGAGCCACCGCACCTGGCCTTTATAGCTTTTTATCCGCCATACTCTCAACACCTACTAGAGCAAATGCATGCAACACACAACATGTGACCCTAGATTTCAATCAGCTTTTTAATGCCTGATTCTTAAATATGAATGAATAGCAAAAAATGACCAAATATGTAAAAAAGACTTGAAATGAAAAAAGGCATTAAAAAATACAGAAAACACAAGAAAATCTTTTTAAAAGATTTTCGTTCACAACAATATATTCATTCTTTTTGGTTTATAGTTCTGTAAGTTTTGACATATACACAGAGAAACCATAAACACAGTTAAGATACAGAACAGCTGATAACCCCAAAACTTCTCTCATGTTATCACTTTGCAATCAGCTATTCTCCCCGAGCCACTAGCAAATATAACCTATTCTCCATCCCTATAGTTTTGTCTTTTCCAGAATGTCATATCAATATAACCAAACAACATGTAGTCTTTCAACTCTGGCTTCTTTCATTTTTAATATGGATAAACCTAGATTATATTATTATACTATATTATTAATATTATTGATATATCATTAATAAAAGTAGTTGGGTATTATTTATTATAGTTAATAGTAGTAGTATACAATACATATTGCATTCAAGGTTCATCCATATTGTCACATGTATCAATAGTTTGTTCCTCTTTATTGCTGAGTAGTATTCCATTATATGGCTGTACCACAGATTGTGTATTCCCCACTTGAAAGGCAGGAAAAAATATTTTAAAATTCTAATTAATTTTTTCAAAGGGATAACAGTGTCCATAAAACAAGTATAGGACGCTATAGAAAGAGACAGTCAGAGAATAAATAGGTGCTTAGAGAAACAAAAAATATGACAATTAGAATGTAAAAATCAAAGAAGGCATTAAGGCCGGGCGTGGTGGCTCAAGCCTGTAATCCCAGCACTTTGGGAGGCCGAGACGGGCGGATCACGAGGTCAGGAGATCGAGACCATCCTGGCTAACACGGTGAAACCCCGTCTCTACTAAAAAATACAAAAACTAGCCGGGCGAGGTGGCGGGCGCCTGTAGTCCCAGCTACTCGGGAGGCTGAGGCAGGAGAATGGCGTAAACCCGGGAGGCGGAGGTTGCAGTGAGCTGAGATCTGGCCACTGCACTCCAGCCCGGGCAACAGAGCAAGACTCCGTCTCAAAAACAAAAAAAAATCAAAGAAGGCATTAAAGTCAAGGAAATCTCTCATAAATTAGAAACCCCCTCCCAAAAAAACAAGAAACTAAGAGCGAAAAGATAAAATAATTAGAGTATAAACCTAGGAGCTCTAAATTCTAATAGCTATGCAGGAAAAAAAAAAGAAGAAGAAGAAGAAGAATGGAGAAAACAAAAGGAGCAAATTGCCAGGGAAACAAAACAAGAAAATTCTCAACACTGAAAAACACAAGTCTCCCAATTAAAACGGCCCACAAAAAGTCTAGAAAAAAAAAAATTGCAATATGCAAAGTACAGCATCAAGTAATTTCAGTGTCCTAGGAATAAATGGAAAGCCCTAAAACCTCAAAAGACTTAAAATAAATCACATATAAAAGGAATCACAATGGCAACAGGTTTCTGAACAGCAAAAGCAAGTATTTGGTAACACCACAAGAAAAAATGATTCCCACCTAGAACTCTGTATCTTGCTAAACTATCAAATCAAGGGTGAATACAGAGTAAATACATTTGCAAACATGCAAAAATTCAAATATATGTATATTCCCCAAACCTCTAAAGAATATGCTTCTGTGAAATGACTATGTAAATGAAGAAGACAGGGAAGACAGGGCAGACAAGCCGAAAGGAAACGGGTGGTGGCCAGGCCCAGAGATGAACCAGTTCAGACTGGAACAGAAAGGCAGAAGGCGGTGGAAAGCAGATCCAGCGAGAAAAACTGATGGTCCTGACGCGCTTGGATGTTTGCATTTAGTAAGTGATCCACAGGCTCTGCAGGCAGGATGTTTCTTCCTTGTTTGTCTCTCTAAGTTAAAGAAACCTTCCAGAGGCAAGCCCGGCAGGTTTTTCCGCCCAGGGCAGGAGATGGGGCTCTGGTGACTGGCTTGGCACTATCCGGAGTTACTGAATTAAGTGGCAAAGGGGTGAACATCACAACTAAATCAGCGTTCAGCCAGCAATGAGGAAGATGAAATGGCTATTGGGCAGCAATTAGCAATACCAGCCTCATATGGCATTTACTAACTGCAGTGGCGGGGAAGTTTCATGACAAAAGAAACCAACCATCATAGTACACTAATAAGAATATCAGCAAATTACAAATAATAATCACATACGGTTGACCCTTGAACAACGTGGGAGTTACGGGCACCAACCCCTGTGCTGTTGAAAATCCACAAGTAACTTTTGATTCCCCCAAAACTTAACTATTAATAGCCTGCTGCTGACCAGAAGCCTTACGGATAACATAAACAGTTGATTACCATGTATTTTGTATGAGTGTTATATATTGTGTTATTACAATAAAGTAAAGCTAGAGGAAAAGAAAATGTTATTAAGAAAACCCCAAGGGAAAAAAAAATATGTTTACTATTCTTAAATGGAAGTGGATCATCACAAAGGTCTTCATCCTCATCATCTTCACGTTGAGTATGCTGCGGAGGAAGAGGAGGAGAAAGAAGAGGGGTTGGTCTTGCTGTCTCAGGAGTGGCGGAGGCAGCAGAAAATGCAAATGTTTAAGTGGACCTACACAGTTAAATAGTTACTGCTAATCTCCCAAATTTTGGAAGTCTGAAGAAAGGGATATGTTTAGTAAGAATATGCAGTAAGACAGCTGAATTCTCCACTGCTGTAATGATAAATATCCAAAATTGATGAAAAGAAAAGATAGAAACACAGCATCTTCTTAGAATGGTGGACCTGGGTATCAGAAGAATCGGTGAAGTTATTCGAAATCTGTTGTCTCTGGGGAGTAGGAGTTGAAATGGGAGGGGTGGGCAGACAGAGGACTGCAATTTCTTGTAATAAGCCTTTTATCACTATAATGGAAATTAAAAAATTTAAAACCACTGTTTTCTTATGACATAATTAAACTATAGCAAAGTGTGAAGGTTTAGATGATTTTAATGAAAGATTAAAGCTACAAGCTCATTAAAAAAATTTACCGGCCAGGCGCGGTGGCTCAGGCCTGTAATCCCAGCACTTTGGGAGGCCGAGACGGGCGGATCACAAGGTCAGGAGATTGAGACCATCCTGGCTAACATGACGAAACCCCGTCTCTACTAAAAAATACAAAAAACTAGCCGGGCGAGGTGGCGGGCACCTGTAGTCCCAGCTACTCGGGAGGCTGAGGCAGGAGAATGGCGTAAACCCGGGAGGCGGAGCTTGCAGTGAGCTGAGATCCGGCCACTGCACTCCAGCCCGGGCAACAGAGCGAGACTCCGTCTTAAAAAAAAAAAAAAAAAAAAATTTACCTTGTGATTTTCCAAGTTTAAATTGAAATTTTAAATTTAAGGAATCTAAGAGGATCACTGTACTGGATGCCTAAGAACACAACAGATTGGATGTTCTTGCTGAAATAACAGGACATCTGAACTTGAAGCTGAATCAGTGGGAGGAAAGACACATATTTCTTGTGTGTTCAGAGACCAGCAGACCCCAGATTCACCAGGGGTTGAGCAGGCAGATGAGACTGCATCCCCTCCTGTCCCTGAGTTCAACGGATGAAGGATTCCCAAGAAAAGCTAAGCTACTTTAATGAAAAGGAAGTTGCAGCATCAGAAAAGAGTCACAGATTTCCACAGACACACACAGCAGATTTAAAGATTGTCCAGTTGCCTGTGGAATGGCAACTCAGGATGTTTCTGAATTATCCAGCATGTTCTATCAGGTAGCATGCTCCCTAGAAGACATAGCCCTCCTGTCATAAAGAGATTAAAAAAAAAATTTGCATTGATGTTCATCAGGGATATTGGTCTAAAATTCTCTTTTTTTTGGTTGTGTCTCTGCCAGGCTTTGGTATCAGGATGATGTTGGCCTCATAGAATGAGTTAGGGAGGATTCCCTCTTTTTCTGTTGATTGGAATAGTTTCAGAAGGAATGGTACCAGCTCCTCCTTGTACCTCAGTAGAATTTGGCTGTGAATCCGTCTGGTCCTGGACTATTTTTGGTTGGTAGGCTATTAATTATTGCCTCAATTTCAGAGCCTGCTATTGGTCTATTCAGGGATTCATCTTCTTCCTGGTTTAGTCAAGGATCTAGAACTAGAAATACCATTTGACCCAGCCATCCCATTACTGGGTATATACCCAAAGGATTATAAATTTTACGCTGCTATAAAGACACATGCACATGTATGTTTACTGCGGCACTATTCACAATAGCAAAGACTTGGAACCAACCCAAATGTCCATGACAGACTGGATTAAGAAAATGGGGCACATATACACCATGGAATACTATGCAGCCATAAAAAAGGATGAGTTCGTGTCCTTTGTAGGGACGTGGATGAAGCTGGAAACCATCATTCTCAGCAAACTACCTCAAGAACAGAAAACCAAACACCGCATGTTCTCACTCACAGGTGGGAATTGAACAATGAGATCACCTGGACACAGGAAGGGGAACATCACACACCGGGGCCTATTGTGGGGGCGGAGGGGAGGGATAGCATTAGGAAATACACCTAATGTAAATGACGAGTTAATGGGTGCAGCACACCAACACGGCACACGTATACACATATGTAACAAACCTGCACACTGTGCACATGTACCCTAGAACTTAAAGTATAATTAAAAAAAAAAAAAAAACCTGCCTATTGTCAGGCCTCTCAGAATGCCTTCACAATGACCACCATCCATACAAAGCAGAGGCAAAGAAGGTGCTAGAATGTGCCACCTTCTGCTTTGGATCATTGTTCTGTCATCTGGTGGCTACGCGGTAACTCACTAATCTCATCTGTGTCCTTATCAGCATTCTAATGGACCTGAAGATAGAGGCTTGTAGCTTTGTTGGGAGGACCAAAGATATATATAACACACTTATTCCATGGGGGGGTTATTAAACAAATGGAGTATATATTCTGTCACTGCATTAAAAAAATATATGTTCAGACTCATTGCTATGTACCTGGTTCACTGGGCCACAGAAAGGAGTAATGCCCAGAGATGTAAGAGTGAGTTTTGCTGCTGTTTGCTTGTATGTGTTCCTAACAGCATCTGGTGCAGAGTGCGCTGTGTCTGCAACTAAACTTTTGCAGCACCTGGGAAGATCCTCCACTGGTACCTCACCATTCACCTGCCCACTCTCAACCCCAGCTTACAGCTGCCCCACGTCCACCTACCCTCTGGTTTTGCCCTACTCCCCTCTCCAGGAACTTGCACAGCCCCTCCATACAAGAGAAATATTCAATCTCTGTTCTAGAAACCAAATCCCTACGTAGTAAGGGACTGGTGAAAAGTGTCTGAGTCAGAATTGCATCTTTAAAAGAGCTAGCTACAATCAGATAAGAAAAGAATTGTTACAATGGGCCATCTACCAGAACATGGAAATAGTTTCATCTTCAAAACTCACATGGTAATACTATTCCTTTTCAACATTACATCCATGGAGCGTATTCCTACAGAGCAGATTCTGTGTTCAACAGAGCCTCACAAGACGCAGAAGTACGTTGGTGCAGACTATGTCCTAGGTTAACAATACTAGCTCAATTTTTGTGAGGAAGAAGCATGTTTGCAAGATATCGGTATCATTACTAGAGAAAAACAACAGACGAAAATGTGCCTGCTTCACATGTGCTAAAGTCAGTATGGAGTTCCCTACTTCCTTGTGTCCAAGATCACGGCTCCACTTTCTCTGCCTGTGCCTCGCTTACAGCACTTACCCCTTTCCATCCCTACTGCTCACGGTTATTCCTGTATATGCTTCCTCCTGACTCCTCTCCACCCTACTTTGTTCCCAGGACTTGGCTGCTCTAGAGGGCAGGATCCTTGTCATTTAGCATCTGCAGATCCCTTTCTGTACCAGAACTTTCATACAACAGACACTCAACAGAACTTTCCCAAGTCCATAGATAAGTTCATCATTTCCGATTTGGAGATGGGCAAGCACTGGGATCAAAGCCCTTTCTGTTCTTGCCCCTCTCCAGTTGCTGGGCTAGCACCACTTCCCCAAAGGACTTCCAAGCCCCTCTCTGGCCCACAGAAACTTGTGTGGGGCCCTCGACCATAATGCTGGTGGCTGAGCACTCATCCCTGTCCACAGGAGCTCTGCTGCCAAAACTAGGTCCATTCACTCACCCTATGTACATTAAGCATTGACGTGGTGGCAGAAGTGGCTGGGGTTGTAGGAACAAAGAAATGCCAAGACAAGAATCCTACTGCAGAAAAGGGTCTGTGAGCCCATGCTGACCTCCATGGCCTCACTGGCTGCACCATGGCAGGTACGAGGTGTTGGGGAAGCCCTCTAGAGAGCAGCCCTGAAGTCCTCCTTCGCTCTGCAGCACCTGCTCATCAAGAACTGGACACCTGCGCTCCTCTGAATTCCTATACATTTTATTTATTCCCTTCCCATGATCCTGATCACGTTCTACCTCGTACCACTATTCGCTACAGGCTTGTCTTTTCTTCCGTAGTAGGCTTCCAGCTCCTTCAGACGAGGATCCCAGCCCAGTTCACCTCCATATCCTTCATAACACCCAGCAAAGGGCCTCACCCACAGCAGGTTCTCAGTTTGTATTTGCTGAAAGAAACATGCCTGTTTAGTAGGCATCACAAATGAAAACCCATCACATTCTAGAAAACTATTATTGATTTAAATTTTTCTGGCAAGTTAAACTGACATGCTGAAATATTACATTGGGCAATTTCCGATGATACACATAGTCTAGAAACTACAAAGTGTTGCTTTTCATTACACAAAAGATCCACGTTTTCTTCTCATTTTTGCCTGCTTTGTTGTGAAGGTAAGAAATCCCATACTTCAAGGATCTATGTTACAAACATTCATTTAAAGACCAGAATTGTAAAAAGGTTTGTCTATCACACAAATAAGCATTTCATGAATACAACTACTCATCAGGAGTATTTTGAATATATAATACTATACACAGGATGCTGTAGGAGAAGATTTTCAAACTCAAATCAATTTAATGAGTCACGGCTAGCATTTTCTTTTTAATGAGAATATATAAAAACTATCAGTGTATTACACTTTCATGGATGAGAATTATTTTCTGAAATATTTTTCAGTGAATGCATGTACATGCATGTACGTGTGCACACATACATGTGCGTACCCATATATCCTTTCTGAGTTGCAGACAGAAAATGTCAAAGCCACACTGTAGAATTATTTATCATTATTTTGGGCTGGCAGGAACCAAACCAACTTCCTACTTTCGGGTAATTCTCTGTGGTCAGTCCTGGTGGAGGCAGGAAACCTGTACTCCAAAGAAGTAGCAAAATGAGGGAGCTCCTCACCCTTTCTTTCCCCTGGGAAGGTGAGCCAGTGTTGGCTAAATGGGTGCTCTTACTTGTGCCTTTGAATCTGAAACACATGACACGAAGACCATGATGATGGTGAGACTAGATGAGAGACAGCACCTGTGGGCAGCAGCTGCAACCAAGAGTGGCAGCAGAGGCACCCATGGAGGCTGTGCCAGGGCCACAGGAGCACCCTGCCTAGTTTGTTCCCACTGCCCATGCCCAGCGCTCCCTTGCTCTTGTCCATCACCCAGGTATCATCCATGGCCCTCCTTTTCTGCACAAAGTAACCAGAGAAGACTGCTGCTCACAACCAAAAATATCATGCTAAGGAGTCTGGCCCCTATTCTGTAGGAAATGGGAAAACACTGCATATTTTTAAACAAGAAGAATGACATCTGGTGAGACAGTACTAGGTATGTTGAATTAGAGACCAGAAACAGTTGGGGCAGAATAAATAGCTGGCCCAGACCAGGACTTGAAATAGGACACAAAATGTTCAAGAGGAATCCCACTAATATGCCTGAACTACATTTCAAAGGGGCAGACGTGTATAAGAGATGGAATTCAAGACTGTAAGCTGAAAAGATCCAGTGAGGCTAGCACAGAGCACGGCTAAGCGCATGGACTCCCTGGACTTGAATCCAGACTTACCAGCTGGATGCACTTGAGCTGGTTACTTGATCTATCTGTGCCTCAGTTCTGCCATCTGTAAAATGGGAACAATGATAATACTTTACTCACAGAGTTGCTTCATGGAAACTAAATCAGTCAATTTATGCAAAAGGTTTAGAGGTGTCAGGCACACAGTAAGTAGCATATAACTGTTTCTTAAATTAAAACATAAAAAAAAAGAAGTCCCATGCATTCCAATCTCTATAGCAAAGCTGTTGCTTCTGGTCTAACTTGGGGAGTGAACTCCCAGTGTGTTGCTCTTCTTGCTCTATTTTAACTGTACTTTTAGTTGTTTATAGTTCTGTAGAGAAAGGCTTTCACAACAGGGTTGGTGAGCAATTGGAGTCTGATATTTGAATATCTTACATTGGTATTCATGAATGTATTCATTGCTAAAGTTCAAAGGTGCTCTATTACCTAGCATTGCTGGGGAACTAAGTGCACCAGATAAACTGATTTTCTAGCAACTGAAGCATATTTAAGAGCCAGTGCACTTTAAAGTTTGAATTATGTTAAGAGAGAGCTTGTAAAATGTACTGTAGAATTCTCTAGTTTCTGAAAGAGTGCATCAAAAGTAATCTAATAATTTCACGGTGACTTAAGACGATCATTTTGAACGCTGGTCACTGAACTCAGGCTGTAATAGCATGATGATCTAATGGAGGGGTTAACCACTATGATTTAAGGATCTGTTAGCTCCTAAACTATTTGTTCAAATATGACTGTATGAAAGCCCTTGCATCTCACTTTTTACTTTAATTTTCTCTGCATCTGCCCCTGCTATTAACTATTACATCCTACAACTATCACTACTTCAGCTTCAAAACAGAACTTTTCCTATTTTCTTATCATCTGAAACCACTTTGTAATAGATCATCAAATTCTGTAGAAAGCAGGTAGTATATAGTATACACGGGTATATAGTGTATCAATTGTGGTATAAGCAGGAAACACCAGCCAAGAGCAGAAAACATATACTGTACATCTTGGGAAATCCACTTAGCCTACCGTCTAAAAACTGCTCCCAGATGTTTACTATCAAGACAGCTGAGGCTGCCAAAAGAACACGGTCATTTTGTTGAGTGATGAGTGACAGCTGAAGTGAAGGAAGGTAGGCTCTCCCTAAGCCCCAGACATACGTGTAATACAGCCCACTCAATATCTTCCTTCATTTCCTGTAACTGCTGTAACAAATTACCACAACTTACTGGATCAAGACAACACAAATTTATTATCTTGCAGTTCTGGAGGTCAGAAGTTCAAGCTGGGTCTTAAAAAACAAAAGTCACGGCATTGGCAGAGCCACATTCTTTCTGGACACTACAGGAAGAATCCATTTCCACGCCTCTTCCAGCTAGAAGCTGGAGACATGCACGTCACAAAATGTGAGATACAGAGGCTACCTGCATGCTTAGCTGTGGCCCCTTCCTTCAACTTCAAAGCACGTCATTCCAGCTTCTGTTTTGATCATCAGATCTCCTCCTCTGACTGTGACATTCCTGCCTCCCTCTTACAAGGATCCTTGTGATTTCATCGGACCTACTCAGATAATCCAGGATAATCTCTCCAACTCAATATCCTTAATCACATGTGCAAAGTCCCTTTTGCCACATGAGGGAACCTACTCACAGGTTTCAGAGACTGGGATATGGACATTTTATGGGGGGCCACTGTTCTGCCTGCCACATTTGCATAGATGTTGAACAGATCTCAAGCTTAACTTGCACAAAGCTAAGCTGCTGCTATTTCTGTTCACTCCCACTACCTCTGTCCAAACCTGCTCTACCAATATCTGCCTGCATTTCAGTTGATGGCAAGCTCATCCTTCCATTTGCTCAGGGCAAACAGCCTGGAGTCACCCCTGACTCCTCCTTTTCTCTCACATTCCACATGCAACCTGTCATCACGTTCTGTCAGGTATTTTTTTAAAAACAGATCCAGCATCTGATTACTTCTCCCAACCTCCATAGCCACCACCATCAAAGCTACCATCTTTCCTCAGTGAGATCCCTGTGGTTTATTATGAACCCTATAGCTAGAAGGACCTTTTTAAAAATGAAAATTAGATCATATCACTCCTCTCTTCAAGCCCCTCCAGAGGCTCTTCATCTCACTAAGAATAAAAGCCAAAGTTCTTATGAGAAGCATCCCAGCAAAAAAGGCAAGAAAGAGCAGTTTTCCAGGAACTGAATGCTGCTCAGTGTGGCCTGAATAATGACTGTGAGAGGCAATGAGAGATAAGCATGTGCATATGGGCAAGGGCTGGCACCCTCCCTACATTAAATAGCCTGATCCTATCCTAAGGACTGTAGAAAGCTGCTGACAAGTGTTCAGCAGAGCTGGGGAACAACCATCTCTGTACTTTGGGAACAGAGCTCTGGCTGCAACCTGAGGACAGGTTAGAGTGGGCCGAGCAGAAGGAGACTGGGAGGCTACTGGAGGTATGCAGTAGTAAAGAGAAGACAATGGCAGCAGAGGGAAAGGAGAGTGAAAATATTTGTGGCTATGTAGGAGGGAGAAGTGGCAAAACTTGGTGATGGCTCAGATGTGAGGTCAAGGATGACATCCAGGTCCTGACTTAAGTGAATGGACCTGGTATGTTTAAAGTGCTAAAAGAAAAACACTGTCAGCCGGGCACAGTGGCTCATGCTTGTAATCCTAACACTTTGGGAGGCCAAGGCGGGTGGATCACCTGAGATCAGGAGTTCGAGACCAGCCTGGCCAACATGGCAAAGCCCTGCTCTACCAAAAATATAAAAAAATTACCCGGGTGTGGTGGCATGCACCTATAATCCCAGCTACTTGGGAGGCCGAGGCAGGAGAATTGCTTGAACCCAGGAGGCAGAGGTTGCAGTGAGCTAAGATCGCACCACTGCACTCTGGCCTGGGCAACAAGAATGAAACTCCATCTCAATAAAAAAGAAAAAAAAGAAAAACACTGTCAACCAAGAATCCTATGGCCAGCAAAACTGTCCTTCAAAAGTGAGAAGAAAATTAAGACATTCCCAGATAAACAAAAGTCAAAGAATTTCATTACCACTATACCTGCCATTTCTTGTAGAAATGCTGAAAGTAGTATAACTGCTATGGAAACCGGTATGGAGATTTCTCAAAAAGCTAAAAATAGAATTACCATATGATCCTCCAATTCTACCACTGTGTATACACCCAAAGGATGAAAGCAACAGGTCAAAAAGATATCCATACTCCCAAGTTTACTGCAGTGCTATTCACAGTAACCGAGGCATGAAATCGACCTAAGTATCCATCAGCAGATAAATGGATACAGAAAATGTGGTAGACATGCACAACAGAATACTATTCAGCTATTAAAAAGAATGAAATACTGTCATTTGTAACAACACGAATGAACCTGGAGGACATTATGTTAAGTGAAGTAAGCCACACACATAAAGACAAATACCGCATCATGTCACTCATATATGGAATCTAAAAACGTTGGTCTCATAGCAATAGAGAGTAAAATAGTGGTTCCCAGAGGCTTGGGGGGATGGGGCAGAAGAGGATGAGAAGCTAGTCAATGGGTACAAAGTTACAGTTAGGAGGGATAAGTTCTGGTGTCCTATTGTACAGGAGGATGACTATAGTTAACAATAATATAATGTATATTACAAAATAGCTAGAAGAGAGAATTTTGAATCTTCTCACTACAAAGAAATGATAAACGTTTATGACTGATTTGCTAATTGTCCTGATTTGATGGTTACACAATTATGCACATACTGAAATATCACATGGTACCCTAAATATGTATATTACTTGTCAAGTAAAAGTAAAACTTACAAGAATTAAATAAATAAATGTAAGCCCTGTGGAAACCACCAAAAAAATCAACTACAGAATATACGTAAATGAAAATGAGAAGGAACGAAACTAAAATATTTCACTACAAAGAAAATCAACCAAGCAAAAAAGAAGATAGTAACACATGGTACAAAAATAGACACATAAACCAATGGAATAGAATACAGAATCCAGAAATAAAGCCACACATGTACAGCCATCTGATCTTCAACGAAGTCAATGCGATAAGCAATGGGGAAAGGAATCTTTATTCAATAAATGGTGCTGGGATAGCTGGCTAGCCATATGCAAAAGAATGAAACTGGACCCCTACCTTTCTCCAGATTAAAAAAATTCACTCAAGATGGATTAAAGATTTAAACATAAGACCTCAAACTATAAGAATCATAAAGAAAATCTAGGAAACACCCTTCCCTCAAGAGGGACCTAATTAAACGAAAGAGCTTCTGCACAGTAAAAGCAACTATCAATAAACAAACAATGCACAGGAGAATAACAAACTAACAGGCATGGGCAAAGATGTAAAGAAATTGAAACACCTGCGCATTGTTGGTAGGATTATAAAATGGTACAGCTGCTAGGGAAAACAGTATGGCAACTCCTCAAAAAATAAAATAAAATTAGAATCACCATATGATCCAGCAATCCTACTTCTAGGTATACACAGAAAGAATTGAAATCAGAGTCCCAAAGAGATATTGGGATACTTGTGTTTATAGCAGCATGAGTCACAATAGCTAAAATGAGAAATCAACCAAAATGTCCCCCTATGGATAAATGGATAAGCAAATGTGATATATACATGCAACGAAATATTATTCAGCCTTTAAGAAGAAGATTCTGACACATCCTGCAACATGGAACCTTGAGGACATGACGCTAAGAGAAAAAAATCAACAAAAAAGCAAATATTGGTGGTGACAACCAATACTGTATGATTCCGCTTACATAAGGTACCTAGAGTCATCAAATTCACTGAAAGTAAAATGGTCATTGCCAGGGGCTGTGGGGAGAGAAGAAAAGTTGTTTAACAGGGACAGTTTCGGTCTTGCAAGATGGAAGAGTTCTGAAGAAGGATGTGCTGATGGTTGCTCAACAATGTAAATGGAGTTAATGCCACTAAACTGTACGCTTAAAAATGGGGAAGACAGAAAATTGTATGTTATGTGTATTTTACCACAATAAAAAGAAAATTTTAAATATGAGCAACTAGGACTGGATTGTCCAAAGGCCCAGGGGAGCATACAAGGGATGGCCAAACTGAGTCTCAGAAATGGTCAGGCATAACCCAAGCTGTTGAAATTGGCCGTGAACCACTGAAAATACAATTATTAAGGAAACAGTCATTAGTGCCTTCCTGGAAGTATGCAAGTGTGGGATATGTTCACAGTTATGCAATACCGTGAAATCTCCCTAGTTCTAGTCCATGTACGGCCATCAAAAACATCTCTCCTTATCCCCCACCAGCTGGAAAAGGCTGCTCAGACTAGGCCAGTCCTAGTTCCCTCCTTCACCTCCTCCTCCTCCCTCCAGCAGTCCTCATATCTGCTGTCTTTTGGCTCTGAAACCGAACAGTAACATCAACTTGCCACCATGGAAAAAAAATTTGTTGAAATAGCAATGTCTTTCTTTCTTCTATTTTCCCTTTCTCCATCAACCTCCTCCAAGCAGGCTCCATGATTCCCAGTCCCTAGGGAGCTTTGTGACTACAGAGGAGGAACTGCTGGTAAGACACTTCCCTTCCTGGTTTTGGTTTCCAAATGCTTAAGCCCATGGAGGGGAAAAAAGTATCAGGCAAGAAGAGGTGTCACTGTGGGAACTATAGAGAAGAGAAGGGAGATTGAGAGAGTCCCCCAAAGTAAATTTCCCAGGCCCACGAAGGAGCAGACTGTAGTTCCTAGAGGTAGGCAGGCTCTGTGCTGGCTGCTCTCAAAGTCATCAGCTGAGCCTAGAAAGGGAGGAGTAGCTTCAGCCAAGCCTAGGCTGGGCTCCAGGATTGCACAAGTTCCCAGCCAGGTACAGAGATAGAATCACACTGGCTGATCCTAAGAAACCCTTGACATCTCAGAGGTAACTGCTGTGGACCTGAGACACAGGACCAGAGGGATGTCCCTACTGCCTGGGCGCTGCCTCCAACCCAGGACCACTGGTATACTACCTCAATGGAAAGAAAATAAAGAAAACAGCTGGACCGGGAAGACAAGTCTAACCTACACGCACATGACCCTGTGATGTTTCATCACTTTCTATCCCACATGGTCAAGAGCAGCACAGACCCCAGCTGCATACCTTAACATAGCAGCAGTCTTAAATGAGCAAAAGTTCTTAAAAGTCTAGCCCTCAAGCATGCACTGGGTCACCTGCCTCATCTTGTTCCTCTGCCCAGCAGCAGCAGCTTGTAAATATGCGAATGTGATCGTGACAGTTCTCTGCTAAGCAGTTCCCTCTTGCTCTTAGCGCAAAACGCACACTCTTGAGCAACCGTCAAGTCCCTTCACTCTCCAACCAGGACTGAACTTGCCAATACCACCCCCCCATCCTCTCACATGGACTCGGTCTCTAATCACATAGAAAAGAGTCACTCCAGGCCAGGTGCGGTGGCTCAGGCCAATAATCCCAGCACTTTGGGAGGCCGAGGCGGGCAGATCACGAGGCCGGGAGATCGAGACCATCCTGGTTAACACAGCGAAACCCCGTCTCTACTAAAAAAACAAAAAATTAGCCGGGCATGGTGGCGGGCACCTGTAGTCCCAGCTACTCGGGAGGCTGAAGCAGGAGAATGGCGTGAACTCAGGAGGCGGAGCTTGCAGTGAGCCGAGATCGCACCACTGCACTCCAGCCTGGGAGACAGAGCAAGACTCCATCTCAAAAAAAAAAGAAAAGAGTCAGTTCATAAACATATCAGCTCCTTCCAAAGTCCCAGGCCTCCAACATCTCCCTGGCCTGTAATTCCCCACACCTCCAACCCACCTTGCGCCTGGCACAGAGTAGTTCATAGACACATGTTAAATGAGTGACTCACTCAGTGAAGCCCCAATCCACAAGACATCTTCCTGCCAGTTCACAACACCTCCCAGGCAGCAGAAGATTCCAGTACCTCCTTCCATACAAGCCCTGGTTAGGAAAGTAGAGTAGGGAGCAGAGGGGCCAGGCACACAGGCCAAATCTGACCCCGATAGGCATTTTATTTGACCCTCACAATGTCATGATTTAAACTCATTATCAATATGCACAAATCAGGGAATTCTGCAAAAAATGCAGCCCGAGGCCTGACTTAAGTTAGAGAATGAGACAACCTGGCATACGTGGCCCTGCAATCCCACACAGCAGCTGGCTCTCTTTAGAGAGTTGCATGGGCTTCCCTGTTCACCCCACCCTCACCCCTCATACTGTCTCCCCAGCAGAAGACATGAGGTGGCTGCCATCCACCCTCGTCCTCCCAGCCAGCCTCCTGTGGGCCCTGTGGACACCTGTAGAGAGGACTGCTGGAGAAGAAGACCCAACCCTCATCAAACTGTGACCCAGATTCATAGACTCCTCCATTCCCATCCTCAACAAGTCAAATCTTATCATCTTCACACCTGTGACCTCCTCTTAGAGTTTGCTGAGGGATAATTTTCTGGGCTTGGGAAGTTGGCAAGGGACTTTGTTAATGAGACCAATTTTGTATTCAGTGTCTTAGCTGTATGTCTGAACTATATATGCTTCCCAAAAATTTCCTCATACATGTATCCCTTATCTAAAAAGGTGTCACTATCTTGGCCTCATTAAGCTCCTTTCACTGGTTGGATGAGAATTCATCTGCAAATGCCCAAATTACTAAGCAACCATTTTCCCCAGCCTGCCTGGACTCTGTGGTTCTTTCATATACCAACAGCTGACCCGGTGTGTAGATTCTCAGCTCCCAGCACTCCACCAGCTTCACAAATTTTATAAAGCATGCCCAACAGAGCATCTTAAGTTACCAGGAATCAATAAAAATCTCCCTCGGCAGACAGGTCTAAGCCAATGAAAGTGTTGACAAGAAAGCATTTGCATCTCTTGATTAGGAGCTAGTCCAAAACCAATTGACTCAAAGTACAGCCAAGTTGGTTTACAAACAATTGCTTTTGATTACAAGGAAAGCTAAATGAGCAACATCTTCCTGCTGGAAAGAGGCTTGTTCTCATATTAAACTAATATTTTAGACATGAGCTTACATCACTTCAAGCTACATTAAATTCAGGGGGGAAATAGAAATTTATTTCCCCCCTGAATTATTCAAAACCTTCTCTAATTTTTAGTATACACAAATATACTCCCCTTTAATAAAAATGCTCCCTCTGAAGAATGCCTCAGGTCTTTGTCTACTCCAAAGGCAACTCTTTGAACATCTGATAACTGATGGACTTTTAACATTTTCGTGTTAAAAGGATAATTACATTTTTGAAATGACTGTCTATATTCAGTGAATACTTTGTACATTTGGTTTACTAAAAGCTTTGTTAGTGGCGCTATACATTTAGATTTCATTGTTCTTCCTGATCTGTTTGCTCACAAATCCATTTCTCTAATTTTCTGTTTTCTCCAAAATGAATTAATAACTTCGCTAGTAGTACAGTAGGGGGAGAAATGGAAAAGTAAAGCGATTCCTAAACGATTATCACTAATGAGTATGACACTTTTGCTTTACAACACATCTGTACAAAATGAATTCCCTGGGAACAAACAGATTTTCAGAAGCACAAAGACGTGATGACACAGCCAGGTAGGTGCATATGTCATTGCTACTTTGCAACTAGAAAAGTTAAAGACTAGCCAAGCTCAAGTCTTGGACATCATGAAATTCTCCACTATTCTTGCTGCGGTATCCTCACACCCCTAATGTAACATAATCCATATACATCCTCACTTTTGTCCCTTCAGTCCCAGAAACAGAAGTTCCCTACACATGGATTCTTACGGTATTTCTTCCTGTCTCTATCCTAATTGCTAATTACTTCACCTTCTCAACATTGGCTGTAAAATGAGATCACTTTTTCATTTTAAACAATTCTGCTACCTGGGTCCCTCCTCCAGACATTCTGACTTCATTGTTCCAAGGTATGGCCTGGGGTTTAGGATTCTATGTGCACAGGCGAGGTAGAGAGTAATGCAGGATCTATCCCCCTGGCCCAGAAGTCACAAACTCACAGCTTGTGTGCCAAAATGGCCCGGTGATATGTGCTTTTCGTTTTTTGGTAAAAAACACAAAAACTTCACCATTGTAACCATTCTTAAGTGTACAGTTCTGCAGCATTAAAGACATTCACATTGGTCTGCAATGGGATGTGTGCTTTTTATGGAAGCACATGTTATTTTAAACGTGTTTATAATTTGGCACATTTCACATAAAAATCCAGATGTGTGGACTCTGGCAAGAGAAAGCTAATATGGTCTCCCAGCAGCCGTCAGCTGGGACAGGATGGTGGTGGCCCCTCCAGGCAGGGCACGTGTCTCGGGGTTGGCCGCCACCCCAAAGTTGCTTCCAGCCTGGTTCCCACAGATCGTCTTTACCTTAGTCTATCAGCAGGGCCAAGCTTCCTCAAGCCTGAAAATGTCCTGTCTTTTCATCTCATGTCTCTTTCTAGCTGCCCAACCCCATCTCCTTCTTCTCCCTCATCTCCTATTTATTCCTCAAAGCCCTGATATGCAGCTTTCTCCCCCTCTACTAGGCTGAAACAGCCCTGGCGAAGATCAGTGACCTCATGCTGCCACTGTGCAATGCGACTCGAACTCTGTGCTGCACTGGATGTGCTGCATCCTTCTGGAGCCTCTGTCCACACCCTGTCTGTGTCTCCAGTCTTCTCCATCTTTTCACCCAGGGTTGCCTCCTGCCACAGACAGAGATTTCCTGCATGCTCAAGGCTCACTATTACCTGCAGACTGACAAGTCCAGATCCAGTGGACGAGTCCAGAGCTCCAGGAGAGTCTGAGGGGTCCAGCTTTGAGTTCCCAGCTCTGTCACTTAAAACTGTGATTTTGGAGCCAATTATTCAGCCTAAGCTCCAATATTTTCATCTACAAACTGAGGATAATAACTCCCACTCCAAAACACCATGGGAGTATATAACAATGTACACAAAGCTCTAGACTAGAGCATGGCGGTCCAGCCAGCTTTCTGTGAGGGTGGATATGTCCCACATCTGTGCTGTCCAATACAGAAGCCACCAGGTATATGCAGCTACTGAGCACTTTCAATGTGGCAAGTGTGACCGAAGAATTAAATTCTTAATTTACATGGGACCAGTGGCTCCCTAGCAGACAGCACAGCTCTGGAGTGATAAACACTGAACACACATCAGCAGACACAGCTATTAATATTGTCACTATACACAAACGGAATAGTAATATCAAGCTGTTGCAGCTCAAGCCTCCATCTAAGACTTGGACTCTGCAGGAACAGATCTCAGCTAAACTTGATGCCTGCTCCTGTTAGAGGATTCTATGCTCGGGAGAGCAACCCAAAATTCATCAGGGGACACGGTGAACTTTAAGGAATTGTTTTGTCTTAGTTCTTTGCATCTGGTGAGAAAGCAGGCATGCAGCCACAGTCTCCAGGACACTGGAGGTAGCATCTTTAACACAACCAAGTGGAGTCCCAGCTGCTGGGTTTCCCTCTGGGCTCTGAAGCCAGGAAGCCAGTGCCCACCTAGTGTATGCATCAGGGACTCTGCTCTACACAGCAGGCAAGTTCTTATATCCTGTGTCTGTTAACGCTTCTCCATGAATCGCCATCACCCTCAAGACCAACTCTCATCCAGGGGTGTACCGGACACCTCCATATGGATCCCCATAGGCCCCAACAGCTCCCAACTTAGCCTGCCATCTATGCCGACTCCCAAGGCCCACTCTCCTTCCTGCCCCCATCATCCCAACCCGCCAACGCTGGGCCACCCTAGATGCTGCTTTAGACCCAGGTAACTTCTCACACTCTTAAGGGAAACTTTGGAAGCCATCATCTCCTATGTTCTGTTTCTATAAATGAAGAAACCAAATAAGGTCAAGTGAGGTCCATTCATCAGAGTTCTAGAGAGACAGAGATTGAGATTTATTTTAAAGAATTAGCTCACACAATTATGGAAGCTGGCAAGTCCAAAAGCTGCAGGGTGGGCCATCAGGCTGGAAAATAGGGAAGAGCTATGCTGCAGTTGGAGGCCGAAGGCTGTCTGCAGGCAGAATTCCCTCTTGCTCAGGAGAGGACTATCCAGGCCTTCAACTGATTGGATGAGCCCCACCTACATCATGGAAGATCAATCTGCTTTACTCAAAATCCTTCAATTTAAATGTTAACCTCATCCAAAAATATCCTCACAGAAATATCCAGAATAATCTTTGCCCACATATCTGGGCCCAGCCAAGTTGACACATAAAATTAACCATCACAGAGTTGAAGTGACTTAAACAAGGGCACTGAATTAAAGCCAGGGAAAAACCAAAGATAAAGCTTTTAAAAAAAAAAAAAAAGGATCATTTCTTCCTTCTTCCTTTGCTAAAATATTTTAAAATATAAGGAACAAATTTTGATAAAATGCATTTATATCTGGAATGAGAATAGACAATGCTACTTATTAACATCCCCAGTTATAATAATATACCAAATTATCATTTATTGAGTTTCTAAAGACCACACTCTGTGCTGCTTTCAGTACAGTATCCCATTTAGTCATCACAATGAACCTATGACATTGTGGTGGATTTTTGCAACCACTTTGTGTTCTGCTTTCAAAGAAATAAAACTTTGTGTAGCATGCATATGCAGCCAGTTTCAAAGATGTGTCTGAATGGGGATATTTTTCTGTCTAAAAATCAAAATCATAACATTAAGCTCTGATATCTGGGAAGGTCCATATATATTTCTGGACACTAACATATAGTTCTCTCAGGTTGCTGGCAACAATATCAACTCCAAAAGGTTGACACATGAATCAGCTCTTAGGAATCTTCTCCTAATCTGGGGCATTCCTCAGCCATTCCAAAACAAACAAAAGCCACACATTTGCTAATCTGGGTTTATTCTGTTATTTCAGACAACACAGGCACTACCAAAGTCCACAATCCCTTATCCATTATCCTGAATGCCAAAAGATCTAAAAGCTGAGAGGTTGTTTTTATAACTCATTTGACAGAAAAACATAAGCCAAATGTATGAAGCTATTTATAGTCTTTTTGAGAAATCTCATTTAGTGTGAATGCCCATGTTTCACTTCAGAAATAACATATTTGATACAGGGCACTGCCCGAGCCCTTCTTTAGGAATGTAATGTTATACACAACACAGGCACAATCTAAAAACCTGAAGTGCAAATTCATGCACAGATTTGGCCTAGAGGGTTTTATAGAAAGTATTGAGACCTCCTTTATCCTCATTTGACAAATCGGGTCATAGGGGTTCAAAAAGAGCCCAAATACAGCTCCATCAGATGTCAGTTCCAGAACGGGGCTTCTTTGTACAACTCTGTCGTAGACACACTGATCTTCTTCACGCAGTGACAGAGAGTGCGCTGCAAGCTATGATGCAGCACTGGAAGCCATTAATTGTGTCTTGAGGACCAGGAGTCAGAAACACTGAGAAGGTGAATGATTTGCTCAAACAATCATCAAAACCAGACGCAGAAGTCTCATAAAGACCCCTTTTATTGATACTAGGAAGCAACCAAAACTTCCCCCAGAAGGAAGAAAGGGAAGGAGGGGTAGAGGGAGAGAGGAACAAATTTAGAGTCCCATTTTTCCCAAGAGATTCTCGACTGCATGAGATTTCCAAAACCAATGATAATTTAGCACCCTTCCCCTAATTCTTCACATCCTCCCCTCCCCGCCTGCCTCAGCAGAATGAAGACACCATGCAGAATTCAGCAAAGTTCACATGAGTGCTCAGCAATCGTCCTTAACTCAAGTGGATCAGGTAGCAGAAACTGGCAAGGAGGACTCCCTTTGTCCCAGGGAGCAAAGAGAAGAGAAACTGGAATCTGTGGTCAAGTCCACTGAACATGGAGCTGGAGACAGGTAAAGAAACAAAGTGGGTGAGAAGCCACATAAGCAGAGAGTGGAGAGAGAGAATCCAGAGCAAAGCAAGAGAGCACCCAAACAACTGCGAGTGCCCGTGCTAATTTGCACCTGCAGTCAGTCCTTCCTGCCGTAAACTGTGATTAAAGGTTAAGGTGCTTGGCAGCAGTGATAAAGCAGCCTTTTAGTCTTAGTAGTTGTTAAACTGATTGAGACAGAGTGCTCTAGAGCCCTGGCTCTCAAACTTGAGCAGATGTTAAAACACAGATTGCTGGCTCCATCCCCAGAGTTTCTAGTTCCAAGGGCCTGGGGTGGGAACCAAGAATCTGCATTTCTAACACATTTTCAGATGGTGCTGCTGCTCCAGAAAAATGCTAGTCAACAGAAATACAACAAAAGCCATAACACGAAATTTTAGATTTTCTAGTGGCCACAATAACAAAATGCCAAACAAGTGAGATTAATTTTAATATATTTCATTGACCTCAATGTTATTTCAACATACTAGCAATATAAAATTATTAATGAGGTATTTTACATTTTTTTTTTTCAGAGGAAGGCTTCAGAATCCAGTGTGCATCTTACATTTACAGCACATCTCCACCTGGATGAGCCACACCGGAAGTGCACAACAGCTGCACATGGCTGCTGGCCACTGTCCTGGACAGAAGTTACAGAAGATGGTCACTGTACGTGAATGACAATGCATGTAGCAGGAAGATTAGCTTGATGGTCACGCAAGTGATGGCATATGAGAGAAGTCGGGCCACTCTGGAGCGATGGAGAGGTGAACCTGCCAGGGGCCTCTGTGTGAGGAATCACCCACTGCAAGGGTGCCTTCTTCACACCCACCCAAAGGAGATGACAGCCACCCTGCCTTGGCTTTGCAGGTAAAAACCTGCTGGCTTTAGCTCACTCCCCTTGAATTTTCCTTAAGATTATGTTTTTTTTTTTTT
>NW_012115766.1:4802634-4815302 GCF_000951035.1 Colobus angolensis palliatus
ATCTCCTGACCTTGTGATCCGCCCATCTCGGCCTCCCAAAGTGCTGGGATTACAGGCTTGAGCCACCGCGCCCGGCCCAAGATTATGTTTGAACTGGAAAGTACAACTTAATTCTTATAGACAACAAGGCGGGAGTAAGGGAGGGTTCAGGGAAGCATCACTAGGAAAGGATGGTCTCAATCTCCTGACCTTGTGATCCGCCCGTCTCGGCCTCCCAAAGTGCTGGGATTACAGGCTTGAGCCACCGCGCCCGGCCCAAGATTATGTTTTTATGGTAAGATATCCATAACATAAAACTTGCCATTTTAGCCATTTTAAAATGCATTCACTAGTTCAGTGGCTGTAAGTATATTGTTTTGCAACCATCACCACCATCCATTTCCAGAATTCTTTTCACCTTGCAAAACTACAACTCTATACCTATTAAACAATTCCCCCACGTTGCTCTCCTGGACCCCTGGCAACCACCCTTCTACTTTCTGTCTATGAATTTCACCACCCTAGGTGCTTCATCTGAACGGAATCACATAGTGTGTCTTTTTATGACTGGCTTATTTCCTTTACCATCATATGCTAATACGCCCAAGGTTCATCCATGTTGTAGCATGTGTCAGAATTTCCTTCCCAAGGCTGAGTAATATTCCATTGTATGTACAGATCCCATTTTGTTTCTCCATTCATCCAAGTGTCACAGGGCAGTTAAGCTGCTTCTATCTCTTGGCTATTGTGAATAATGCTGCTGTGAACAGAGGTCTACAAATATCTGTTTCGGTCCCTGCTTTCAATTCTTTGGGATATAAACCCAGACGTGAGATTGCAGGATCAGATGGTAATTCTATGTTTAAATTTTTGAGGAACCTCCATACTGTTTTCCATAGCAGCAGCATTTTACATTCCTACCAATGGTGCACAACTGTTTCAATTTCTCCACATCCTCACCAACACTTGCTATTTTCTTCTTTTTTGTTTTTTAAATAATAACCATCCTCATGGATGTGAAGTAGTAGCTCACTGTGCTTTGATTAGCATTTCCCTAATGACTAGTGATGTTGAGCATTCTTCTGATTTTGACTCTTGACCTCTGCTGACTTTTGCATCCACCTCCCATCCTGAACCCAAAGAATGTGCCTTTTTCCATCTGTCTTCACTGTCTTCCTGACCCTGCACCCTACTTACCTGTGGAACTTTCTGTTCTTGCCCAACTAAACATTCTTTTTACTTGGTCCAGATGCAGTAGACATTTACGCTGGCCATTAACAGGCATCCTCTGTCACAGCCAAGATTGATTCACCATGTAAGAATCCTTTCCCTATGCCCCGAAGAAACAAGGGAGAATCCCTCGGGCATGCAAGAAAGACTGGGGCACTGGGAAGCAATTATCTGGCTTCCCCATTCCCTCCAGGTAAAATGGAACCAGATCAGCTCATACCCACCTGAGCCTCGGGGTGACACAATGGTGAGCCACACTCACCCTGAACCCCTGACCTTGGCGTCTGCAAGATCTCTAAAACAGGCCAGATGAAGCCGTACAGGACCACGGTTTCCTGAAGTGGCACGGCCACCAATGACAGCTCGGAAAGTGCAGGTGACGCAGGGGTCACTGGGCAGGAGGCCCACTGGCAAGCGCCACTCAGATCGCGCTGCCCTTGCCCAGAAGAGAAGCCAGACCAGGCAAGACATCTTTCCCAGAGCTCAAGGGAAACAACACTGGGAACTCTAATTTTCTCCCATCACTTTTTTCATTTCTCTTTTATTAAGCTATAATTTACATATGATGAAATGTTCTCCTTTAAGTGCATAGTTCTACGAGTTCTGAAAAACACACAAAATCCTGTAACCACCACCATAATCAAGATACAGAACAGTCCCATCACCCTCCAAAATTTCCTCCAGCTCCTTTGTGGTCAACCCTCCCTATGCCCTCAGCCCCTGGAAACTACCTACACATTTGTTGTTCCCATAGTTTTACCTCTTCCAGAATATCTTTATGAATAGAATCATACAATATGTAGCATCTGAGACTGTCTTTTTTCTTTTCTCATTTTATCTAATTTTTTTTTACATTAATCCCTGTGGGTTCATGTATTAGTAGTATGTTTATTTAACTGTTATGCTTTTTATTGTGGTAAAATATACATAACGAAATTTACCATTTTAATCACACTGAAGTGTACAGTTCCATGACACTACATACATTCATACTGCTGTGCAATCATCAGTGGCTTCACTTTTAAAGGCTGGCCTCATTAAAGGATTAATTTTGAATTTTAATTCCATTCAAGGTCTCCTGAGAAAAATCGGAAAGTCTTATATGGCATATTCTGTCAGCAAAGCTAACATTAAGTCAAGACATGTCCCAGATTACCTGGCAAAGTCCCGGCTTACGCCTGTTGCCCTAGTGTGGCTATTAATAGAACCGCTTTTCACTCTCAGAAGTGCCCCGATTAAGACAATACATTACACGGCCGTGCTTGCCACAGGAAAATAGTTTCCTTCGAACATTCCTGGTGAGAAAGCAAAATTCTATTCTAAAAAACAAACAAACGACAACAACAAAAACACTCTGAGGAATAATCTGACATCTATCTAAATTATAAATATCGATCCAACCATCTCATTTCTGAGATTTTATTCTACATATGTACCTACACATGCATATAAAATATCACAGCAGTGTCTGTACAAGAAAAACACTAAACATTGGAAACAATCCAAGTAGCCGTCCCCATGAGCTAAAAGAAGCAGCTCCCTATTTTCTGATAATGGAAACCGCTCTAGGATGTCCCCTTACGTGAGGAAAACAAAAGAAAGCAACATATATACTACACTATTTTTATATAAAAAGGGGAGTAGGGAGAAGCACAATACATATTTTCATACAGAACCGTCTCCAAAGATCCTGGGAAAATACACAGAAACTAGCATGTTGGCCCATGGGGCGGAAGGGTAGGACGGGGCAAACGAAAACGCGGTCGGCAGTAAAACTTCTTGAAGCACACCTTCTAATGTGTCTCTTAACTTTTTCAACAATGGAAACAAATAGATTACCTATTCAAAAACAACTCATTAAAAAGAAAAACTAGGGTGAAACGTTCTTGGGGAAAAAAACTGCCAACTTTAATGGCATGGACTCTATTGTAATCAACTTTTCAATATTCACAAAATCAATACATTTACCTTGTAAACAATGAATATGTTTAAAAGCTCTCAAATATCAGGAAAGTGACTTCCTTTTCAAAATTCATCATCTAATTATTCCTTTTCAAAATGCATCATGTACTTGGCCTAAGCATGAGAAAGTTCCTTCTGATGATTTGCTTTAAATTTAAAGATGTCATCTCCAAAGCAAAAGAGTACCTCCCTCATTCTCTTCTGGGTGCTATGCTTACTTCTTTTAAGGGAGCACTGGTTCTTGAGAAGTTGAATCATTGTAAAGTCCCCCTCCCCAAAAAAAGGTTGCTCCAAATTTTAAAACATTAATGTATCATTTTAATATGTACATTAAATGTTAGCATTTAACATTTAATGCTAACATTAAGATACACTGCAGTATATTTTGGGAAACTGGGCATCTTCTGAGGCACTAAACTCAGAATCTCATCAGAGCCTCTTACTCTCCCAGATTCTCTTTCCATTTTGAACCTGGGAATCACTTCAGACCTCACGGAATTGACACCAAGACAGCAACAAAAACCTAAACTAATGATGACTACATATTTTACCATTAAACTCTTCTATTAATTTCAAAATTGTTATTTCTAAATCTTTTCCTCAAGATCATAGAACTAAATCTTTTTAGAAAAAAAGGGTTGTTTCTGGATGAGAAAAGCAAGAGAAAAGTATATACTGCACTTCTATACCTTAAAGAAATCCAGTATATTCTTTAATTTTCATATAATTTTATTCTTAAAAATGGAAAGGGCCTGAAAATGGTTTTCAGGATGAAAAGGCACTGTTAATTTTAAGTGATTTTTGTTTATAACAACGATTTTTGAAAAATGATAGAGCAGCTCTAATTAGGCAGCATTGTGGTAGAATTTACAAGCATAAATAGAAATCAGTGACAACTTGGTCATGGAAGTCAGACCTCTCAATGCAGAGTGCCTAACAAAGAGTTTTGTTTAATTCTTCAACTGTGGCTGGTCACAATACCTACTTCAAACAAGTGTCTCTCACTTAAGCTTTCTTCCAAACTTCAGCTCCCGAAGGAAACCACTTGGAATCTGATAGCTATCCTAAAACGTTCACTGGAACTCTTTGCAATGTCTGACTGTAGAAGTTACAGATGTCTCTGGGGAGCATAGACAGGGACTTGCATCTCTTCTGAATGATCCAGGTGGCTGCTTTCCACAACCCTATGCAAAGGCAGTCATTTTGGGAAGGTCATATTGAGTGAAATGGGGTGGTAGATCCCAGGCAAGAGCCTCTCTGGCTGGTTGTCCTCCACCAATCTCGACTGTCAGAGCCTAACAGCCTTTGATAGCACCACTGGCAAGACCTGGGGCAGACAGTGTAGAGTCCACTGACCCGTCGTCACAAGGCCAGAGTCATGAACGCAGCCTGTTATGTCACTGGGGCCCAGAGATGTGCTGTTGTCTTACAACAAAAGGATATTATCATGAGGAATTACACTCTACAGGACATACATACCTGCAATACATCTAAATCTGTATTTTAAAACAAACTATAATCACAACCATCACATCACAGTAATTTCCAATGAGTTAGAGATCACTATCTTGAGTTCTAATATAAGAGAGATGGCCTGCTAAGCAGATAAGAACACTGTAAGAATTTACATAAGGAAAGGTATATTATTTCTACATCTTAAAATGGAAACCAGTGTATAAATGACATCCCCCTTCTCATTCTTCTTACTGCAAATGATGTTGTTTATGCCCTTTGTTTTATGTTGCTTAATCCAATAGTCAAAGTTTGCATTCCTGACTGCTTCTCTGGATATTCTATCCTATCTGCTAGTCAAAACTCTACAAAGTGAGGGGTCAAAGCTTAGTCTCCTGCACTGAACTGTTTTGTAGAACTAGAAAAATCCTTTTGATGTAAGAAGATCTTAAATCTAGGGGGAAATTTTTCACCCCTAGGTAGCTGAGACACTTGCCTATTTCACCTAACTTTCTATATTCTTAATATATTCTAATGAATGTCAAGTGCAATAAAAGTGGTTAAAGAAAGAAAGAACACATGTGGCAAGGTAAATGTAACAGAAAAAAACACAGTTCTTTAATTTGGCAGATAAACTCTACCTCAAAGAGCAATGTCATGTACTTTGTGCAGTACTGCAATTTAGAAGTCATTTTCCTGTCTTTGTGACCATGGCATGGCTACAGATCCCCTGGTGGTAGTCTGGGAAAGAGACAGTAAAGGTATCACAGCTGGCAAAAAGTGTGAGGCTGAGAGAGGTTAGGTTTGTAAACCAGTATTTCAAAACTGAAAACATTAAACAGGCAAAGATGATGATTTTCTAGGTGAGTAAGACTTGAATTTCCCATCACAAATAAATGAATAAATCCTGGACTCCACCAGCTCAAAACCAAATTAGTAGAGTGCTGGCTTTTTAATAATATTTTTTGCTGTCTTCAGCTCAGTGAAGGGAAAGTTTTTAAATTTATTATTTTGATTATCATAAAGGCTTTCATCTCCACCTGATAATATAGCAAAGTAACATTATGATGATTGATGTACATGTGAAGCTACTAACAGCCTATAAATGTGTGTTACAAAACTCTATTCTGTTGGATAATTACTTAATAAGAAGCACATAAGAAAACCAATGACCTCGTAGGTTATATTACAGAAAGTTTAGGAGGAAGTTGTTGGGAATTGAGAAAATATTCTCCCATAAAAATATAAAAGGTAGTAAGTTTCCCAGTTTATCTCCCAAAGTCATTTGAATCTGTTAGCAGCTGATTATAACTGCTGAGCTCTGGTCATTGAAAAGATTTCCTATTCCTTCTCCTAAGCTAAAATTCCTACTCTCTTAAAATTGGTCTAAATATAGGCCAATTGGGTTGAAATACCTTAAAATAATGCTTTTAATAATTTTAAATGAAAAAGAGACACCAGGATGTGATTCATCAATCATACTTAAATCCACTGTGAAAAACATACCTACAACAACTGACTCATCATCCCCTCTCCCCCGCCACAACCCCACCACATAAACCTACTCCCTCACCTGCATTTGTGAACCCAGGGTTATGTACACCTAATTCCTCTTCCTCAGTCCCCATATCCAGTTCACACGCAGAGATCTGATAAAAATAGGTCATATATTCCCATGGCATCAGACTCAAAGGGAAGAAGGGTACATCATAAAACCTAAGCCCCTTCTCTCTATCCCTTCCCCCAACCACCTAATTGTCCTCTGCAGAGATAACTCACACAGCCTTCCAGAGATAGTCTATGCAAATTTGTTTTGTACAGTCATGATTAGCATAGCATGCAGATTATTTTGTATCTTATTCCTCCCACTCATTTCCAATGTTTCAAATTCATCCACGCCATTTACATAAAGCTGCCTGATGCTTCTTAACTGATCATGCACCCTAGTATACATATAATGTAATCATTCCCTCACCAATAACCCAATTAGATATTGCCAATCACTGTTACAAAAAATGTCTTATTTTAACTTCTAAATGTTTCTCATATCTACTCTCTCATCTCCTCCTACTGTACTTCCAACTGGCTTTATTCTGTAGCTCCTCATCCCTCCCTGGACTATCACAACAGCCACATAATTGATCTCCCTTGATTCTCACCTTCCCTCCCATTCATCCTCCAAAATGCACTGCAATCTACTGAATTATATTCTGGTCCACACCTGTTCCAAGCTTAAAATAAAACAGCCACTACTACTTACTCGACAAAAGCCAGGCTCATTAGCACATTATACATGCCTCCTACAAAGTTTCACCCATTGCCGTCACATTAATTTAGTAATATCAAACTGTTTGCAGTTCTTGTACAACATTAGGCTGCTTTATACCTCTCTGCCTCAGCTCATGCTGTGCCTTCTTCCTGGAACACTCTCCCATCTTATTTCATCTAATTCTTTTTTTCTTTCTTTTCTTTTTTTTTGAGACAAGGTCTCATTCTGTCACCTAAACTGGAGTACAGTGGTGCAATCATGGCTCACTGCTGCCTCGACCTCCCAAGTTCAATCAATCCTCCCACCTCAGCCTCCTGAGTAGCTGGGACTACAAATGTGCACCACCACACCTGCCTATTTTATATTTTTGCCACCAAGGCAGTTCTGCCACCACCTCCCCCAGGAAGTGGTCTCCATCTCTCAGAATGGACAATGAGCTTTCATTGCTGCCTGTGCCCACCTCAGTCCTCCCTTGCTTGTGACAGTGGAAATTCTCATTTCCTCCACCATAAGCTCCAAGAGGGAAGGAATCCTGCACTGCTCATCTTTGTAACGGAAATACAGGAGGTCATAAATGTTCACTGAAATGAACTGCTGTGGAAAGCAAAAAATAAGCTGAATTTCAAAAAGGCAAAGATAATCAACATGTTACCGTGCCTCAGTTTCCTCATCGCAAAAATTAGGGATAATAATACTGTCCTCGTGGTTTGTGGCAAAGATTAAACGAGACAGAATGCATCAAATTCTTGCAACAGTGTCTGCCAAATGGAATGCACTCAACAGATGTTATTATAACGTCCAGAAGGAGAGGAAGGATTTAGAAAAGACATTTGGTTGATTGACCACACTGTCAAGGTGGTCTTCTGATGGGTTTCCCTACAGTGCTGAAGGCTGGGGGCTGCAGGGGAGGGCGATGCTGCCGCAGGCAAGGCTGGAAACTCCCAGTGAGTAAACTACCTGAAGAAGCCACTATGGAACGTCAGAGCGGGGACCAGGAAAACTCTAACAGGACTTCTGGGCTGGGCAGAGACCCCACTGACCACGCCGCGCTTCTGTGGCCCAGGCCACGCAGAATCAAGTCAGGAAGCAGGAAGAACTAAGGACAGCTCTGAAGTCATTTTTAGAATCAAGAGACTTAAAATAAGACTCTGATGGCTCTGGCCGCTAGGGATGGAAAGGATCATGATCAAATTCCTCGCCACTCCACATTAACGTTTTCAATAGTACCCTGCTGCCATGGATCCAATCGGGCTGCCTACTGGGTTAAGTGCGGAAGAGTGTTAATTGTTCTAGAATTTCCTCAGCACTGCAACTTCCTGGGCTTGATCAAATGCCCATATGGAACTTCGTTTTCTTCTTTTATAACTGAAGGATTATCACTCGATCCTCACATTTCCCCTAGGGAAGAAAAGGCTCCAGATGGACCAACCCTCATTATATGATTTTCCAAGAGCTAGGCATATTTTCTTTGTATACACAGTTTTGCCATTTATTATTCATTCTACTGACTAATCTATTAATGTGCTGAGCTTTCTTTATAAATCATGAATTAGCTATGTGGCATTTTGGTGCACAGTAAAACTGTCAGGGTTTGACATGTGGAAGAGCCTTGTGCAGCAGAAATTTCCTCTTACTATTAGCCCCGAGAAAATAACAATACTGGTAAACAGCAAGCATGTTTTTTAACTCTAAGATTTTCAATTCTAAAGGAACAGGAGCTATATGTTTTCATCATTCATTTATGCATTGATTAGACAACCATTTATTATGAACCTATTATATAACAAGCCTTGTGTTAGGTGCTGAGGAGCAAAGACAAATGAGTATTATTCAGAATTTCACAGCTCCTTCAGCACTCATTTACACACCCAGGAGGAAACAAGCAAAATGACAAATTAGGTCACAAGGAATCAACACTGGTGTTCATGATTTCTAAAAACTTAGCCATTTCACAGTTCTGTTCCCTTAACAGAGAAATTTCAAATCAGTGGCTCACGGTCTAAATTCAGATACAGTTTGTTTGGCCCAAACTGTGTTTTTAAAAACGTAGCTCAGTATTTTAAAAACTAAATCAAGAGACTTCACAAGATTAATTTTTAAAAATATTTCCACTTTCTCTTGGAAAACGCATAAAAATATCCAGCAACACTGGATTCTAATTCCCACAAAACAGAACTCCCCTAGAGCAGAGTTGCAGCTGCCCCTGCAGAGACCACAGAAACTTACCGTAAGAAACCACTCGCCGTCCAGTTAGCTCTCTGCACCCACACAAGCATCAAAGACAGAAAATAAAAGACAGACTAAAAGGGGAGTAGAACAAGAAAACTGGGAGAGAGAAGGAGTGAAGAACTGTTCCATGCATTAAATGTGCAAACATGTTACACCCAGCACGCTTCACTCACTTACATAAAAACACAGGCTGCTGAAGGCACCTACATTTTTACTCTCTGCTCTAAGTGCAACACATCACATACCTGACAGCAGACAGCACCATCAATTCTAGTCGTTTTCTAAGGCTGAAGTCTGTAACATCAGGTATCAAAATATTAGCTATTTCTCGCCTGCCTTCTTCCTATCAACCTAGAAAGATCCCAGCCTCTCCTTTCCATGTGCTTTATTTTTCTTGTGACTATCCAGTACTGTGCTAAAATTACAAAATGTAAACTTTCAAATAAATGGATTTCTAACACTTAGAACTGATTTGTTCTCAGTCTCATCAGCAATAGGGAAAAGCAAACTATGATTACAGTTAGAAACCCTTGTCACAAAAGCTAGTGCTAAAATGTGGTAAAACAGGAAGGAGCCCTGCACATAAGTTGCAGTCACTTTCAAAAGCAGTTGGGCAACATTCAGGATAGCTGAAGATGCATATATCCTGGGATCCAGCAGTAGGTCTTAGGTACATGCCCTAGTGTGGCAGCTTCCAGCTTTTCACTGTGACCCTCAGTAAGAAATATATTTTACATCACAGCCCAGTGCAGCTGCATATATACATATCTAATGGAAAAAAGTTTAACTAAACAAAACTTACCCTTATAATGTGCAATAATGACAGTTTTCAAAACAGCCTAGAGGATAACTCTCATGTGTCCGTGGAGTTACCTGTCTGAAGTGTTGCTGCATTCCTCTTGCTAAGAGTGAAAAATTTTAAGTAATTTCAGTGTCCACCACAGCAGACAGAAAAATTAAATTTTCCATCCACTTCCTATTCATATCATAGAGCAGGTTAATAAATTTAGAGCAGTTAATAAATAAAATCCATTTTAATCTCAAAAAATAATGCTAGAGATTTTTTTCTAAAAAAACAAGCTAGAGTGTATGTACACTTTAAACATACAAAATAGAACTAATATATATTTTTATATATATACATATACAGTAAGAAGACAATATCATGCAAGGAAATGTTCATATCTACTCAGACTAGCAGTTTTATTGGGGGAAGGGGCATAGGGAAAGAATTAAGATAGGGGCTTAACTATCTGTGTCTGAAACATTTCTCTTAAAAAGTCTGCAGCAAATGCAAAAAAATCAGCATTTCTTAAATGTGGATGTAAAGGTGAATTATTTTCTGTGTTTTTATGTTTAAATAATTCACAAAACAAAAATTCTAAGTGATTTTTAAAGAATTACCTTTTCAAGGTACACTTTCTCCCATAAGACAGGAACTGAGCTTTGAAGAATGGGAAAGTCATTCTCTAACACCCTGCAGCTCTCAGAACTTGGGGCTGTGACGTTAGTATTTAGGTTTTACTGTACCTTTGGCCAAAGGGTAGAACTAACCTTAAGTGGCTGTGCTTTCAGTATTATTTACAATTTGACCCTTCGAGAAACTAAGATTGTTTTGGGTTTCTGAACATTAAAAGGTCCTAGACCCAAATGCATACTGTTTATTGTGAAGCTTTGGTGATTGAAAATGCTGCCTGGTGCTGAGCAGGCAAGATTTTAGCTGAGTCCTCACAGGGCCACCTGCTAACACAGTGCAGAAGGACATCGTGGGGACCAATTATTTCATAGATTAATAATGCCGACTATTTTCTGCAGTCAAGTGTTCTGGAAGAACTGGAGGGTCACTTATCAGAGAAGCCATTCGTTATTGTATTTGTGACTGCTGGGATCCCAGGGGCTGCATCTTCCCCCACCCAGGGTGTGGACCCTGCCACCTTCCTCACCTTCCAAATGCAGCTTTATTTGTGCAGATCTAAGATGCTGAGAAATATTCAAAATTGCTTTGATCTAGGCAAATATTTCTTTCTCAATAGTTGTGCTGCATGTAGAGTTTTAACACCCCCAGACTCAATGCCATCTGTATCTTGTGAAATTTGAAAGCTCTCTTTAATATTAAAGCCAGAAATCATATATGTTTGTTTTCACCCTTGGCTACCAGCACTTGAAATCAGTGTTACCATGAACTGTCCAGCATGGCTGTTTGCATGCAGCACGTGAATTTCATCCATTACTTCATTTACAAGGCAAGCTTTGGCATGGCAGAAAGAACATGAAAAATGGGACAAGAACATCTCAATTTGTGTCCTGTTTCGGCCACACGGAAGCCTTCTGACCTTGGGTAAGTGCTGTCACCATTTTGAAACTCAGTTTCTTGGTCTACATTTTCTCACATGTTTACATGAGAAGTAAATGAGCTCCAGTGTGTGGGAAGCCCTGCATAAAATAGAAAGCATTTTGAAAACGTAAAATGGTGCTGTTATTAGTGGTAATAGCAACGAATGTAATGTCTGCACCCCATTATATAATGCAAATAAAATCCATAAATGAGACTGCTATTTCCATACTTGTTCACTGTGGCCCATTCCATTTTTATATAGCTCTTACTGTTAAAGTCCCAATGGGTCTAATATTTCTCTCACCTATTAACTTGAATTCTTCATTATAATTTCTTTTTCAGCTTGAGAGAACAGGTACTCAGATTGTATCTCAAAATGAGAGCCCGAGGATTCCTTTGGACATATCCTAAGTACTTGGCTCACTAGACCATGGAGCTCCATATCAAAATCATGCCATTTGTTTTGCTTGTGAAACAGCTCGTTTTGCTGCCTTTCAGTGGCCCAACCATATAGCTGGCTTCAAGTCACCACTATCAAGGGAATAACACTACCGGTAATGATTCAGGATATTATGATTATTTTTTAAAATACTCTAAATCCAGAAATTTTTTAAATGTTTTCAAGTGACTGCCGGGTGCGGTGGCTCACGCCTGTAATCCCAGCACTCTGGGAGGCCAAGGCGGGCAGATCACGAGGTCAGGAGATCGAGACCATCCTGGCTAACGCAGTGAAACCCCGTCTCTACTAAAAATACAAAAAAATTAGCCGGGCGTGGTGGCGGGCAATGTAGTCCCAGCTACTCAGGAGGCTGAGGCAGGAGAATGGCGTGAACCTGGGAGGCGGAGCTTACAGGGAGCCGAGATCGCGCCACTGCACTCTAGCCTGGGCGGCAGAGCGAGACTCCGTCTCAAAAAAAGTAAATAAATAAAATAAAATAAAATAAAATGTTTTCAAGTGACTAAAATGAAGACGCTTTCCCATAGTACTCGAAACATCCCAAATCCAACACTAATCTCTACCTTCTGGCACTATTTTTCAACGTGTGTTCCAGGGATAAATAACATAATACTGATTTGTGAGCAACATTTAGAATAAAGCAGAGGTGATTTAATAAATAAATATCAAGGCCGGGCGCGGTGGCTCAAGCCTGTAATCCCAGCACTTTGGGAGGCCGAGACGGGCGGATCACGAGGTCAGGAGATCGAGACCAT
>NW_012115766.1:4816897-4830554 GCF_000951035.1 Colobus angolensis palliatus
AGGGGAATCACTTGAACCCAGGAGGCACAGGTTGCACTGAGCCGAGACTGTACCATTGCACTCCAGCCCGGGCAAAAAGAGCAAAACTTCAGCCGGGCACAGTGGCTCATGCCTGTAGTTCCAGCACTTTGGGAGGCTGAGGTGGGTAGGTCATGAGGTCAAGAGATCGAGACTATCCTGGCCAACATGGTGGAACCCCGTTTCTACTAAAAATACAAAAATTAGCTGGACGTCGTGCCACGTGCACCTGTAATCCCAGCTATTTGGGAGGCTGAGGCAGGAGAATCGCTTGAACCCAGGGGGCAGAGGTTGCAGTGAGTCAAGATTGTGCCACTGCACTCCAGCCTGGGCGACAGAGTGAGACTCTGTCTCAAAAAATAAATAAATAAAAAATAAAATAGAGCAAAACTTCATCTCAAAAATAACAATCATCATCATAATATATTTCATGATTTCAAATAACTAGAAGATACTGAATGTTTCCAACACAAAAATGATAAATGTTTGAGATGACGGATTTGCCAATTACCATGATCTGATCAGTATATACCATATATATTGAGACACTACTGTATATCCCATGAATATATACAATTATTCTTTGTCAATTAAAAAAATAGTTTGCAACCAGCTTGGACAACACAGTTCGACCATGTCTCTACAAAAAATACAAAAATTAGCCAGGCATGGTCACTTGCACCTGTGGTTCCAGCTATTTGGGAGGCTAGCATGGAAGTTCAAGGATGCAGTGTGCCATGATCATGCCACTGCACTCCAGCCTGGCTAACAGAGCAAGATCCCATCTCAAAAAAAAAACAAAAATTAATAAACTTACACAAAAAAATTGCAGCTTTATAAAAACAACTTTATTTAAAATTTTGATATCATCAGTTGTAATCTGTATTTTGCCTTTCAGTTTTACTTTATAATTTTTGAATATTTTTGAAGAGAAAATTTTTGATTATTTTAAATTTCACATTTACTTTTATTTACCTTTTTGGTGAAAATATATTTATATTTGGTATACTCTGAATAAAATTTCACTACTTTTTAATCCTTTACATGATGCATACAAGTGAAGAATGTTTTAGAAATAGAAATTATGAAAGTAGAATTCAGAAAAGACAAAGTTTAAAAAGTTAAAAATCTTCAAAGAAGCAATCTCCTTAAAATTTTTAATATTAAAACTTAAAAGTGAGCAGGCTCTGTAAGGCACGAGTCATATAAAATTCATAAATAGGACATGAAAAATATTTTATTTAAGGAAGATTGAATTACTGAGCAAAACACTAAAAACGAACAAAAAAAGTATCTCATCCAGTACAAGTTCTGAACTGGTAAGATGAAATTCCAGGAATTTTAGATTCCTTTTTAAATCAAGATTTAATTACAAAACTGGCCCATTTTTCTGCATGTAATCGTGCTAAATAATAAATTGAATCATTTGACATTTTTCTGACATTCACTGATATAAAAATCATGATTTTTTAAAATTTTGCCATTGCAATGACATATTTGCCAAGGTAGGGAAATAGAACACATTTTATTTAACACTTTGCTAACTCAATTAAATACCTAAAAATACAATATGTGGGGCTTTATTTTGTACTGTGCCCAGCCTCACAGTATAAAATATATTTTGGTTCATCCAAATAATTTTAAAAATGCAAACATTAAAAATTAATTTTTTAAAACTAACTTTTATGGAAAAAATGAGATACAATGATACCTCAGAAAAATGAGAATCATTACTGCAGATACTTTCTATACAGTTACGCAGGAAAAGGCAAATTCGAGAGACTTGAAGATATTGCAGTCTAATGTTAGCAGGTATATCTTTGAATGGTGACATCACAAATAATTTTTATCTATTGCATGTTTCAACTGTGTAAACAATACGTCATTAAAGAACTGTAAAAATAAACGCTATTGAAATAATAACAGGGTGTAGTTCTGTCCACATCTCCAACATTTTCACATTCATACGTGTTTTTATATGATATTTATAACACACAGGAACTATAGCCATATACTTCCTACGAAACAAAATGCTCTCTCTACATACACAGACTCATGGCTCCTGGAACATATGCTGGGCTACTTCTTCCAGGGATGATGAATTTTTGCACAGATCATCATCTGGGTGCCAAGGGCATGTGTGTGTGAGATGGCTGACTTGCGAAGGGGGAATGAGAAGGCCCACAGAGCTCTAAATCAACATCCTGCCTGCACTGATACCAGTATCTAATGCTGTGAGCCAACCACACAGTACTTTTGGTGAATAACATTCAGAATGGCCTCCAATAACTTCAGAGAGGCTTTTTCATAACAATGACGATGACAATAACGGCACAGATGCTTTAGTTCCTCCAGCATGTCCTCTGTTGGGTAAATCAAGAGTCTCTTAAATAGACCAGAGCTTTCTTACTTCTTCCTACTGGCAAGACTACAGGGATATAGGTGGGGTAGAAGACACGGTGTAAGTCTAATATGCAGTAAATTGTAATTACACTTCGTTAATTTTAACCTTCCTGGAAATTCCTGATGAGTAGATCATTTCAGAAATGCCTCTCCTCCCCGCAATATGAATAGTAAAATGGTGCACAAGGGATATTAATATAGTAGTCAGGCCCCCAGGGTGTGCTATACGTTCAAAGCAAAAGAAGTTAAATTTAGTTTGTAAAATACTCATCTTCAACGATGCTACTGACCATTCCATCATGACTCCTCCCCCTGCTGGAGGTAAGAACTTATTTGAACTTATTCACACACTGCAAATACAGTGCCTGGTAAGTCTTGTAGGCAGTTTCATGAGGTAGTTAATGATGTCCAGTGTATGAAATTGCTATTGCAGTACTACTACTGCCAGATCGTGGTAACAGTGGTCAGGATATACTCACATTTACCATACTTAATCAAGGGAAGTTGTGATACTATTCTCAATAAATTCAGCTTGTACAAATTTCCTCTGAGGAAGATTATCCCTCAAATCAAGAAACACTGTACAATTGTAAACTTCCTTAATATTTCAAAATGGGTATGATTTTCATGGGGTATAAGCCCAGGTTTGCAATGCTAAACCTTCCAAGTTTGAGAAATGTTCAAAAAATAATAATCAATTCTTTTTTTTTTTTTTTTTTGAGACAGGGTCTTACTTTGTCCCCCAGGCTCAAGCACAGTAACACCATCACAGCTCACTGCAGCATGGACCTCCTAGGCTCCAGCCATCCTCCTGCCTCAGTCTCCTAAGTAGCTGGGACTGCAGGCATGTACCACTATGCCCAGCTAATTGCTTTTTAATCTTCTGTAGAGATGGTTCTCACTATGTTGCCCAGACTGGTCTTGTACTGCTGAGCTCAAGCCATCCTCCAACCTCAGCCCCCACAGCGTGCTTGGATTAGAGGTGTGAGCCACTGCACCCAGCCAATAGCCAGTTCTTGAATTAGGCATAAACATGAATAGAAAATTATCGGCCGGGCGCGGTGGCTCAAGCCTGTAATCCCAGCACTTTGGGAGGCCGAGACGGGCGGATCACGAGGTCAGGAGATCGAGACCATCCTGGCCAACATGGTGGAACCCCGTTTCTACTAAAAATACAAAAATTAGCTGGACGTCGTGCCACGTGCACCTGTAATCCCAGCTATTTGGGAGGCTGAGGCAGGAGAATGGCGTAAACCCGGGAGGCGGAGCTTGCAGTGAGCTGAGATCCGGCCACTGCACTCCAGTCCGGGTGACAGAGCGAGATTCCGCCTCAAAAAAAAAAAAAAAAAGAAAATTATCTAAGAACTTGCACAAAATCTAAGTATTTCCAAAGCAAAGAATGTGCAAATAAACTGAATATCTTTAAACAAGTCTCTCAAATAAAAGGCTGTGATAATTAGAATCTATTCTTGCAAGCCGCTATAGAATTGCCTAGGAATTAATCATTTTTTTGCAATGTTGGTGCTAATGCAAAAGAGGGGGAGGTCATATCTTTAATTTGCTAAGTATTATTTGGAGGGGATCACAGAATAACCCCATGATTAAAGGCTCTAGCTTTTCATTATTACTTTACTACATTATTATCATTTGGTTAACAATGGTAGGGAAAATATAAACGTTTCATTTTTACCAAATATTCCAGAAATCTCTTTACGCAATTACTGTCCTGTTCATCACTTTGAGCACTGTTTAGTTAGCCAGTGTGATGGTTAATTTTTATACATAAACTTGGCTAGGCCATGGTACCCAGTTGTTTAGGCAAATCCATCTAGATGTTGCTGTAAAGGTAAATTTTTAGAAGTTATTAACATTCAAATCAGTAGAGTTTGAGAAAAGCTGATTATGCTCCATAATGTGGGTGAGTCACACCCCATCAGTTGACTGTGTTCAGAGAAAAAGAGTGAGGTCCTCCAAGGAAGAAGGAACTCGGCTTCCAGACTGACTCAGGACTTGAGCTGCAATATCAGCCCTTCCTGGGTCGCTGACCTGCCCGTCTACCCTGCAGGTTTTGAACTTGCTAGTTCCTACAGTTGATGAGCCAATTCCTTAAAATAAACCTCTCTTTATCATATATATACACACATATACACACACACACACACATGTATACGTATATATGTATATGTTATGCATATATACATATATAACATATACATTCTATTTGCTCCATGATTCTTTCTCTGAGGAGCTCTAATACAATCAATCGCTCAGGCACACACTTCTGAATTGTTAATATTCAATACAAAGAGGCTTGCAGGTAGTTCTCTCTCATAACCAGTGTTACAGCCTATTAAAGGAATCACTGCACACCTAAGACCATGTAGACAGGAATGAGAAATGCCAGAAAGCCCCCTTTAGAATCCAAACACTGAGATTCAAGATCTAGGCCCACCGATTACAAATGATGGAATCTGAACAAGTGACTTAGAGGCCACTTGTTGCCACGCAGTTTCCCCATGCGGTGAATGGGGTACCTGCTACCACTGCTGCCTACCTCAGGAGGCTCGAAAACCCATGCGGCTATTGAAGGAACTTTGTAAAGTATGAAGAAATATGCCATTGGCAGGAAGAGCTAGAAGAGAGATCATAAATCACAACCATCCGTGTGAACTTCATTACGACGACACGGGTTAAAATAAGAGACTCTCCCCACTATGTTACCAAAATGGAAAGTGACACACATATGCCACGGGGTGATTGCAATTACTGTGCTGCTCATCAGCTAAAGGGAGCAATCGCACACAAACCACACGTTTCTAAAATGGGAGCCCTATCAAAACAGGGAGCATATGGGACTATCAGCTATACATGCACAGCAGGAGACCCTGCCAAGATGAGCAGAGTCGAGCTCGGGAATGCAGAGATGCTGTTCAGAAATGCACAATCGAGAAAGGCCAACCATCACCACAAGGTATGGGACTTTGGGCATTAGGGTTCTTCTCACCCAAGACGCAGGCATTAAAAACACAGGAAAGCTTCTTGTACAAGACGAAAGCTCAGACAGACTGAAACACTGACCCAGTTCACTTGAGGTCCCCAAAGCAATGCCCAAAAGCAGCAACAGATTTGTTTATCCCCAGTGTCACTTGTAACTCTGCAGACACAGCTGCGATCACCATCCTTCATAATTCAGAGTACCTCTCAAGTGACAGGCAGTGTTTAGGTACAGTGGCTATGCCAGTGAACAAGACAAGGCTGGCCGGTTTGACAAACAGAGACGCACTGCTGCTGGTGGTGTTAAGGGGTCAGGATTTTATTCTAAGCTGTACAAGGAATGACACAATCCAATTTACACTTTCAAATTTCTCTTAATCACAGAATAAAGACCAGATTAGAGGAACAGGTAGAAGGAACAGTGGCTTGGACTAGAGTAAGAGCAGTGAGGAAAGACAGTAAGGATATTCTGAAAAAAGAGGTCACAGGACTTGCCAAGATCGTTGACTTAGCAACAGAGTCAGCAGTATCGCCATTTACTAGAATGCGGATGACCAGGTAGGAACAGGTTGCGCAGGAAAGAATTAGGAAAACTACTTTGGCAATGTTAATTTTGAGACCTCTATTAGACATCCAAGTACAGGTATCAATTAAACAATTAGCCAAATAAGTTTGGAGCTCAGTGGAATGGTTAGGGCTACAGGTTAGAATTTTGGAAATATCACTTTGATAGCAAGGGCCTGGGGAAGACTTATGGGGAAAGTAGAACCGAAGGATGAAGAGTTCACAGCTGAGCTGAGCTGCAGGACACTCCAACATTCAAAGGTCAGGCTGGGGGGAGACTGGGAAGCAGTGAAGCCAGAGGAGTGGCAAGAGATGGGAAACAGCATTTCAAGAAGGAGGGAGAATGCCACTGTGCCAAAGTCTGAAAGGATAAGATGACACCCGACGTGACCACTGCAGCTGCCAAGTGCAAGTTCTGGTAAAGCTGACAAGAGCAGTCCCCATGGAGCGATGGGATGGAAGCCTGACTGGAGTGGAATGAGGAGAAGGTAACAAAGTGTCCAGACAACTCTTTCAAAAAGTGCTTCTGCAAAGGAGACTGTGAAATGGATGGAAGAAGTGGTGGAGCCAAGGAAGGGGTTTTGGTCTTGTTTTTAAAGAAAGGATATATTCACACACACTCTCATACATATACATAGAGATACACTATATATAGGCATGCATGTGCATATACACATGTTTATGCTATGTTTAAACAGACCACTTCTTTGTCTTCACAGAAAAGAAACTGGGTATCTGGTGTGAAAGGGACATTTACTTTTGACTATAAAATTTTTGCATTATTTACATATATGCACATACTCTATTTCTTTTTTTGTTTGTTTTGTTTTGTTTTGTTTGAGACGGAGTTTCGCTCTGTCACCAAGGCTGGAGTGCAGTGGCGCAATCTAAGCTCACTGCAACCTCCGCCTCGCGGGTTCACGCCATTCTCCTGCCTCAGCCTCCTGAGTAGCGGGGACTACAGGCGCCCGCCACCACGCCTGGCTAATTTTTCATATTTTTAGTAGAGACGGGGTTTCACCGTGTTAGCCAAAATGGTCTCGATCTCCTGAGCTCGTGATCCGCCCGCCTTGGCCTCCCAAAATGCTGGGACTACAGGCGTGAGCACCGCGCCCGGCCACAGATACTGTATTTCAATTAAAAGAACGAGTTTTGAAATACAAAGTTTTACAAAAAAGGAAAGGAAGGCTTAATTATAGTATGTTTATGAGTTGTTTGCAAATGATAGAGTAGAAAGCGGGGGACACTGATGGTGCAGGAGAGAAGACTCATCAGAATTCTCGGGACATTCATCCTGCAAACTCGGCCCACCAGTCCCAAAAGTGACACTGATCAGGGCTGGTCTGATTGCACCACACAGAGACCCAGTGTCCACAAGGCTCTGGAAGTTCTCACACTGCTCTAAATCCAGCGCCTCTGAGACACCCAGAGCAAGTCCTGGGTAGACAGGGCTCTGTAACCTTCCCAAATCTTGGTTTACTAAGCCCACAAAATCATCATGAATCTAAGACTGAGGCAAAGGAGACCAAAAAATTGCCATAAAAGAATCTTGAGAGTTTCGGGAGCAAAGATGGCCAATGGCATGCACCAGCTGCCAACAGGAAACTGGTTTTTCTGTTTTCTCTTAAAGAAACTTCATTTCCACTAATTCCTCAGAGTGACCTGCCATCTACAAAGCTATGTTAAAGATATACCTAGAAGATATATAAAACAAAAAATGGCTGCAAAAGATTGAAGGCTGCAATTCAAGAGAGAATACAGATAATACACCAGTAAACTTATATTTGTCTAGGTAATTTTATTATTTAAAAACGTAAGAACTTTCTAAAACCAATATTCCAGGAAATTATAATATGGGAAATATCAAGGAGCTGGGGCCAGGAACAGTGTGGGAGAGGGAAGAGAAGAGAGATGAAAACACATCAAGACTCTTGACTTGACTGGTGGAAGAGTACCTTTGATGTTTTTATAAGAACCATATATACTGGCACATACATACTTTTCCCATCATGCAAGCTAGTATAATTTTTCAGGACAACAATTTGTTAAAAATACATGAAAAATGTATATTCTTCATATATTTTTTAAATCTCTATTTTATATGTATATATAGAGAGAATATTTTAAAATCTCTTTATATATATAAATATATATAAAATAAATATGTACAGAAATAATTTTTCAATATTTATTCTCTGTAATCCAAGAATTCTACTCCCAAAACCCTATCCTAAGAAATAATCAAGAGACACAGCCAAAGACTGATAACCAATGATGGACATGTGAGTGTTATTTAAAATAACAAGAATTTGCAAACCACTAAAATAACCAAACATATATCATTTTACCCTCAGAGTACTGAATGTTATGCAACCACGAAAAATCATGTCCTTGAAGACTATTTAACAAAGTGGAAAAACTCACATGATCCAAAGTTGAGTGAAAAGGTACGTGGCAAAACTACATATCTTAGATGATCCCAGTTTGGTAAAGCGTACAGTAAAAAGACTGGATATAAAACACATGAAAAGGCTGACAAGATTTCCAGGAGGTAGGATTATGATTTGTATTTTCTCTATGTTAATCCCAATTTATCAATAATTAAATTTTATTTTCATAATCAGAGGTTTTGTCATTTAAAATTTTAAGTTGTAACCAAATGGTGGGAAGGAAGAGTTGACGGAAATGATTATAATGGAGTAAGATAAAATGTGTCTAGCTTTCACTTTGCTCTGATCTCCACGCTTTCTGATGAGAAATCCAATATCATTCTAATTGTTTTTCCTCTATAGATAAGGTGTCATTTCTCTAATGCTACTTTTGATATTTTTTCTTTTTTTTCTTTTGTTTTCACAAGTTTGATTAGAATATGTTCTGGTGTGGATTTCTTTGGATTTATCCTGTTCCAGATTCTCTCGGTTTCCTGAATCTTAAAGTTCTTGAAAGTTCCTATTTCGAACAAATTTAGGAAGTTTTCAGCCACTAGTTGAGTACTTTTTTAGTCCATCCTCTTTCTCCTTTTTCCAGGATTCTGATGACATGAATGTCAACAAAAATCTTTTGTTAGAGTTCCATGGTGTTCTGTTAATTTATTTTCTCTCTGTTGTTTAGATAATTTCTATTACTCTATGTTCCAACTCACTGATTTTTTCCTCTGTCTCCGCCATTCTTCTGTTGAGCCCATCCATTGAGTTATTTATTTTATTTTTCAGTTCCACAATGTATTTGGTTTTTCTTTATATCATCCATTTCTTTATATCATCCATTTGCATCATCCATTGTGGAGACTTTCTTTTATTTGTTTCAAGTATGCCAGTAATTTCCTTTTGAAACATTGTGTGTATTTACGGAGATATTTCACACACCATAAAATTCATCCTTTTGAAGTATATGATTCAGTGGTTTTCAGTATATTCACAAAGTTGTGCAACCACTACCACTACCTAATGCCAAAACATTTGTATCAAAATATAAAACCCCATACCCATCACCAGTCACTCCTCATCTCCCTTTCTCCCCAGGTCCTGGAAACCATTAATCTATGTTCTGTCTTTATAGATTTGCCTATTCTAGACATTTCATGTTTGAGTGGAATCATACAACATGTGACCTTCTGTGTCTGGCTTCTTTGACTCAGCATAATGTTTTCAAAGTTCATCTATGTCACAGTATGAATGAGTACCTCATTTTTTATAGCTGAGTAACATTCCATTGTATGAGGATATGACACATTGTGTATGCATTTGTATTGTTTCTACTTTTGAATGTTATGAACAATACTATGAACATCTGTGTACAAGTTTTTGTGTGGATGTATGTTTTCATACTCTTGGATATATATCTAGGAGTAAAACTACTGAGTCATATGGTAACTCTGTATCTAACTTTTTGAAGAACCACCAAATTGCTTTCCAAATTCTTTGTACCATTTTATAATCCCACAAGCAATTTATGGGGGTTCTAACTTTTCCATATCCTTGCCAACATTCTTATTACCTGTCTTTTTAATGATAGCCATCCTAGTGGGTGTGATGTGGTATTTAATTGTGGTTTTGATTTACATCTTCATAATGGCATTGAGCATTTTATTCAGGTGTTACTGAAGCAATTTTATAATGGCTGTTTTAAAATCTTTGTCAGATAGTTCTAACACTTGTCACCTCAATATCGGCATCTATTGATTGTATTTTCTCATTAGCTTTGAGATTTTCCTGGTTCTTGGTATGACAAATGCTTCTTTATTGAAAAACGGACATTTTGCATATTATGTTATTTGTTATGAGAGGCTGACTCCTTTCAACCTGAAAATGCTCTGGCAGAAGAAAAAGGGAAGGGGGCTACACCATCACATTACTGACAGGTGGTGTGATATGGTTTGGACGTTTGTGCCCTCCAAATCCCATGTTGAAATGTACCCTCCAGTGTTGGAGGTGGGCCTAGTGGCAGGTGTTTGAGTCATGGGGACAGATCCCTCATGAATGGCTTGGTCCTGACCTAGCAATAATGAGTGGGTTCTCACTCTACGAGTTCTCTTGGAATCTGGTTGTTAAAAATTGCCTGGCACCTCCTCTTTCTCCCCCCTGCTCCCTCTGTCACCGTGTGACTCACCAGCCCCCCTTCACCTTCTGCCATGAGTGGAAGCTTCCTGAGGCCCCCACCAGAAGCAGATGCTGACACTATACTTTGTGTACGGCCTGCAGACCATGAGCCATACAAACCTCTTTCTTTATAAACTACCCAGTTTTGGCCGGGCGCGGTGGCTCAAGCCTGTAATCCCAGCACTTTGGGAGGCCGAGACGGGTGGATCACAAGGTCAGGAGATCGAGACCATCCTGGCTAACACGGTGAAACCCCATCTCTACTAAAAAATACAAAAAACTAGCCGGGCGCCGTGGCGGGCGCCTGTAGTCCCAGCTACTCGGGAGGCTGAGGCAGGAGAATGGCGTGAACCCGGGAGGCGGAGCTTCCAGTGAGCTTAGATCTGGCCACTTCACTCCAGCCTGGGCGGCAGAGCGAGACTCCGTTTCAAAAAAAAAAAAAAAATTACCCAGTTTATAGCCATGCAAACAGACTAACACAGGGCTAGAAGTCCAGGCTCACTATATGGCCCCCACTGAACCATGGAAGGGGTGTGTGACCTCATTGCTATGGGTGACGAAGTCCTGCCTCTCCACTGGGCCTCCTCTGACACCACTGCAGTAGGGATGCTGAGGTGCCCTTGGTGCCAGGCAGGGGTAGAAGTCCAAGCTCCTTACTCAGCCTTCCCTACCACCATCCTGGTGGGGGCAGTTGAAACCACTCATTACAATCTCAGAAGATGGGGAGCCTAGGCTCTCCATGCGACATTCACTGACACAGGTGGAAGTGGGGGCACACTGCTTCCGTGGTGTTCAGCTGGAGTTGAGAGGTGATCAGAGAAGTTTCCTGTCTTGCTGAACTGCTCCTTTCCTTGTCTTCTGGCTAGAGAAAGCCGGCTGTTGTTGGGGCTTTTTCCTGTGTCCATGGCTGTTCTGGGTTATCAGTTGCTTCTGCTCCCACTCTGAGACAGGTAAGGCAAGAAGCAAGCCCAGGGACCCCCCACCACTGGGTTCCTCCTCAAGTCCTGAGGTCTCTAGCTGGTTTGCCTAGAAAGAGTATTTACTTGTATTCTCAGAAGCCTAATCTCTTTCTAGAAGCAGAAGTCCAGCTTGTTTTTCTAAACAAAATTTTTTTTAAAATTGTTGTTAAATATTAAATACAGACATAGCTTTAAAGTGAATTATGCATTGCCTTATCCATCTGAAACACAGGCCACTGAAATGAATTTAACCTTGCTGACAAGCTCAACAATGCAAACATCCACAGCTATAGCTTTGTTGATTCCAAAAGATTCACTTGGAGTTTGCTATGTGATGCGCACTCTTCCATTTGCTGTCATGTTAAATGGGACCTGTTGACCCAATTTTGGAAGTTCCTGTAATTGCCTGTTCCATTTTCTACTTCTCGCTCCTGTCAATGTGGCCGCCTCCAGAGAATTTCCACACCTTTTAATCTGCTTTTACCAGCGTGCAGCCTGAGAAACCAGACAGTCAAATCTTTTGGAGATATTTTTAAACAATAGTAAACAGACTAAGAATAACAGACTCTTCCCTTCATATACAAATTTTTCAACATCGATTTAGGCTGCTCCAACATCCTTTAGGCTTACTTAGTTTCCTCACCATCTTCAGTTAGCTGAAGTTGGATATAAATGATCTTAAATAGCATGCAGTGCCACCGTACTTATAGATTCATTTTACGTTAATAAAGATAAATCAAGCAAGCAGTAGGCTTGTGGGAAAACAGACAGCCCATGCCAAGTATAGACAGCTGGGAAAACGCCCTCCGCCTGGTGGCTCTACAAACCCACTATCCAGGGGCAGCCTGAGATCACAGATAGGCTGGGAGCTGAGGATTCCAAACTACTGTGCTAATTAAGCAGGAGGCACAGTTAAATTCAGATGCCTAATAAGCACTTGGACATTTTTTCTTACTTTATTACTGTTAGAGCACAGCCAACGCTGACAATTCCCGCACAAAGGGTTGCAGCACCTCTTCATCTCAGAGAAAAAATGGGCTGTGCTCAGAGACCATGCCCCAGGCGCGTGGTTTTTCAAGGTGCCTAGGCTAGTAATTCATTAAAGGTCCACCTTACGGTTTTGTCACATGTCTCCTATCACATGCCTATCACAAAATATGGAATGCTACGTTCCTGAATACCATAGCAAATAGAACCAACTCCTGGCATCATATTGCAGGGTTCATGCACATCTATGCTTCTGAGAGAAAAGACGCGGTTCCCAAGAAAAAGTGTGAGTTTAGAATCAGAGAGTTCTAAATTCACCTCTGTGGCCTTGACTAGTTACCTGAATACAGCCATCCCCCAGTATCCACAGGGCATTGGTTCCAGGGCTCCCCATAGATACAAAAATCTGTGGGTGCTCAAGTGTCTGACATAAAATGGCATAGTATTTGCATCTAACCTGAGCACATCTTCCTGTATACTTTGTCCTCTCTAGATTACTAGTAATATACAACACAATGTAAATGCTATGTAAATAGTTGTTATTCTGTATCATTTAAGAGTGACAAGAAAAAAAGTCTGTGCATGTTCACTATAGATGCAACCCTCCTTTTTTCTGAATATTTTCAATCCACAGCTGGATGAATCCATTAATGTGGAACCAAGGGATACAGAGGACCAAAATCTAATAGAATAAGGAAAGTATCCCGCACCTGAGTTATGATAAACTCTGGAGACAAGAACCATGGTGCAAAGGAAACATGAATATGCAATGAATGGAAAATGTCATCACTAATTTTTTTATGTGTAAGGAAAAGACCACCTCTTCACAAAGGGAACGGACACCAGACACTACCACCTAGTGATTAGCATCTAGGCTAATGGGTCAAAGTACCAAGTTGTTTTCTATTCTAGTGACAATCCACCCATTATCTCCACGTCCAGAGTTCTTTGTGCACTGTGATACATCTTTTGGCACATGTGGAAAGGCAGGTGCAAGCCCCAGACCATGAAAGCATTGTTGTTTCTCTAGGGCAGCCTTCTTCTCTCTGTCCCCGCCACACTTCCTTCCCACCAGCTCACCCATCTCCAGGGCAGCCTTCTTCCCTCCGTCCCTGCCACACTTCCTTCCCACCA
>NW_012115766.1:4831104-4831419 GCF_000951035.1 Colobus angolensis palliatus
CACCCATCTCCAGGGCAGCCTTCTTCCCTCCGTCCCTGCCACACTTCCTTCCCACCAACTCACCCATCTCCAGGGCAGCCTTCTTCCCTCTGTCCTTGCCACACTTCCTTCCCATCAGCTCACCCATCTCAAGGGGAGCCTTCTTCCCTCTGTCCCCACCACACTTCCTTCCCAACAGCTCACCCATCTCCAGGGCAGCCTTCTTCCCTCTGTCCCCGCCACACTTCCTTCCCACCAACTCACCCATCTCCAAGGCAGCCTTCTTCCCTCTGTCCTTGCCACACTTCCTTCCCACCAGCTCACCCATCTCAAGGG
>NW_012115766.1:4831504-4849161 GCF_000951035.1 Colobus angolensis palliatus
AGGGCAGCCTTCTTCCCTCTGTCCCCACCACACTTCCTTCCCACCAGCTCACCCATCTCCAGGGCAGCCTTCTTCCCTCTGTCGCTGTCACACTTCCTTTCCACTAGCTCACCCATTTCTAGGGCAGCCTTCTTCCCTCTGCCCCCGCCACACTTCCTTCCCACCAGCCCACCCATCCAGCCTCCCTAGAAATGCCTCCCACACTCCCTCACTCCTTCTGTCTCCCTTTAATCCTCCAAGTCACAGTGTTTGTTTCATTGGTATTTTGGTCTCTTCCAGCCATACACACTCCCCTGAAGTTTGGGTTTTTATTCTATATGGTTTTTACCCAGTAGCCCCCTCTGCTTTCAATGCAACCCTCCTGACCTCTCATATCTCCAATTCTACAGGATACTATTCTTTTCGAAAAAGGAGGCTTTGCTGGGGAAGCCCACCAAGTTTTGATGGGATGCTTCATACAAAGGTGGGAAGCCAACCTATAGTGGGGGTGGAGCAGGGAGACCAGAAGGAGCACTGGGTTGCTGCCACCATATGGAACTGATGTGGCACCATCTACAGCCTGTGGCAGGTGAGAACCTTACGGGAGATTCCTACCCGGTGCTGGGGATGGGAGTGAGGGTGAGGGTGGGGACTGACAAAGGCTAGTGACAACCATGGTGGAAATGATCTTGTGACTGAATCAAGAAAATTCGTTCATGTCTATGAGATTGGAGACTATTATTCTAAGTGAAGTAACTCAAGAATGGAAAACCAAACATCATAAGTTCTCACTGATATGTGGGAGCTAAGCTATGAGGACGCAAAGGCATAAGAATGACACAATGGACTTCAGGGACTTGTGGGGAAGAGTGGGAGGGGGGCCAGGGATAAAAGACTACAAATATGGTGCAGTGTATACTGCTCGGGTGATGGGTGCACCAGGATCTCACAAATCACCATTGAAGAACTTACTCATGTAACCAAATGCCACCTGTGTCCCAATAACTTCCACAAAAATTTACAAAATGAAAATTCATCCATGTCTGGAGCAAAGCAAGGTGTCTGAAGTTCCCATGATGGTCCAAGCAGAAAGGGGCATGACATGAAGGCCTGCAGTGGCCCCTCTTAGATCAGGACTGGCTCAGGCAGGCACTTCTCCCTGGTACCACGTCAAGTGGGTGCTGGAATTCTATCTGGCACCTGAGAGCGATAAAGAGTCAACCTCGACCTCCCCACAGATGACGGCAGAAAGGAACAAGGGAGACAGCGGCATCTGAAGGGAGGGGGAGTAAGAAAGGATTGGCTTAGAAATGAAGCTTTCATTTCAGCAGTGAAAACCATCTCAGATACGGCCATCCATTTTCCCAGACACAGACACCTAGAAAAACATCACATATATGGGTCACACTGAACCCCTCACTTATATCAGAGACTTTTTATGGCAGCATCATTAAGCTATTTATAGTGAGCAATTAGAGGGGACCTAAGTGGGCCACCACATTCCCATCCAGCTGGCTCTGGCTAATGTGGCAATATGCTGACAACAAGATAAAGGCTTTCCTTAAATGCTGTGCCACACAAAAGCTGCCTCTAGATACCTTAGAAAACTGCTTTTAGTTTGTATTTATATTTTATTTTTTAAAGTCAGTTCAATTATGCTTGGGGTACATTAACCAGAATGCAAGCTGCATTACGCAAAACTTGACAGAAATCGTGCAATGCCAGGCTGGTGTTACTGCGGGCAGGTGGCAGGAGTACAGATGTAACATGTGGGTAAAAGACAGTGTCATAGGGCAGAATGGGCGAAGTCTTTGGATCCTAGCAGACCAGACTCTGAATAGCAGCTCTGCCAATAAACATAACCCTGGGAAAACTGGTCTTGTAACTCAGTTTTCATACCTGTAAGACCAGGATCTACTGCTGACTCCACAGTGTTCTTGCATGGGAAGTGCCTAATGAACCTTGGCACCTGGAATTGCTCAGTAAATGGTAACTGTCTGGGGGCAGTCAACAGAGCACAGGCCAAATGAGGTCATGGTTATGAAGAGACGTCTAAATGGACTCTACTCCAACCACCCCTCGAAGTGACCTTTCCAAAACAAACTCAGCCCTCTACGTAAGTCTCCCATGTGGCGGCCCCACGCCTGATCATGTAGGTCTGACCACTCCCCTCTCTCCTCACATGTCCGCTTCACCAAACTGTTGCACATGTGTGTGTGCTTATGTCACACACGTTCTTGGAAGGCCACCTTTTCCATTCCACCTGTTAAAATCCTACCTCTGCTTCACAGCTCCACTTCAGTGATGTTCCTACAACACTACCTTCCTCCTCAGAATCTCTTAGCCCTGCACACACCCGCTCCCCATACGGGCCACTATGAATACATTCCTGAATAAAGGAACACACCCTCCCTCCTAATTCTGCCCAGCTGCATTTGGTCAGGGAAGGCCCCAGGTGCATGGACTCATGAGAGAAGAAACTAAGGGAAGGTCACAATTTTGTTTTGTTTTTAGGTAATTAATCTTGCACCATCTGTGTCATCTGTAGTGCCTTGAAATTAAGAAGTGACCCACTGGGCTATTCCCTCAGACTTGTCAGCACTTATGGCGTGAGGCCAGGAAATGACTTGACTGTCACTGTCACAGTCACTGAAATACACCCAACATGAGCCACTGAGAAATCCTTCAGCAAAGATTCTGCATTTTCCTGTGGAATTTATTTGCAAATGCCATGAATATTTGTCTGCCTTGCTGGTAAAAATGAACACACTCTGCAAATTCTTTTTTCCCCCAGAATTTTTAAAAAGTAGATATATTTTAAATATACCACTCTTTTTAACAACAGAATTTAAATACCACATTGTCATCTTTTAAAATGTTACTTATACTGAGACCTATTTCTGGAGTTTCCATTCTGTTCCATTGATATATTTGTCTATCATATTGATTTTATTATAGTAGCCCTTATAGTATGTTTTAACATCTAACAAGGGAAGCCTTAACTCCCCCTTCAATATTTTTTTGGACTCAAATAAATGGTGCTGACACCTTTGGCTGTCTATTTGGAACAAAATTAATTCGGTCCTCTTACTTGCCCCATATGTAAAAATTATGCAAAGTAATTTTACTAAAATACATAAAAGGAAAGGCTAGATGTCAAAAACAAACCAATAGCTCTTAAAAAGAAAATCTAGGGAGGGGACTACATGTACAACCTAGGAATGCATGGAGATCTTACCCCACAAAACATATAAACATAATACTAAAGATATATATTTGTCTATATGGAAATTCAAAAATTTTGCAAGAGCAAAAGATATCACAAGCAAAGTTTAAAGACAAATAGCAGGCTGAAAAATATTTGCAACAAACATTTTTAAATAAAATGTTGGTATCAACAGAACTTTTGAGACAGAGTTTCACTCTTGTTGTCCAAGCTGGAGTGCAATGAATGGCCTGGTCTCGGCTCACTGCAACCTCCACCTCCAGAGTTCAAGAAATTCTCCTGTCTCAGTCTCCCAAGTAGCTGGGATTACAGGTGCACACCACCATGCCCAGCTAATTTCTGTATTTTTAGTAGATACGGGGTTTCACCGTGTTGGCCAGGCTGGTCTCGATCTCCTGACCTCAGGCCATCCACCCGCCTCAGCCTCCCAAAGCGCAGGGATTATAGGCGTGAGCCCCTGCACCCAGCTTAGAGCTCTTAGTTGATAGAAAAGCAACTCAGTAGAAAAATGTGCAAAAAAAAAAAAAAAAAAGAATAGGAAATTCCCAGCAAAGAACAAAAAGACCAAGTGTATAGAATGCTTCTCAAACACAACATTTCCATCCAGATGCAAAAATCATAAAGATTAGCACTTATTGCTAACAGAGATGTCAAGAAAGGGGCATTCTCACAAACTGCTAATGGCAACTATTACAAAAATTTTAGAAGCAATCTGGCAATAGCTATTGCTAAAGGTACATTTTAGTGAGATCCCAAACACTGTCACACTTTTTAAAGTAAAAATACCAGTACAAAAAGAATGTACAAATATGTTTATTATACCACTACTCCTAATGGCAAAAAGAAAACAAAAGGTGACAGCTGAATAAATAATAAGAGGTCCATACCATGGAACAGTATGTGGCCATAAAAGAAGTAATGCGAGCTATGGTCAGTTGAGCTGGAGATGCTTCTATGAAGTTCTGTTAAATGAGAAAACTAAGATACAGAAAAGTGTGTTTAATATACCAGTTAATAAAAGTTAATAAATATTCTCAACCCCTTATATGTGTATATGTTCACATATGGTTATCTGGGCATAGAGGAAAACAGAAAAGGATACACACCAAGTAATTCACATGGGTTACCAAGCATGATGAGAGATAAGATGACAAGAGAGAAAGTAAGGGAAAACAGAAAAAAATCTCAAAGAACACCCAATATGTATATGATTCCCATGTATATGATATTAGAAAAAAAGAGATGCAGTTAGATCTGTATCTACTAATTTGCAGGAATGTACTTGATCCATTGTTAAACTGAAAAGGCAAATTGCAGAATAATGAGTAAAAATATTATTCTGTTCAAATAAAAATGGAATATCAGTGCACGTACAAATGAGCTCATATATTTGACAGAGCAAGAATGTTTTGGAAAGATATGTACCAGGTTGTTAACACCGACTGTCTCAGGGAGTTGTGCTGGATTGGAAAGGGCTTTAGATCACTAATTTTACCTACATATGATCTTTGTACCAAGCTGCTTCACTTAGTAAAGCAAATATGTATGACTTCCATAACTAAAAGTATCAAATAAAGAAATTTTCTTTTTTAGAAAAGGAAAAACAGTAATAATGGTGACACGAAATAAGACATGCATCATGAATTTTTTTTTCAAAGGTCATCCAGGCATTTGTCACTGGTGCACTTCCACACTGCAGATGGGTTATGAGGGCATGCTGCACACAGGCACCCTATCACCAGCCCTACCCTTCAACAAACGCCACCCTGCCCTGGCCAGTACCAGAAGCTCTGTCACTTGGCATCACCTACTAACAGATATTGTATCAAGTCAGATGCTTCATCTTGGTTTCCTCATCATGTTGCTTGGGAAAATGAAATACTTTAATTTTCTTTTTTTTCTTTTTTTTTTTTTTTTGATAGAGTCTCACTCTGTCATCCAGGCTGGAGTTCAGTAGTGCAATCTTGGCTCACTGCAACCTCCACCTCCTGGGTTCTAGCAATTCTCGTGCCTCAGCCTCCCAGGAAGCTGGGACTACAGGCGTGTATCACCACACCTGGCTAAATTTTATATTTTTAGTAAAGATGGGGTCTCATCATGTTGCCCAGGCTGGTCTCAAATTCCTGGCCTCAAGCGATCCACCCACTGTGGCCTCCCAAAGTGCTGGGATTACAGGTGTGAGCCACTGCGCCCAGCCTCAAGACTTTATTGTTTTTAATTAAGAGAATGCACTCACAAAACTAGGAGGAGAAGGAAGCTGCCTCAATATGATAAAGATCATATATGAAAAGCCCACAGCAAACACCATACTCAGTGGTGAAAGACTATAAAACGTTGCTAAAAGAAATTGTAAAAGACAAATAAATAAAAAGACATTCCGTGTTCATGGATTGGAAAACTTAATATTATTAAGATGTCATGGTGGGGCATGGTGGCTCAAGCCTGTAATCCCAGCACTTTGGGAGGCCGAGACGGGCGGATCGCGAGGTCAGGAGATCGAGACCATCCTGGCTAACCCGGTGAAACCCCGTCTCTACTAAAAAACATACAAAAAAATTAGCCGGGCGAGGTGGCGGGCGCCTGTAGTCCCAGCTACTCGGGAGGCTGACGCAGGAGAATGGCGTAAACCCGGGAGGCGGAGCTTGCAGTGAGCTGAGATCCGGCCACTGCACTGCAGGCTGGGCGACAGAGCGAGACTCTGTCTCAAAAAAAAAAAAAAAGATGTCAATACCATCCAAAGTAATCTACATCTTTAATGCAATCTCTATCAAAACAGCTTTCAGTGTCTAAGTCTTCTGCCTCCTTGGTGAATTTCTAAGTTTTTTTTTTTTTTTTTTTGGTGTTTTGTAAATGGAATTTTCTTATTTTGAAATGTTCATTATTAGTGTAGATAAATGCAGCTGATTTTTTGTGATTATTTTGATCCTGGTACTTTGCCGAAGTTATTAGTTCTAATAACTTTTAACTAATAACTAATAACTATTAGTTCTAACAATTTTTAACTGGAGCTTTTAGGGTTTCCTAGATATAAGATCATCGCATCAACAAACAGATAATTTTACTTCCTTCTCCATTTAGATGTCTTTTACAGGTACACCTTGTTTTACTGAGTTTCACTTTATGGCATCTCACAGATTTTGTGGTTTTTACAAATTGAAGGTTTGTGGCAACCCTGCAGCGAGCAAGTCTATCGGTGCCATTTTTCTAACGGCACATGTGCTCACTTCATGTCTCCATGCACATTTTGATAATTCTCATAATATTTCAAACTTTTTAATTATTAACATATCTGCTATGGTGATCTGTGACCAGAGATCTTTGATGTTACTATTATAACTGTTTTGGGAGCACCATGAATCATGCCCATATAAGATGACAAACTTAACTGATAAATACGTGTATTCTGACTGCTGCACTGACTGGTCATTTTCCATATTTCTCGCTCTCTTTGGGCCTCCCTATTCCCTGAGACATAACAACACTGCAATTAGATCTAAATGTAAGAGCTAAAGTCTTCAAAGAAAACATAACAGAAAAGTTTCATGACACTGGATTTGGAATAATTTATTGGACAGATGCCAAAATTACAAGCAATAAAAGTAAAAATAGGTAAATTGAACTACACTAAAAGACTTCCATGTATCAAAAATCATCATTAACGTAGTGAAAGGGAAACCTATTGAATGGGAAAAAAAACATTTGCCAATCACATATCTGACAATCGGTTAACACCCGAATGCTCTTTAGAGCTCCTACAGCTCAACAACAAATAAAAACAAATAACCTGATTAAATATGAGCAAAGGACTTGAATACAAATTTCTCCAAAGAAGATATACAAATGGCCAACAAGAATATGAAAAGATGCTGAACAGCACTAATCATTAGGAAATTGCAACTCAAAACCATAAAATGTCACCTGATACCCATAAGGATGGCTAGTATCAAAAAACAGACAATAACAAGTGTGGGCAAGGATGTGGAAAAACTGGAACCCTTGTGCAGTCCTGTGAATGTAAAATAGAGCAACCATTGTGGAAAACAATGTAGCAGTTCTTCAAGAAATTTAAAATAGAATTACTGCATGATCCAGAAATCCCACTTCTGGGTTGCATACATATTCAAAAGAATTGAAAGCAAAGTCCTAAAGAAATATTTATACATGCACGTTCACAGCAGCATTAGTCACAATAGCCAAAATGTAGAGGCAGTACAAGTGTCCACCAACAGATAAACAAAAAGTGGTGTATCTATACAGTGGAATATCATTCAGCCTTAAAAAGGAAGGAAATCCTGGCACATTCTATAACATGGATGAACCTTTGAGGCATTATGCTAAGTGAAATAAGCCAGACACAAAAGGATCAATATTATATGATTCTACTTACATGAGGTAATTACCTACAGCAGTCATATTCATAGAGACAGAGAGCAGAACGGTGGTGGCAGGGGCTGGGGGAAAAACAGGGAGTTGCTGTTTATGGATATACAGTTTCAGTTTTTCAAGACGAAACACAGAGTTCCAGATATTGGTTACACAATACTGTGAATTTAATTAACACTACTGAACTATACAGTTAAAAATGATTAAGATGGTAAATGTTATGTTAGGTATATTTTACCACAATTAAAACATTTTCAAAACATTAAAGAGAATTGGATATTGTAACTACAAGATAGCAAGATAGGTGAAGTAATGGTAAGAAATTGTGCTGGAAACAGAGAGAAGCTGGAAACAAGTAAGCAAACCCAAAAGCATTCTAAAACCCAGAGCCCCAAGGCAGGCCAGTGGCTACCATTCCGGGTAAACGAGCTGCCCATTAAACTGGTGCCCAAACCATACACAACAGCAAAACCAATTCTTGTTGCTCAAAGTCAAAGCCTAGCTCAATGAACGGGAGAAGAGATGTTTATTTTCCATCCTAAGGAGGGTCAGCCTCCCATAAAATGATTCTATGCAACAAAAATTGAAAAACAAGTTTCTTCTTAATTTGGAAAAAAATTTAAACATTTATGTTCTCCTACATACACATGTTCCCTTTTATATCTTACATATGAAATATACTGGATATGGTAAAAGAAAAAATGAGGCTCAGAGATGTTAAGCAACTTCCAAGATCTACAAATTGGTCGCCCTCCCAGGACAACCTTAAGTCCAAAGGCGGACCCACTGTAACCCAACAGTGGAGGAGGGAGGACCACCAACCTGTACTTGAGATCTGAACTGAGCTTGTAAGACCAGGGAGAGTGGACGCCTGTTAGAGTGTATACAGCCATATGCGGGCCCAAGACATGCTGTTTCCTTTCCCCACCCCTGGTCCCCTGCAGCTACATAGATACCTGTGAAACAAGCAATGCAAACATTACCATACATCATAACTCCACCACAGTGCTCTGGAATATGCTGCCAACACGGTTATTAAGCCTCCTGTAATATTTCAAGATTGCAAGCAGCTATTTTATGAGAGGGTAGAAATAACCTATATTGGAATAAGGCGGAAAAATCTTAAAAATCAACAAGACTAATTTTCTAAGTAATAGAGGAATCTCACCCACAGAACTTCAGACAGGTAGATGCCTGCCATCTGCTTGAATATTTCTAATTGCAGAGAATGTCGCTGCCTAGCAAGATAGTCCAGTCTATTCTGGAGCAGCCGTAAAGAGTTATAAAGCTCCTTCTTATACAGAACCAATAAATGCCTCCCTGTAACTCCTACCTGTGGGCCTGAGCCTTATTTTCTCAAAATTGAGAGATTATTTAAAATTATGTAGGTGATGTAGGATAATTTGAAAACACTTCTATGGACCATCTGAGGTAACATTATTTGCTTGGAGGAATACAGAAGTCACACAAGTGAGTAAATAGCTGGTTAGTGAGCACTTGGGCACAAAGTTCCTATCCTGAATGAGTTCAGATTTTGGAGGTCAGATTAACAGCAAAACTATTTTGCTAGTGAAAAATAGCTAAATCATGTTCAGTAATTTTTGATTGCATAAATATGCTAGCTCTGAAAACAATCTGTCATCTTTGAACAAGAAAAAGATGACCTGTTTTTGGGTTGAATTTCTTTTTTTTTTTTTTTTTGAGACAGAGTCTCGCTCTGACGCCCAGGCTGGAGTGCAGTGGCGCAATCTCGGCTCACTGCAAGCTCCGCCTCCCGGGTTTACGCCATTCTCCTGCCTCAGCCTCCCGAGTAGCTGGGACTACAGGCGCCCGCCATCTCGCCCGGCTAGTTTTTCGTATTTTTTAGTAGAGACGGGGTTTCACCGTGTAGGCCAGGATGGTCTCGATCTCCTGACCTCGTGATCCGCCCGTCTCAGCCTCCCAAAGTGCTGGGATTACAGGCTTGAGCCACCGCGCCCGGCCTTGGGTTGAATTTCTAAAGAAAATTTCTAAAGAAAATTTCCTTCAAAGCATAAACCAATTACAGTCTCAACCAAGCTACTGAAATTGACAACTACAAAAAAATAGCCATGGGGCCAAACATCCTATATATTAAAAAGTTTTAATGGGCTCTATTTCTAAAAGCATCCTCAAATGTTTACCAAAGAAGGAGTAGCATACACACAATTATTTATTTTCCCTTCTTTGAGGAAAGGCATGAAAATTGAAATAAGACCAAAAAATGACTTATATTTTCCTCAAGTGTAACATTTCAAGTGTGAATTCACTAGCAATGGGTAAGACCTGAGAAGTTTTGGAGATACAAGTGCTACAAGTTAGATTCTTTACATACTGAGTGGGCTGAAGTCAATACCTATAATTAGGAAGCTGCTTTGGGTCCAAAAGAGGAGCTCACTTGTAATTTGTTCCCATTAACAGCAGTAAGCATTTTTTTTTTGCAAAAACCAAAAGATCTCATGTGGATTTGGTAGACACTTTGAGGACCCCCTGTCTAAATGAATATGTCATTCACAAACATACTGAGCTATTAATACAAAGAAGTTAATCTCTCAAAAAAAAGTGTAAAATTCAATTTAAATGTTTTCTCAAGCATTATTCTTTTCTAAAACAAACACTCGCTCATGCATTCCAAAGCAATGGTCCAGCCCCTAATCTTTAATTCAGTTCCAGCTTGCACAGCCATCACAAAGCACCTACTAAGCTTTGAAAGCATCCCCTGCTTTCAAGAAGCAGACACTCTTTTCAGCTGCAGTTCTTAACAGCCAAAACATAAAAGCCTAGTAAAACTGTAATTAGCAAATTCAAGGCTCAAATTGAGGCAGTCAGATAAAATAATATAAAATCTTATGTAAGCCACAGTAAAGAGTGAACTCAATCACAATAAAGAATACAGTTAAATAAACATATTCCTTCATTATTATTTATTTAGAGATGTATATAGGCAGCATCAAAGGCAATTCAATATCCCCATAAGCTGAGAATTAACTGCAAAGACCCCAGGTATATTTCTTACCATCCTAGAGCCTTCAGTTAATTTTGTTTCCCCAAATAGTTGCTCACAATCTAGTCACCTAGACTTTTTTTCTATCTCAAAAGAAGCCTGTTCCTTTGGCTGTATCAACATCTCACACACACAAAATCAAGCTAGCCATACTTACTCAAGTCCCTGCCAGTCGGACATTTGATCCACGGCTTCACTCCGGAGCCTGTTCAACATGCAGACTTCAGTCTCCACCCCAGACTTGATTCATCAGAATCTGCATTTTAATCTCAAGCTCTCCACTTCAGCTCCAAGCGTCTTCAAGCCTGAGCAGCAGTGCTTTCGACCAGTAGGTCTCAAAGGGCGGTCCTAGAACCAGCAGCATCAGCAGCACCTGGGAACCTGTTAGAACTGCATATTCTGGAACCCTCCACTACTGAATTTAAAACTCCTGAGGTGGAGCCCAGCGATCTGCAATTTAAGTTAAAGACCTCCAGGTGATTCTGATGTACTCTAAAGCTTTGGAGAACCAGTGCTTCAGACAAGGGGTTAGCAAACTTTTTCTGTGAAGGACCAGATAGTAAATTTAGGCTTTTGGGGCCCTGAGTCTCTGCTGCAACTTGCCACTGTATTATGAAAGCAGCATGGACTATATGCACTGTATTATGAAAGTGGCATGGACAATATGCAAACAAAGGAGCTTGACTGTGTTCCCATAAAACTTTACTATGGACACTGACATTTGAATTGTATATTATTTTCATATGTTCTGAAATATTATTTTGGTTTTTTTCAACCATTTAAAATTGTAAAACCATTCTCAGCTAACGGCCCACATATAAACAAGTGAGGAGCCGAATTGGTCCGCTGGCTGTAGTTTGCCAACCATTGCTTTGGCCCAGGATACTTTTTTCCCAGTTCCTACTGATCTCCTTTTTTGGCAAGCCAGAGTCCTTAACATCACTGTATATGATCGCTGTAAGTCAGAGGGCTGGGCAACCTTGTGTCTCAGCAAGACAGTAACGTTTAAAACACACTCTACAATGTTGTGAAAACAATTCTATAGAGGAGGGCGTGCCAATCCCCCACACTAATAATACGTAGGAAATAAAGTGAGAGTCGGTTGAGAACACATAATAATACCTGCCAGTTTTCCAAAAACTTAATTCTAAGTGTCCGGGGGCATTGGGAGCAAATGGAAGAATTCAAAGGATTCTGTGATCTGGGTCCAGTCCGCCTTTCCGATCTTACTGTCTCTACCTACTACGTCTTCCTGTGCTCCAGCTGAATGCAGCCTCTCTCTCTCTCTGCCCAGATCACAGTCTGGGCAACCTACAGACACCCCCTCATCCCTTTCTCCATGAAGAACACCTGTTCCTTCAGCCTCTAAGTCCAAATCCTACTCATTCCTTAATGTACAAATACAGTTCCTCCATGAAGTATTCCCAATCTCCCAGCTAAAATTAATCCTGGTATTTCAACTTCAGTAGATCAGAAGGAAGAAGGAATGGCACGGGTGTTTGCGGGAGATGGCTTGATCAGCATCATATGTTTACATCAGATATAGCCAATAGCAGCAACAACTGTGTAGCATTCTCCTAGAGGTTCCTATGATCTTCCTTTAGGCAGATCATCATTGACAGAACCAAAAATTATTTCAGTTTTTCAGAGGATGCCTTACAAAATAATTAGTAACTTTCTCAAACAATGTGAAATTCAGATATTATCACTTAGATGGGCTGGCATTTACAAAAATTCAGCAACAGTTTTTTTTTTCTTTTTGTGGAGACAGAGTCTCACTATGTTGCTCAGGCTGGTTTTGAACTCTTGGCCTCGAGCAATCCTCCTGCCTTAGCCTTTCAAAGTGCCAAGACAGATAGATGTGATTATCATACTCGATGCTTTATTTGCACAGTTTTTTGTATCCCTTACTAGACTATAAGCTCCTTGAGGGCAGGAATAACTTCCTCATATACTTGAGTATATTTAGTCCCCCAGCAGAGGGACATCAGAGTTACATATTTTCTGAAATAATTTAAATTTAGTTTAAAATAATGTAAAAATAATTACAGAAATAGCAGCAGCAGCTACCCATGATTGGGTCCTTAGTGCCTCATACAGTATATACAGTAATCTCCTACCTCACAGCAAAACTTCATTTAAGGTAGGAATTCTTTGCCTATTTCCAGAGGATGACATTGAATGTATGAGGTGGCCCAGGCCAGTGGTTCTCAAAGTCAGTCCCCAGATGAGTGAGATCAGCATCACCTGGAAACTTGTTGGAAATGTGAATTCACAGGCTCCCATTCATTCAGGTACTTCTCTTTACTCAGGAAGGGATACTAAACTTGGTAGGCCACAATACTTATGTAAAAATGCAGATAGGCAATTCTTTGTTGCAGTTTCTTTCTAGAGACTATCTTGTTCCACGAAAACTTTCTGAAAGTTTCTGCATTAATGAAATGCTTACTTATCAGCCACTCAACCAAACCACTGGGGACATGATGAACAGAGAGACACTGACAGTGTTTGGGAAATCCAGCTAGTTTCATCAGTCCAAATGAGCATGGATTTTACAAAGACTTTTTTATTATCTCAGATTACAGTGATAAGATGAAATATCAATAATATATAGAAACCAAAAAGTTAAGACATCAAGATGCCAGCAGCTGAAGTATTTATTCCAACTTGTGTCAACTGAGAAGCCATTATTTGGTAGAGCAGAAGTATTTTCTAGGTCCTACTTAGAAAAAAAGAAAGCGCGTAAGGCTATCTTAGCATCACAGAACTACACACACACACAAACACACACACACACACACAAAGTGTAAAGTTAAGGGTAAAATTATAAGATCGAATATCAACAAGTATTTCCCCCAAAAAGAGGTCTATCAAACCCAAATACAACTGCCTTCATATAGTCACACATGCAGCAATTTTACTACAAAGCATTTCGTGTGTATTCACCAGATCTATTTTGTTTACCATTGCCACAGTGAGACTCAACTATCTTATGCAGACCAAAAGAGGCTGAGAGAAAAAAAAACAAGAACTTATTTCTAAAAGAGATTTTACTGTATTTTATTATTCTCTTCCTCCTTGCCATGCATTTTCTTTCATAGCTGTTGCATGTATGTTTTAAGTTAACATTAAGCATTACCTTAAAGCCAATGTTCACCAGAAATGTGAAAAATAAAACATGTCCATCTTCATGGGCTCTCGAACATCTTAATTCATCCTGAGACCCACTTTGCTAAGTCCACAAGCAAATTCTGTAATTTCTTAACAAAGTCATGTCAGTGAATATTTAGGCTGCATAAGAAACAGTCATTCGTGACAGGGATATGCAGAATCCAGCCCCGCTGAGAAGCAGAAATTCAGTAACAGGAGGTAAATGTTACAGAAGTTAGAGTAGCCTGAAATGTTCTAAACACAAGAGGGAACTTGAGCAGCCTGATCTATGAAATCATGTGTGTTGTGTGGTAGGGCTGATTCAAACGGGCATGGGACTCTTTTCAGTTGCTTTATATAATTAAATCACCTAACCCATAGGCAGACAGCAATAGGAAAACTATGTAACGTTTAAACTCATGAGCTGGTTGCCTGGAGAGAACTTAAGGGGAAAAAAATTCTCTGTATGAACAGAATGGTTCAAGCAGTCTTCATTACGTTGTACATGTAAAATGCATGTGTAATAACTGATAATTAATTAAAATAAATAAAAACATTCCTCAGTGCAGCATATTTCAAACTTGGTCATATTACCAATCTTCATAAGCATGAATAATCACGGGCAGATGGAATGCCATTATAATTACAGTGATTCTGTTTGCTTTCATTTTACAGAAAGCCCCGAGGAATACATCTGTGAGAACTCTGACAAATCTGATTGAAAAGGCAACTTATTCTATCCTGGGGGCACTTCTTACTCGCTACAACTGAACGGTAATGTTTGTAAACTGTGGCTAATGTGAATACCCGCCTCACAGGTATGTTGTAAGCATCATATACAAGATGTGAATGGTGCTCTGCGAATGCTAAAGCTCTCTACAAAGGAGAGTGATTTCTACACGGGAATAGTTCACACCAAATGAATGAAGGGCAAGAGTTAAAAACTGGTGACTGGTCAGGTGTGGTAGCTCCACCTGGAATCCAAGCAGTTTGGGAGGCCAAGGCAGGAGGATCACTTGAGGCCAGGAATTAAAGACCAGCCTGGGCAGCACAGTGAGACCCCACCTCCACAATAAGAAAAAAAAACCCTGTTGCCTAATTTTTGTGAATGCCAGTTCATCTAAGCTAAGTGATAATAGCTGAATTTCAAATTGTTTGAGAAAATTACTAATTATTCTTCAAAGCAACCTCTGAAAAACAACTTTTGTTCTATCAATGTTGATCTGCCTAAAGGAAGATCATAGGAACCAACCCTAGATGACGTTACACAATAGTTGTTGTTATTGGGCATATCTGATGAGCATTTATGATGCTGATCAAGCCAACTCCCTCCAACACCTAGGCCATGACTTTTTCCTTACGATCTACCGAAAAATTACATTTGTGAATTACCTCAGCTTCCAAAAGTCCTATTCCCTTGCACCCCTCAATCCCACTCCTTAGCAGGAACTCACATGTGTGTGTACATGTGTGCGCACACACACACACACACACACAGACAGCAAGAAAGGAGACACCAGGAAAAGCAAAAGCACCATTGGAAATTCTTGCTAGACTGGCGAATTTAAAGCACCTTCTACATGCTAGTTACTTCTAGCTTTCTGAGTCTTCCAATTAACAAAATGTCAGTAACAGAACTTTTTCCTACAGTGTATGCTTATAGATTACCATTGTTATATTAAACTATATAACCGTGAAGTTTAAAAGATTACAACACTGCTACACAAGTTCCCTTTTACATATCTACAGCTGTGTGCTAAATGCACTACTGAATACATCATCACCCATGGGGTAAAGCTGTCTTTCGGAGTCCTAAAAGACCGGTACATATATTTTTAAAAGACTACCTATCAGAAAACTCTTCTGGACATTGCCTTAGGCAAAGAAATCACGATTAAAACCTCAAATGCAAATACAACAAAAACAAAATAGAAAAATGGGACTTAAATTATAAAGTTTCTGAATAGCAAAAGGAAATAATCAACAGAATGAAGAGACAACCTATGGAGTAAGTAAAAATAATTACAAACTATGCGTTCAAATCCAGAATCAATAAGGAACTCAAACAACTCAACAACAACAACAAAACACAAATAACTCCTTTAAAAAGTGGGCAAAGGATATGAGCAGACATTTTTCAAAAGAATACACACAAATGGCCAACAAATATATGAAAAAATGTTGGACATCACTAATCATCAGAAATGCAAATTAAAACCACACTGAGATCTCTTACACCAGTCAGATGTTATTAAAATGTCAAAAAAATAACAGATGTTGCCAAGGATGTGGAGAAAGGGGAATACGTACACACTGCCAGTGGGAATGTAAATCAGTACAACCTCTGTGGAAAACAGTATGGAGATTTCTCAAAGAAATAAAATAGAACTACCTACTGGTCTCTACCCAAATACTCTACACTACTGGGTAGAAACCCAAAGGAAAAAAAAGTATATCAAAAAGATACCTTCCCTCGTATGTTTATTATAGCACTATTCACAATAGCAAAGATACAGAATCAACCTAAGTGTCCATCAGCAGACGACTGGATAAAGAAAATGTGGTATATACACACAATGGAATACTACTCATCCATAAAAAACAACGAATCATGTCTTTTACAACACGGATGGAACTCGAAGACATTTTCTTAAGTGAAATAATTCAGACACATGAAAGTCAAATACTGCATTTCTCACTTACAAGTCAGAGCTAAATAATGTGTATGCATGGACACAGAGTGTGGAATGATAGACACTGGAGACTCAGAAGGGTTTTAAGGGTGGGAGGGGGTGAGGAATAAGAAGTTACTTAATGGGCTCAATGTACATTACTCAGGTGATGGCTGCACTAAAAGCTCAGGCTTCACCACTACGCATATGTCCATGCAACAAAACTGCACTTGTGCCCCTGAATACAAATTTTTTAAAAGACAGTAAAAGAGAAAAAGGATGTACCTATCATGAATGGTGTTTATAGTAAATACAGGGCTAGTCTGGACTTCGATGACAAGCTGTGTGATTTAGCCTGTTCAGACCACTCCCACAGCCCAAGGATGAGTTCCAATTTTCAAATACAAAAAGAGAAACTAAGTAATCACAAGTTTTAATTTACAAAACACAGATACTTAGTAAATGTTGTGGCATAAATAAGCAATGTTACATTAACATAAGAAAGAGCAATAGAACTAACAACTCAGAAGTAAATGTCATTATATACAAGATGACAAAGGATTCATCACAAAGAATGGGAAACATTTAAGAAATGGTTGGGACTCACTAGCTACCAATCTGTAATATCCATATCTAAAATTTAGACAACCCATCTGAAGCACATAGGAGTTAGCCTGACACCATTTTATATTTAAATATATAAAATAAACGCATAGAAAAAAATAAAACAGAATTGAAAATTTATACGCTTAGAAGAAATCAGACCTGATATTCGATACATCAGTCAGGGGACTGTAGTTTACATTGATCTGTCATACTTTCAGAATAGCTAGAAGGCAATAATTCCAATGTTCCCAGCATAAAGAAAAGATAAATATTTAAGGTGGTAGACATCCCAATTACCCTGATTTGATTATATGAATGTATCAAATTGTATCAAAGTATCCCATGTACCCCCAAAATATGTATATTATGTATTAAAAAAAGAAAATTTCTGTCTCTAGAGTAACATTTTCTATGCTTAGAAATTCTAAAAGAAAAGAACCACAGACTTGCCTACATAAAAACCTAACACCGGCTGGGCGCGGTGGCTCAAGCCTGTAATCCCAGCACTTTGGGAGGCCAAGATGGGCGGATCACGAGGTCAGGAGATCGAGACCATCCTGGCTAACAATTCACCGTCTCTACTAAAAAAAGAAAAATACAAAAAAACTAGCCAGGCGAG
>NW_012115766.1:4849596-4858811 GCF_000951035.1 Colobus angolensis palliatus
TAGCCAGGATGGTCTCGATCTCCTGACCTCGTGATCCGCCCGTCTCGGCCTCCCAAAGTGCTGGGATTACAGGCTTGAGCCACCACGTCCGGCCGAGGAAAAAATATTTTTAACAAATATGATTGTTTTATTTTTGTTAAGTAAATTGATTTTTTTAAAAGAAGCATTAAGTCTTAAGAGGTAAGCAAGTAATGGATAAAAGCACTCCTGAGCATCCCCTAGAATAGCTCCTCAATGTGGTATTCCCCGCCCTCCAGAGCCCAGGCCCGCTGTGCCTTCCAGCCACCCCTCCAGCTTCCTCCCTACGCATCCAGTGCTCTTGCCATATTGAACTGCTTACAATCTCCAGGTGAGTCAAAGCTCGAAGCCCTGGCTCATTGTGTTTTCACTCAACTGGAATGGACAATTCTTCATTCTTCCACCTGAAAATTCATCTTTCAGAGCAGCTCAAGTCTGACCTCTCTACCAGGACCCCGTGATGATCACCTCTGTCACCCCATCGCCTGCCCTGTCCAACACTGTCCAGAAACACTTGCTGCAGTGATGAAAATGTTCTGTAAACATCTGTAAAATGTTCTAACATGTCACCCTTAGTCACGTGTGGCTATTTAGCACTTGAAATGTAGCTACTGAGACTAAGAAACTGAGCTGTTTATTTAATTTTCATTTAATTACCATCTGTGGCTAAGGACTACCAGGTTAGACAGCACAGTAATCCCGATGGAGTTCACTAATTTTGTCTTATTTTTCCTGGTATCGCCATCACTAGCCCAATGCCAGATATACGAGCAGAAACTCAGTAAATGTTTATCCAATGAATAATTTAAGGTGCTAATTATGAACCAAAGACCATGCTGGACACATTACATGTATTACCTAACTAGCTCTAAAAATAGCAATATGAAATAAGCACTATTATAATCCTTAGCTTTCTGATGAGGAACTTAAGGAACTAAGCAACTTGCCCCAGATCACATTCTTAGGAATGTGTGAGAAGGGATACTAAGCATAATGCCAGAGGAATGTCAGCTTGAGGGACTGTATTCTTTTAACTACGTTTTCAAGCTTTTTGTGTTAAGGATATGGTAACCTTCTAACTCACATTTTTTCTTAGTATTAATATATCGTTTCATAAATTTTTATTAAAATATACATACAGAAAAGTGATTAAATAATTAAATGAATCAACACAAAGTACACATCTTAATGAAACTACCACTGGAATCAGGAAATAGTATATTACCAGCACCCCGGCAGCCTCCTGTGTGCTCGCACACCTTCCCTCCTCCCTGCTGCCCTCCCTACAGATAACCGCCATCCTCACCTTTAACATACCAGAGTTGTGCTGCCTGTTTCTGACCTTGATAAAAACTGAAATCATATACTACATTACTCTTTTGTGTCTAGCTTCATTCACTCAACACTGAGATGTATCTATGTCACCGTGTAACAACAGCTCTACTGATTGCTGTATAGGATTCCATTGTAAGAACACACCACAGGCTGCCGATCTGTTCTCTTACTGAAGGACATCTGGGCTGTTTCCAGTTTGGAGCTGTTAGGAATATTGGTGCCATGAACTTTCTTGCACATGTCTTTTGATGCGAATATGTGCCATATTTGTTAGTTATACTCCTAAAAATGTAATTACTAGTCTGTAAGGCATGCAAATAGTCAGCATTTAACTAACAATTTTACAAACCGGTGTACAAATACACATTCCATCCACAGAGTAGGAGTTACAATATTCTCCAATATTGTCAATATTGCTATTTTCATCTTTTTAATTCTAGTAATTCTGGGGGGAGCGGCAGGGTGCTGGTATCTCATTGTGGTGTCACTGCATTTCCCTGATGACTAATGAGGTTGAGCATCTTTATATTTATTTATTGGCCATTTGGATATCCTCTTTTGTGAAGTGCATGTCAAGTATTTTGCTGATATTTCTACTGAGTTGCTTGTTACTGTTTTAAGTGAGTTATTTAAATATTACGGATGTAAGATCTTTGTTACTTTCATGTATTACAAATACCTTCTCTCAATATTTTGTCATTTCATCCTCAGTGATGTTTTCCTGATAAACAGAATTCCTCACTTTAATGGAGTCCAATATTTTCCGATGAGATAGATGTTCATGAGTTTTTATATTATACAACGAAATGCGTCAACATTTGAAAGATGAAAGATCTGCATAACTCAATGAGTGAGTATTTTCCAAATGACCAATGCATAGCGTTAGAAAACCATGCACTAGTAAAAAATAATTTAAAGGGCAAGATAGCCCAATGAATTTTAATGTAATATAATATTAAAAGCTCATCAATATGATTCCAGATTCTACTTTGCAAGTAAAGTTAAGAAACTACCACTTGCCAAGTTTGATGTACCAAAGAATATTCACAATGATTGAAGAAGCTATTAAAATAGTCCTCCTTTTCTAACTGTACACCTTTGTGAAGCTAATTTTCTTTATATACGTCAACCAAAATAACATATCAAAACAGAAATGTTGTCTTCTATTGCTATATCTTCTGTTAAGCTAAACATTCACAAAATTTTCAAAAATATTTAAAAATATAAAATATTAAAATTTTAAGACAAATTTTGCAAAATTTGCAAAAATATAAAAAGATATTTTTAAGTTTTTGCTTAGAAAATAGATATTAACATGAGCATGTCTTGATTTGTTATTGTTTTAAATATTTGTGTATTGTATTCATAAATGTTTTTAAATTCCTAACAAATTTCTGTAGTGTATTATCAATATATATTACAGTGTATATATAAACACATATAAATATATACAGTAAGTGTATGCAGAATATATGTAAATACAGTAAATATATACAGAATATACCCACATTAATGAATACAGTAAACATAAATATAAATATAACCCACATAAAGAAAAGATCTTTGCAGTCCTCAAAAATGTTTAAGAGTGTATAGAGGACCTAAGACCAAAAAGTTGGAGAATTATTGGTATAGCTGTTCTAACAATGACTGAAAGGGAGGTGTTAAGATCTACAACTATGATTATGAATTTTTTTTAGTTCTTTTATTTTTTTTGCTTTGTAGTAATCTATTAGTTACCTATATATTTAGTGTAGCTAGCATTTCCTCTTTATGTCCAGTCATGATCCTTGCCTCAAAGTCTAACTTAGATGGTAACAGTATAGTGACTCTAGCTTTCCTTGGCTTAATGTTTTTATGGTACATGTTTTCAGACATTATCTGTTCAAACATCTCTCTCTCCTCCCAGCCTCCATCGACCCTCATTTTCTGGAACTCTAAATACACTTACCCCAGATCTTTTTACCATATCCCATGTGTCTATCATGCTTTGTTTGACATAGTTTTCAATTCCTTTTTATGCCCATGCTTTAGCTGGACATTAATCTATTTTCTAGTTCACTATTTCCTTCTTTACCTAGATCTAATCTGTACTTAAACGCACTATTGAGCTCTCAATTTGTTAATTTTTTATATACAGATATTTATACTCTTACGGTTTCCAGATCTACTCTCTTATAGCTCTATTTCTAGCCCAATTCTCCATCTTATTCAATTGCCTGAATATAGTAGTCAGAGTTATCTTAAAGTCTGGGTTTGGTAACTCCAATAATAGGGTAACCTCCGACCCACTAAATAGTTACTTCCCATGCCCCTTCTCCCCACAACCCCTGATAACCACCAATTCGCTGTCTGTATGGATTTATCTATTTTGTATATTTCATATAAATGGAATTATACCATATGTGACCTTTTATTTCTGGCTTCTTTCACTTAGCATCTTTTTCAGGTTAAGCCACACTGTAGCATGTATCAGTACGTAATTCCTTTTTATGGCTAATAATATTCCATCACATGTACACACCACAGTTCACTTACCCCTTTTTCCGTTGACGGACATTTGGGTTGCTTCCCCCTTTTGGCTGTGGTTAAGCGCTGCTGTGAACACGAGTGCACAAACATAGGTTTCTGGGTTATTCTGGCTTATTAATACGGTTTGGCTGTGTCCTCACCCAACTCTCATCTTGAATTGTAGCTCCCATAATTCCCCACGTGTCATGGGAGGGAACCAGTGGGAGGTAACTGAATCACGGGGGCAGTTTCAATTGTGTTGTCATGATAGTGAATAAGTCTCATGAGATCTGATGGTTTTATAAAGGAGAGTTCCCCTGCACAAGCTCTCTCTTGCCTGCCGCCACGTAAGACATGACTTAGCTCCCCCTTCACCTTCCACCACAATTGTGAAGCCTCCCCAGCCATAGGAACTGTGAATCCATTAAACCTCTTTCCTTTATATATTTGTGTATGTCTTTGTTAGCAGCATGAAAACGGACTAAGATACTTACATTCTCCTGGTTGTTGTTTTTTTTTTTTTTTTTTTTTCACCTTTCCTAGTATTTCTCAGCAGGTGAATTGGTTTGCAACAAACCAGTCCACCATCTCCAGAAGTAAAACTAAAATTTAAATTTCATTTGGAAAAACTGCAATATCAAAAAATGGACCCTGAACTAATAACTAATGAAAGATAATTTGGGGGCATAAAGCAAACACTCAATTTTAAGTAGTATGGCAAACATTTGGAAACCGTTTGTTGATGCTTCGTAACTATTACTCAAACTTTCCTTAGGCCTAAATACAGAAACAATTAGTATTGTAGAAAGCAATTCAGCCCCAGAGACATATGCTACACAAATTAAAACATGAAAATTCCCTTTAATACACAAAAAATAAAAAATCAGTCTTGAGTATTTAGTCTTTTATTTCTCCAGTTAAAAATGCCTAGTCTTTAGCTATCTGTTGCTCCCAAACTAAAAAAGTTCTGCAGTGGCCATAAAGATACTGGTTTTTAAAAGTTAGCATCTGACGGGAAAGACATAATGTTTCAATACAAGGAACAGCAGTTGGGCGAAAGTAACCCAAATTTCCCACCCGAAAGAGAAAACGGAGCTTAAGAACTACGAACGCTCCATGTAAAAAGCGAAACATGTAAAGTCTGAGAGGAAACTGAAACGGAAATACAAAAATAGACTTGCTCGACAAAGAAGAGAAAGGTGGTTACAGCGCTGTATCAGATTCCTTTGGTTAATTCCTGAAAAGTCTAGAAATGTGAAGCAGAATGAAGAAATTACAAATGTAGAAACCTGATTGCACAATCCACCTACTATCACATACCTATGCTATTGAAATAAGGGCAGAGAGTTCATTTGAAAAGCACAGTATTGGGCCGGGCGCGGTGGCTCAAGCCTGTAATCCCAGCACTTTGGGAGGCCGAAACGGGCGGATCACCAGGTCAGGAGATCGAGACCATCCTGGCTAACACGGGTGAAACCCCGTCTCTACTAAAAAATATAAAAAACTAGCCGGGCGAGGTGGCGGGCGCCTGTAGTCCCAGCTACTCGGGAGGCTGAGGCAGCAGAATGGCGTAAACCCGGGAGGCGGAGCTTGCAGTGAGCTGAGATCCGGCCACTGCACTCCAGCCTGGGCGACAGAGCGAGACTCCGTCTCAAAGAAAGAAAAAAAAAAGCACAGTATTAAACGATGTTCACTTTTATGGATACTCCTTTTAAAGTAAATACAACTATCTCATATGCCTTTCAATGTCTTAAATTCAAAGTCTTAGTATGCCCAAAGCACTTAACTCGCTGGCTTAGTCTTTAGTAGGGAAGGTGACTGGTAGAGTTAAAGTAAAACATTTGTCCTTTTTGTGCCTGTGTGAATCTCAATTTCTCCAATAATAAGTTCCTTTCTATTTCTGAAACTGAAAGATCCCATACAGAGAATTTGGGGGAATCCCATAGTTGGGTACCACTATATGATAGTAAGCAAGAAAACTTAGGCAAAATTAGTTTTAATATAAAATGTTTCTTCCAGACTATAACCTCTGAAAAATCTAACCTTCTTTGCAATATATATCCACTACTGATTTTAAAGAGGGCAAGGAAACATTCTTATCATTCTGATTAACACAACAATAATCAGAAGGCTACATATATTCTTTTTTAGCAAATTCTTTAAGAAATCAAAAAGATATTTATTTATTTATTTTTTGAGACAGAGTCTCACTCTGTCACCAGGCTAGAGTGCAGTGGCACAATCTCAGCTCACTGCAACCTCCGCCTCCTGGTTCAAGTGATTCTCCTGCCTTAGCCCCCTGAGTAGCTGGGACTACGGGCATGTGCCACCACGCCCAGCTAATGTTTGTATTTTTAGTAAAGACAGGTTTTACCATGTTGGCCAGGATGGTCTCAATCTCCTGACCTCATGATCTGCTCGCCTCAGCCTCCCAAAGTGCTGGGATGCAGGCGTGAGCCATCACGCCCGGCGATGACATTTTTAATAAAGTCAGCGATGTTTAACAATAAATTACACTTTGTTATATTCTCAGGGACCTACATGCACATGGGATTGGATTAGGGAAGCATCCTCATTCCGGCGCATGCAGGACCTCTGGATGAATGGGAAAGTGTGGGTCAGTGGTTAGGAATCTCCCTAAGTTGTTCTTCTTTTAAAGGAGTTAGGGGACCAAACCCCTGGCCTATTAGGCTCAGTGTCTTCCTTCTCCAAGTCTCTGTCTTCAGACCTAGAGGTCAGCTGACCCAAATACTGGCTCCGCCAGCCATAGGAGCCAGTCACTGTCCCCTTATCAGAAACCATGACACCAAGAAGGCCACTGCACCCCACTCAGGGACACTCTAGGCTGTGCCCTGAGGACACACAGGACCCACCTACACTGTCCCAAAGTGGCCAGAAACCTGGGCTTTGTGCCAGGATGACAGCCATAACAGAGAGCTAGGAAGTCCATGAGGCAGTGTGAAATTGTGTCCAGAGTTGCTTCCTTCCGTTGGGTTCCTGGTCTCACTGACTTCAAGAATGAAGCCACGGACCTTTGCAGCGAGTGTTACAACTCTTAAAGGTGGCACGGACCCAAAGAGTGAGCAGCAGCAAGGTCTACTGTGAAGAGTAAAAAAACAAAGCTTCCACACTGTGGAAGGCGCCCCCAGTGGGTCACCATGGCTGGCTAAGGTGGCCAGCTTTTATTCCCTTATCCCCCGCACATGTCCTGCTGATTGGTCCATTTTACAGAGCACTGATTGGTCCATTTTACAGTGTGCTGATTGGTCTATTTTACAGAGTGCTTTCTGGTCCATTTTACAAACCTCTAGCTAGCTACAGAGCACTGACTGTGTTTTTACAGAGCACTGATTTGTGCGTTTTACAAACCTCTAGCTAGCTACAGACCGTTGATTGGTGCATTTTACAATCTCAGCTACATGCTGACTGGTGCATTTTACAATCCTCTTGTAAGACAGAAAAGTTCTCCAAGTCCCCACTTAACCCAGAAGTCCAGCTGGTTTCACCTCTCAAAATCACCTTCCTCCTGGGCACCACTGTTATTTCAGTCTATAGCCACAAGAACTGACTCCCCTAACACTCATTCAAATCAAACTCTGCCCCTGTTTCCTCCACTTCCCCAGCAGTTCTCTTTAAGGAGTAAAAAGTACATCCCATATAGAAGGTCACATCATGTTGTCAGAGAGCAAAGGAACAAACCAGAACTCCCAAGCAGCAGAAGCCACACGATTTTGAATATTAACAGACAGGCTTCCCCACCTGCTGCACGCTTTCCTCCAGCACAGGGTCCTCATTCAGGCAACTGAGCATTCGCCACCATCTCTTCAGGATCAACATCTCAGAAGAAAGCAGAAGACAACCCAATCAATTCTCCGCCTTTGGGTTTCAAAGCCTCAGGGCACACCGGAGATGCCCGATGAGGAAAAGACTCACTTGTCACACCCCACACGACTTCCTTCAATGCTGCCAGACAGGACAGATTCTCGGTACTGAGGTGGAAGGGGAAGCCAGGAGGGAGGAGCCGGACGTTCCAGAGGAAGGCGCTCCATGCTCTTCCCCCAAGCCACGCCAGACACTCGGTCCCATCCGACAAGCTCACCGAAAGGCACAGGCACAGGAGGAATGCAAAGAGGCCTGCGGCACCACTGCCTTAGCTGTGAGCCACAGGCATCCCTATAGACTCCTCGAGATAACAAGCAATTGAAGGCCCTGTAAAACTAGGTCAGGATTAAAGTCAGATAAAGCATTTTTATCTCCAAGTAGAACATGCAGCCGAAAGAAATCCACATTACAATTGTAAAAGGAAGAAAACTTATAAACCAAATTGACTTTCAAAGACTTAGGGTACAGGGGTAGGGGGTGCTAGTTCGAGGTGACAAAGGTACCAGCATGCTGGCATGACACCTGCTTTCCCGCTAGCATCATGTAACCATGCAAACATCATGGCAACGAACAAAGTCCCTCCCGCTCAGGGCTGTAAAGGAACATGCTGAGGCGTGATTTCAATTCAGAGTACCTCTTTATTTCCCTAATCCAAAATCTTGCCTCAAAAAATGAGTCTGGGCCAGGCATGGTAGCTCACACATATAATTCCAGCACTTTGAGAGGCCAAGATGGAAGGAACACTTGAGGCCAGGAGTCTAAGGCCAGTCTGGGCAACATAGCAAGATCCCATCTCTACAAAAAGCTTAAAAATTAACCAGAGATGGTGGTACCAGCCTGTGGTCCCAGCTACTCAGGAGGCTGAGGTGAAAGGATCACGAGCCCAGGAGGTCCAGGCTGCAGTGAGCTATGATCACACCACTGCACTCTCTCTGGGCCAACCCAAGGAGACCCTGTCTCTTAAAAAAAAAAAAAAAAAAAAAAATTAGCCTGGTCTTTGGACTGTCTGCACCCTGAGGCTCAGTTAAAATGCTTATAATTGTATTTGCCTTCCTTCTCGGTAGTGCCCTAAGACCAGGCTCATCAGAGAATAATCCATGGGGACTGAAGGATGGGGCTTGCCAGAAGCAGCATACAATCCAAGAATGTAACCACAAGAGGACAGCATGTAATGACTCTTGGTGCCAGTAAGTCACTTACACAACCCCATTAATGTGTTCCAGAGGACTTGTCTACAATATTTCAAAACCAAAGAGAAACAAAAGGCTTTGGTGAGGATACAGAACAACCCGAATTACAAACACTACTCACAGTAGTATAAATTGGTACAACCACTTTCAAAAGCTGTTTGGCAATCTCTCCTAAAACTCAACATACGTTTGGCAATCTCTCCTAAAACTCAACATACGTTTGGCAATCTCTCCTAAAACTCAACATACGTTTGGCAATCTCTCCTAAAACTCAACATA
>NW_012115766.1:4858861-4881132 GCF_000951035.1 Colobus angolensis palliatus
TACGTTTGGCAATCTCTCCTAAAACTCAACATACGTTTGGCAATCTCTCCTAAAACTCAACATACGTTTGGCAATCTCTCCTAAAACTCAACATATGTACACCCTATGACTCAGCAATTTTACTCCTGTTCATAACAAAAGAAATGGACAAAAAATGTTCCTAACAATATTATACAGAATAACTGAAAAACCTGGAACACAACCCGAATGTCCCTAAACAGTAGAATGGATGAAGTGTGGGCTATTCATACAACAGGACACTTTATAGCAATGAAGAAAAGAACTGCAAAACGTCATGTGCTGAAGACACAGTGTACAGCAAAAGAAGCCAGACACACAAGTGCACCTCATGAATGATTACATCTGCACAAACTTCAAGCGCAGGCAAAAAAAAAACTGCTATGGAGATGAAACAGCGGTTATCTACGGGTGGGGAGGGGCTAGCAGGGATACCAGGGAGCTGCTGAGGTGCAAAAATATTTTATATCTTGATGGGGATGGTGGTTACACAGGATTATATGTGTGTAAATTTCAATGGGTTATACACGTAAGATGTGTATGCTTATTGTAAGTTATAACTCAATACAAAAGTAAATGCCTTTAATCCCGGCTTTTTGGGAGGCCGAGGCAGCCGGATCACCTGAGGTTGGGAGTTCAAGACCAGCCTGACCAACATGGAGAAATCCCGTCTCTACTAAATATACAAAATTAGCCGGACATGGTGGTACACACCTGTAATCCCAGCTACTAGGGAGGCTGCGGCAGGATAATTGCTTGAACCCAGGAGGCGGGGGTTGTGGTGAGCTGAGATTGTGCCATTGGACTCCAGCCTGGGCAACAAGAGCAAAACTCTGTCTGTCTTAAAAAAAAAAAGTAAAGTTAAAAAAAGCGAATCATTCCGGAAACTCCTCAGAGGTAAAAAATTAAAAAAGCAAATCACACAGCATATTTACCACAGAGATGGCCTGCAGTAAGCAGTGCCTAAGTCCTTAAACACTTATTTATGTAACACTGAGTGAATCAGGAAAAGTGAACTTTTCTCTCAAAGTATGAACAGGAAAACAGACACAGGAATAATAAACACACAACAAGAAGAAGGAAACATATAAAAACCCAACGCTATAGTAGGGATACATGAAATAAACTTAACAATCAGTATCTCCACTATGTACAAACATTAGGCTGGCTTTTGTGTTACACTGTGCAATTAGTCTATTGTTTACAAGCACGTACAATAGATTTACCTTATTTTCTGGCAAGAGCCTTCACTTAATTGTGGTAGTTGGTAGCAGAGTTGAGAACTAGTTCTGTTAACTGCACTCCTGGGAAGTGTAATCTGATAATATAAAGTGTGCACACATAAAATCCTTCAGAATTTGTTGCAATTAAAATTTATACCCATACATTCCCATTAGTCCAAACTGACTAACAGCCAACTAAGCATGAAGTCAAGGGATCATAAGTCATTTTCCGACAGAGAATGCCGTATAAGCTGCAGCTCACTGACCACTGGCCATTCTCATCTAGGAAATGGTCTCCCCCTTGAGAGGCAGCACAGAGAATGGAAATAGTAAGGTCTCTGGAATGGACAACTGTGTGACCTTGGTTAAATACCTTATGCCCCTGAGCCTTTGTTTCCTTGTTTGCTGAATGGTGGGAAATAAGGCACATCTTTACAGGGCTTCTGTAAAGATAAAACAACAGTCACTGGACGCTAAGCCCCACGAGGGCAAAGTCTATATCATTTCATCACTACGGGCCTGCCCAATCATACAGCAGGCAACTCCATTAATGTATGTTGTGATGGTTAATTTTAAGTGTCAGCTTGGTTAGGCTATGATGCCCAAACACCAGACAAGAGGTTGCTGTGAAGATATTGTTTTAATGGAATTAACATATATGATCAATTGACTTTAAGCTAATGACCCTTCATAATGTGGGTTGGCCTTATCCAATCAGTGGAAGGCCTCAAGAGCAAAGACTGAAGTTTCCCAATTTAGAAGGGATTCTGCCTCAGTATTGCACAAAGAAACCCTGCCTGAGTTTCCAGCCTTCCTGGCCTGTAGATTGTGGATTGAAGATTACAACATCCACGCTACCTGAGTTTCTAAGCCAGCCAGCCTGCCCTACAAATCTCAGACTTGCCAGCCCTCACAATCATGTGAGCCGATGCTGATAAATAGGTAAGTTAACAGATAAATCAACCTCTCTATGTGTGTATATGCGTTGATTCTGCAGAGAACCTAGACTAATATATACATTGAATGAGTAAGCAGAAAGCACTCAGAACAGTAACAAATTTCCACTAGACACAAAACACAATGTGAGAGCCTTACCTTTTTTCCTCTTTACTTGGCTAATTCCCTTCTGTGCAGAAACTATGTCCTTTATTTTGGATGTATATCCCAGATTTTAATTATTTAAAATAGCTGCATTTATTTCACATCATCTTCTACGAGTCAAGCACTGCACTAACAGGATTGTTTTATTTTAAGCCTTAGAACAGAACCCCCTGTGAAAGGAAGATCAGATTCCTGTTTTACACAATGTTAGTTCTCTACTGCCACAATGCTACATAACACATGCAACATCTCAGTGACTTATAACTACATTTATTTTTCTCACATGAGTCTGCACATGGGTTGAAGCACAGCTGGTCCAGGCTGCACTCACCTGCAGGCTCCAGTTGGAGGTAGGTTCAGGTCTGTCCCCTGTTTCTCACCCCGTGAAGCCCTGGATAAAGGGACAACTACTCCAGGGCACATTTTTATTCAGCCTGAATCACCTGAGCACAAGCCGAGGCACACAAGCAGAATCAAGCCTCCTCTTACATCACATTTGCCAATACAGTTGTCCGTCAGTACCGTGGCGTATTGGTTCCAGGACCCCCTCAGATACCAAAATCTACAGATGCTCAAGTCCCTGACATGAAATGGTATAGTATTTGCATGTAACCTACACACATCCTCCCATATATTTTAAATCATCTCTGCATCACTTGTAATACCTAATACAACGCAAACAGTCATTACTATGCTGTATTAGTCCATTTTCACACTGCTAGAAGAACTTCCAGAGACTGAGGAATTTATAAAGAAAAGAGGTTTAATTGAATCACAGTTCCACACACCTAGAGAGGCCTCAGGAAACTGACAATCACGGTGGAAGGGGAAGCAGGCACATCTTACAGGGCGGCAAGTGAGAGAGCGAGTGAGAGAAGGAACAACTTGCCAAACATTTTTAAACCATCAGATCTTGGGATAACTCACTCACTAACACAAGAACAACATGGGCAAAACTGCCCCCATGATCTAATCACCTCCCACCAGATTCCTCCCTCAATACCTGGGGAAGTTGAGATTTGGGTAGAGACACAAAGCCTAACCATATCATCTGTGTTGTGTTTTATTGGTATTTTTACCATTGTATTGTTATTTTTTATTGTTTTTCCCCAAAATATTTTCAACTGGTGGTTGATTGAATCCAGGGATGCAGAACCCAAGGATACAGAGAGCCAGCTATAATTCATCAGCCAAAGTAAGTCATGTGGCCATGCCCAAAGTCAAGGAAGTGTGCTCCAATGAGCGTGAGGCCAGGGCCAGGGAACAGAATTCTATAACAGAGGGTGAAAAACTAGGCTCAATGATTCAATCTATGACAAGGAACCTGTCCAAAGTCATGGAACGGTTAGTTAAAACCATGACCCAGGTCCACCTGACTCCAGGTCTGCCCACCTGACTATTCTAATTCTTCTAAAACAAACAGCTATACAAGGCCAACTATTCTCAACTCCACTAGTAGGAATTATTGCAATTACCTGTACTTTTTTCAACTCATCCCAACCCCCCACAAATCCTATATGTAACAGCTCTAGGGTTACTAACAGGAACGTCCTCCCTCTGGTGTGCTGGGGACTAACACTAACCACCATTAAGTGTAACCACCATTAAGTGTATCAGACCAAGAAAAAATGTTCCAAATTCTACTCTGCTATAGAAGAGGGTCCAGGTGGGATTCTACCGGGGGAACAAGGAAAGTACTCAAAAATCACCAGTTAAACTAAAAATCATTGATCTTATTAAAACCTCCTATCAGTGCCTGAAGAGCTAAACAAATCTTAGATATGTGAGATGTTCTTGTTGAAATGCCAACCATTTCCCTATGCACTGAGTTCTACACACTTTTACTCTACCTTCTATTCACACCAAAAGAGAGAGACCCAGAAATTTATATCTACCCAGTAAGGAAACCAAAGTGCTATGGAGGACCAATGCCTGGCTCCCATTCCCAGCCCAGTGGAACAGAGGAAGACAGGCAGGGTTCCACCCCAGCACACACAAGCCAACCCAGAGATAAGCACCCGGCGGTCCCACCATGCAGCTTCCGGGGTAGGTGCTCAGTTTACCTTTGGAAAAAATGGTAGGAGAGCTGCTTCGAGGCTGCCGATGATCAATTACGCCTGAACAATCACATTTTAGTGGCGAAAACATAACATCATTTTTCTGATAGAGTTAGTTAGTTTGTTTGTTTGTTATTTATTTGAGACAGAGTCTCCCTCTGTCACCCAGGCTGCAGTAAAGTAGCACAATCTCGGCTCACTGCAACCTCTGCCTCCCTGGTTCACACCATTCTCCTGCCTCAGCCTCCTGAGTAGCTGGGACAGCAGGCATCTGCCATCACACCTGGCTTTTTTTGTATTTTTAGTAGAGATGCGGTTTCACCATGTTAACCAGGATGGTCTCGATCTCCTGACCTTGTGATCCGCCTGCCTCAGCCTCCCAAAGTGCTGGGATTACAGGCGTGAGCCACCACGCCCAGCTGAGAATCTTCTATTTAAAAGATAATTTCGATTACGAGCATACCTAATTTTACTATATGAGGCTAAAGAGTTATTCTGAAGACGGGAAAATGAAAGACTGTGTCCTACATTTTTTTCTTGAAAAAGTCATCACATAAAAAAAAGAGATGTCTCATGACTGAGCCAGACCTTTGGAATAAATCTTGGTGCCATCTGGGACTCTGGCCTCTCCTCCTCACCTGCACATGCCCATCTCCTCAGGCCTCCCTTTCCCTCCTTGCAGCCTCGGCCCCACCTCCGCTATCCAGTCCTCCCCTCCACAGCTCACCAGAGTTTTCTTCTTAAAACACTTGCCAGATCCTGTAACTCTCACCCTCAAAAATGCTCACATACTATACAGTAGGGTCCCCTCCAGACACTCAGCTCTTGCTAAGAGCAGGGGCTAGGACTGCCTGGACCACCAAGGTAGACCAAGCAGGCAGCACACACCTGACACTCAGCAGGTGCTAAGAAGTGTTTGCTGTTGGGTAAATAAACCTAGGTTTCCAGACTCATTCCCTACTAAATAAAGTCCTCCTTCATTTACCCTGGATTTTGCCAAAGTTCTCCAGTCATTCCCTGAATGCAGTGTGGACTCTCTCCTTCATACCTGTCAAGCTGGCTCTCTGCTTGAAAGCATGGTTCCAGCCACTTCCTACCCATCAAATTTCATATTTCGGGCCAAGCTCAAATGTCAAGTTTTAGGCATTCTCAGATTTTTCAACTGAAATATTTTTATCTTTTTATTGACACATAATAGATGTACATATTTTCAGGGTACATGTGATAATTTAATACATATAATTTACAAAGATCAAATCAGTGTCATTGGGATGTCTACCACCTTAAATATTTGTTTTTTCTTTATGCTAGAAACATTCAAATTATTCTCTTCTAGCTATCTTGAAATATACGAGATTACAGTAAACTATAGTCACCCTACTGGCCTATCAAACACTAGGTTTTATTTCTTTCATCTAACTGTATCTTTCTACCTATTAATGAACCTCTCCTTCAATCCACCCCTCCCCTACCCCTTCTCAGCTCCTGTTAACCACCAATCTTATCTACCTCCATGAGATCCACATATTTGGTTCTGACGTATGAGTGAGAACATGCGATATTTGTCTTTCTGTGCTTGACTTATTTCACTTAGCAGAATGACCTCCGGTTCCAACCACGTTGCTACAAATAACAGGATATCATTTGTTTTTGTAACTGAATAATATTCCATTGTGTGTGTATATGTATGTGTGCATGTGTACATGTGTGTTTCAGAGAGACACACACACACACACACACATACACACACACCTGTGGGGCTCCAGGTGATATACATATATATCACATTTTCTTTATCCATTCATCCTTTAGTAGGCACTTAAGTTGATTCCATACATTGGTTATTGTGAATGGTGCTGCAATAAACATGAGAATGCAGATATCTCTTCGATATACTGATTTCCTTTCTTTTGGATACATATCCAGGAGTGGAATTGCTGGATCATATGGTAGTTCTATTTTTAGTTTTTTGAGGAACCGCCACACTGTTTTCTATAGTACTGTACTAACTTACATTCCCACCAATAGCATATAAGGGTTCCCCTTTCTCCACAGCAGTCATTATTTTTCTTTTTCATAAAAGCCATTTTAACTGAAGTGAGACACCTCACTGGGGTTTTGATTTGCATTTCTCAGATGACTAATAATGTTGAGCATTTTTTCATACATCTGCTGGCCATTTGTATGTCTTCTTTTGAGAAATGTCTATTTAGATTTTTTTGCCCAGTTTTTAACTGGATTTTGTTATTTGCTATTAAGTTGTCCGAGTTCCTTATATATTCTGGTTATTAATCCCTTGTCAAGTGGGTAATTTGCAAATGTTTTCTCCCATTCTGTGGGTTGTGCATTCACTATATTGCTTGTTTCCTTTGCTATGCAGTAGCTTTTTGGCTTGGTGTAATCCCATTTGTCTATTTTTGCCTTGGTTATCTCTGCTTTGGATGTCTTACACAAAATTTTTTTTTATCTATGTCAATGTCCTGATATATTTACCCAACATTTTCATCTAGCAGTTTCACAGTTTCAGGTCTTAGATTTAAGTCTTTATTCCATTTTATTTGATTTTTGCATATAGTGAGAAATAGGAATCCTAGTTTCATTCTTCTCCATATGGATGTTCAGTTTTCCCAGCACCATTTATTTCCCTATTAAATACTTGGCACCTTTGTCAAAAATGAGTTGGCTGTAAAGGTGTGATTTTATTTCTGGGTTCTCTATCTGTTCCATTGGTCTCTGCGTCTGTTTTTATGCCAGTACCATGCTGATTTGGTTGCTGTAGCTTTGCAGTATATTTTCAAGTCAGGTAATGTGATGCCTCTGGCTTTTTCTTTTTGCTTAGGATTGCTTTGGCTATTGAGAGTCTTTTGTGGCTCCATATATATTTTTAATTGTATTTTCTATTTCTGTGAAGAATGTCACTGGTATTTTAATAGGGATTTCACTGAATCTGTAAATTATTGTGTATAACATCAACTGCAATGATTTTATCTCTATTTAGAACTGATTTCTTAGGATTATTGTTTATCTTTCTATCTCTTCCATTGTACAGAACCGAAAAGCAGGCATTTTGTTTGTAATTCATTTTTTAAAAAATTTTTAAAGAGACAAGGTCTCATTTTGTCACCCATGCTGGAGTGCAGTGGTGCAATTACAGCTCACCACAGCCTCCAACTCCTGGACTCAAGACATCCTCTCATCTCAGCCTCCTGAGTAGCTGGGACTACAGATGCATGCCACTATGCCTGCCTAATTTTTTCTTTTCTTTCTTTTTAGAGACAAGGTCCTGCTATGTTGCCCAGGGTGGTCTCAAACTCCTGACCTCAAATGATCCTTCAACCTCAAATGATCCTTCCACCTCAAACCCCCAAAGCGCTGGAAATACAAGCTATTTTTGTATCTTTCTTGTGCTGAGCATAGCATTTTGCAAACAGCAATGAATAAAAACTGTTTATTGAATCAAATCTCATAGGCTGCCGCAAAATTCATAAATTTTGTTTCTATTTACATCAACCAAAAAATAATTTTAGGCTATACACACTGTACGTTTAAGTAGAAGAAAATCTGATTACTATAAATGCTATAGCACCTGGTTATATCCCACAAGTGTAACAAAATCTTTATGCTGTGCTACCTTTCTGCACCTGACTCCCTAGGGAAGCAAGAATCGAACAAACTAACAAAGATTAGAATCCCATTTATGCTCACAATGACCAAGAAAAATCCAAGAACAAACACACATCAAAATAAAAAGGTTTTAATGGTCTTCAAAATTCATATTTTTAAATTATTATTATTTCAGCAACTAAACAACTTCACTGACATAAGTCCCTTGCATGAAATTACATTTTACATAGCAAATTGTACTATATAATTTTAAATATATTTTTATAAAAATGATTTGTGGGGATTTGTGGGAAATTTTTTCTAATAATGAAAAGATGATTGACAAACTACTCTCAATAAAGAGATGAATTCAGAATGCACAATCAACTACCAAAATTAAGCCTGTATGTTTATTTTTAATAAATAAGTTTGAAAAAGCAATCAGAGTTAGACAATAAAATGGCTGGCCTCTTGCTCCTGCAGTACCCATGACTGAGTTTATGTGATTAAAACGTGACGGGGAATTTACTTAATTAAAATTAAGTACAAGTTGTCTTATTTGATTAGCTCTCTCCTTCACACTCGGGTCCTGGAACTAAATGCCCTGGTGGAGGCTCTTAAACACAGCTGTCATTTTAATGGGAATATACTTCAGTAAATTCAGCAAATTTCTGTCCACCACCAATTGTTAATCCATGTCAATCTGATTTAACAACCAGAAAAGCTATTATGAATTTGTCAGCACTTTAATTTCCCTAAAGGATTTTAATTGATTTTTTATTACTCATTTGGTATTAACATCATCTTCTCTGAATAACAAAGTACAACAAAATTAACCAACACAAATGCACACTATTTTTAAGTCCATACCTGTTGGAAACAGATTAGCTGGGGATTTGTGTCTTCTATAGCTTGTCTCCAATTTGACTGCCATGAAGAATGTAATAATGAGAAGCTGAGGAAAATTCCCATCCTTGGGATTAAATAAGGAAGAGGGGGTGATCAGAAGTGGCAGAAGCAAAGCACTGTTCATTCAAACAGGGTAACGTTGCCTCACGCTAAATATGAGCATACAGCATTTTTATTACTAGGACAGGATATTCAAGACCCTGGTGATAGATACCAATGCCAAGGTAGTTCTATTTTTAAGTGTGTATTCTAATTCCTATAGTCATATCTACTTTGTTTTGGTTTCATAATAACAGTAAACATCCACCACAAGAAAAGCTAACAGCTATTATGTGTTTGCCATAAGCAACATACTGTTCTCAATGCTTTGCATATATTGTTCCACTGAGTACTCACAATACCTCATACAGTAGTCCTGTATTTCCCCAGTAAGCATATAAGGAATTTGAGACACCAGAGGTAAGTCAACTTGCCCAAGGCCCAAAGTTTGTAAATGGTACGGCCAGGATACAAACACACGTGGTGAACTCAAACCCGGGTCCGTAACCACGAGGTAGAGTTTCTCTTGCCAATGTGACCACCCCCACAGAGAAATGTGAGCCCCAGTGAGTCAATCAAATGGCACTTAAGTTTTCAAAAGACAGTACTAGAAATTTAGTAAATGTTTAAATAGCTTAAAAGTAGCTAATGATTAGTGTCTTCATAAAGGACAATCAAGTATTAGTTTAAAATACTTAAATTGATTACATGTTCCCACATCTATCAGCATCAAATTCATTTTCATGTACTCAATGAAAATACGAGCCCCACATAAAACAGAAAAAATATGGGAACTTAACCAGGAATTCATTAATTCTTCAACCATTAAATGAAGAGACCAGAATCAATATTTCAAGTTTTTTCTTTAAGTAAACTTCAATTCCACTGACTCCTGCAAAGTAGAAACGATCAACAGCTTCTTGTGTCAGATAATTAAGTACAACATTCCAATTCTAGGTAAAACGCAAAACTGAAATGACCCAACACTGCCTTGCTTAACCCAAACCATTCTACGGCCTAAAGGCAAACAAGGCATCTCTCATCTCACTGTCCTCTTCACATTAGAGAAAGGATCTAAGACAGGGAGCAGGAATTAAATTATTTCTTTTGCCATTTAGTATATAATGGAATCAGTCTTACTCATGGAACACATCTTGCCTGACAAGACGAATTTGACGCTGGTTTATCTTTCCAAGCAGAAGGCGATGTGTGTACCCTTTTTCAAAGGAAAAACAGCCCTCCAGTAGAGATCTCATCTGCTTCTCTACGAATACTCACTAATCTTAAAGTGATTTCCACACTTTTTCTATTCCTTTTCAGTGCCTAAAGTACAGGAATTACCTCTAGACAATCCAAAGATAGTCCCTCGACTGAGGGTCCTGGGCGCTGCTTCAAGGAATTGAAACTGGGAGGCCAGATGGCCAGCGCCCTCCCCATCAGCCAGGACAAGCACTGACCACAGACACACAGCCAGAGAGGAAAGGGCAGTGTCAGCCCGGTGCATCACACACAGAGGGGCAGCAGCAGCTCCCTGTCTTTATTCCCTGTGCACGTGGATTTACACTTTTGTTTTATATTAATTGGAATAACATGACTCCACACCAGCAAAATTAATTCAGCCTACTGGGACTATGACCTTGGCCAGACACAGCAGAGCGCTGTACATCCATACTCAAGAGCACGAGGATATTGCTTGATTGCAGGATCACTGTCAAAGCTTTTGAAGACAAGGGAAATGAAAACAAATCGAGAAAGGTAATGAAAGCTAAGCAACAAATACATAATTCTGAATAAAATGGCAGAGACTCACTTTTCCCTGCTCCTCCATGCTAAGTACAACTATAAACCCTGGAAATAACACAAGAGTCAGCGAAACCAGGATTCTGAAAGGTGTAAAGAGAATGGTGGAAGGAATGGTCAGGGATCTAGCTAGGACTATATGAGTAGCATGGTGCCTTAGGACTCCCCTCCCAAAAGCAGAAAGCAACCCAGGCCTGGCATTTCCTGATGCTCGACCAAGCAAGAGAAGGTGGCTCATTTCTCCCCTGAATCAAACTGGAATCCTACTGACAATATATATGAGCCACATAAAAGGGATTAATGGGGATTCCTGCAGACAGTTAAGTGGCTAGGGGAAGCACTCTGCTCCCAGTTGGGAAAAAGTTTTAACCTCCACTGAGAATCACAGTGGGGAGGGTGGAGAAGGGCAGCTCTAACAAGGGGAATTCTACCACAGAAAGTATCCAGGGTTTGACCCTAAGGACCTAGAGGCACCAGAGAGACCTGCAGCACAGGCAAGAGGATCCTCCCACAATAAGTAACCAGTCTGGAAGGTGTTCTAGGACCCCATAGGCAAGGTGAGCTCATCACAAGTGACCTAGCTTGGGAAGTTGCTGTGTTCCTAGGTGCCAAAGACACCCCATCCCATCAAGAAGCACTGGACAGCACCATTAAGGGAGATCTCAACACAACAAGCAGCTGGACATAGAAAGCCTCACTGACTCTTCTATGGTCAGGAGACAGTCTTCCCCATCTAGAGGCGCAAGGTGTCCTGGCCTGTGTGAAGCTACTTCCACCCCCTCGGCCAGCACCAGCAGGGACCAGTGGGAGCATCAATGGCATGAGATACACCAAACAGTCTTAAAGATTAAATTATCTTTGGAATCACAACCCACAAATGTAGGCCAGGATCTGCATACTAAAACTGGGTGACTGCCTTCTAAAATGGAAGATCTAAACAGGACTCAGAAGTTCCCAACAGAATAGCCAAAATGTCCAGAACACAATCAGAACTCACTCATCATACCAAGAAACAGGAAAATCACATCTTGAATGAGAAAAGACAACTGACAGCAACACTGAGATGAATCAGATGTTAGAATTCTCTGACAAGGATTTTAAAGCAGCCATGATAAAAATGCTTCAACAAATAATTATAAATTCTAATAAAACAAAGAAAAAGGAAAAACACAACAGCAGAATTTGTTTTAATTCGGGGCTCGATAATGAGGCAGAAATGACAAAGGAGAGAATCCATAAACTTTAGAACACATCAATAAAATGTACCCAATTTTAACAAGAGAGAAAAGATAAATCGGAAAAAAATGAACAGAGCACCTGTGCGACAATGGAAAAAGGGCCAACATTTTTATCTCTGGAGTTTCAGAAGGAAAGGAAAAGGAAAGTGGGCTAAAAGAGTATTTTAAAAAATGTTGGTGGGACAGAGCAAGATGGTCAAATAGAAGCCTACACAATTTGTTACCCCCACAGAAACACCGTATTTTAACTAACTACACACAAAAAGCACTGTCACAACAACCAAAAACCAACACTCACAGTACCTGGTTTTAACTTCGTATCACTGAAAGAGGCACTGAAAGGGGGTAGGAAAGATCGTCTTGAAATGCCAACGCCACCCCTCCCCCATCTCTTGACAGTGGCCACCTGGTATGAAGAAGAATCTATGCACCTGGGACAGGGAGAGTGCAATGACTGGGGGACATTAAACTGAACTCAATGCATCCCTGTCACAGCAGAAAGCATTAACAGGATCACACCCAGCGGACACCCACCCAGGGAAGGGGCATTTGGATCAGGCCTAGCCAGACGAGAATTACCCATCCCAGCAGATGGAGCCAGAGTTCCAGCAAGCCTCGCCAGTGCAGGCTAAAGTGGGACCCTAAGTAAAGTTAAAGAGAAATCTAGGTGACAAGGATTGCAATCCCTAGGCAAGTCCCAGTACTGAGCTGGGTTCAGAGCCAGTGGACTTGGCAGGGGCACACAATGTATCAGTCTGTTCTTACACTGCTATAAAGAAATACCTGAGACTGGGTAACTTATAAAGAGAAAAGGCTTAACTGACTCAGTTCCACGGGCTGTACCGGAGGCACGGGCAGGGAAGCCTCAGGAAACTTACAATCACGGTGGAAGGGTTCAGGGAAGCAAGCACATCTTCACATGGCGGCAGCAGCAGAGAGAGCAAAGGGGAAGTGCCACACACTTGTAAACAACAAGATCTCGTGAGAACTCACTCACTATCACGAAAACAGCAAGGGGGAAATCTGCTCCCATGATCCAGTCCCCTCCTACCAGGTCCCTACCCAACACGTGGAAATGACGATCTGACGTGAGACGTGGGTGGGGACACAAAGCTAAACCATATCACGTGACCTACCAAGACACAAACCAGCCAGGGCAACTAATGAAGTGCTTGTGCCACCTCTCCCCCATCCCCTGGCAGGGGCTGCATGGCGTGGAGAAATCTGTGCACTTGGGAGAGGGAGAGTACAGCGATCATGAGATTTCACTTTGATCTCAGTGCTGTCCTGTTATATTGGACAGTAAAGCCATGCTGGGCTCAGCTAGCACCCACACACAAAGGGAGCATTTGGACCAGACTTAGCCAGAGGGGAATCGCCCATCCCAGCAGGTGGAACTTGAGTTTCTCAACAAGCCTCACTAGCACAGGCCAAAACGCTCTGAGGTCCAAGGTAAACTTGAAAGGTAGTCTAAGACACAAGGACTGCAATTCATAGGCGACGCCTAGTGCTGGGCTGGGCTTAGAGACAGTAGACTAGGGTGGCACATAACCTAACAGACACTAGACAGAGTGGCTAAGGGAGTGCTTGCACCACCCCTCCCTCAACCCCAGGCAGTGCAGCTCAAAGCAACAGAAGAGGCCCCTTCCTTCTGTTTGAAAAGAGGACAGTGAAGAGCAAAGAGGACTTTGCCTTACATCTTGGACATGAGCTCGGCCACACTAGGATAGGGCACAAGGCAATCATGAGGCTGTAGCTCATAGGAGACATTTCTAGAGACAGAATAGGCCAAAAGGGAACCACTGCCTTGAAGGCAAGGACCCAGTCCTGGCAGGTTCATCACTTGCTGATGAAAGAACCCTTGGGAATAGGCCATGGGCCTTGGGCTCTGAGATGTGCTGGCTTCAGGTATAACTAAGCAAATTCCCAGCTGTGAGAGCTATGGTGAAAGATTCCTTCTAAAGAAAACAAGGACTATGATGAAAGACTCCTTCTAAAAAGAAAAGGGCACTCTGTCTTGTACCTCAGGCACCAGCTCAGCCACACTGGGGCAGGGAATGAAGCAGGCCCTTGGGGTCCCTGAGTCCAGGCCTAGGCCCTTGGTCAGCATTTCTGGACCTGCCTTGGGCCAGAGGGGAGCCCACTGCCCTGAAAAGTGAGTCCCAAGCCTGGCAGCATTCACCACAAGCTGACTGGAGAGTCCTTGGGCCTTAAGAGAACACTGGTGGTGGCCCGGCAGAAACTCCGTGGTGGTGGTGGTGCTGGTGGTAGCCACAAGAAGAGGCTCCTCTGCCTATGGAAAGGGAAGGGAAGAGCGGGAAGGACTTTGTCTTGTGGTTTGAGTGCTAGTTTAGCCGCAGTAAAATAGAACTAAATATCTAGGATTTTTGACTCCAATCCCTGGCTCCCAGACAGCATCTCTAGACTCACTCAAGGCATTAGGAAACTCACCACCCTGAAGAAAGGGACACGGACTCAGCTGGGTTTATCATCTGCTGATCACAGAGCCATAGGGCCTTGAGTGAACATAGGTAGTAGCCAGGTAGTGGTTACAGTGGGCCTTGGGAAAGACCCAGTGCTGTGCCAGCTTCGGGTCTATATTAACACAATTCCAGTTGTGGTAGCCAAAGGGGCACAGTGTCCCCTCACCCCTAGTTCCAGGTGACTCACCACAGAGACTCCGCTTGTGTGGGAGAAAGTAAGGGAAAGGAACAAGACTCTGCCTGGTAATCCAGAGAATCCTTCCGATCTTATCCAAGACCACCAAGGCAGCACCTCTATGAGTCTGCAAGAAGCACAGTGTTATTGGGTTCGAGGCCCAAGTCCTTTTGAATATCTAGAAAGCTTTCCCAAGAAAAACTGGCAAAAACAAGCCCAGACTGTGAGAACTACAATAAATGCCTAACTCCTCAATGCCCAGACATGTTAACTCAATAAAGGCCTAACTCATCAATGTTACTGATGAACATCTATAAGCATCAAGACCATCCAAGGAAACATGACCTCACCAAACAAACTGAATAAGGCACCAGAGACCAATCCTGGAGAAACAGAGATACGTGACCTTTCAGACAGATAATTCAAATTAGTTGTGTTGAGGAAACTCAAAGAAATCAAGGCAACACAGAGAAGAATTCGATCAGATAAATTCGACCAAGAGATTGAAATTATTAAAAAGAACCAAGCTGAAATTCTAGAGCTGAAAAGGCAACTGACATACTGAAGAGTACATCAGAGTCTATTAAGAGCAGAATTGATCATGCAGAAGAAAGAGTTAGTGAGCCTGAGGATGGGCTATTTGAAAATACAGTCAGAGGAAATGAAAGAATAAAAAACAGTGAAGCATGCCTACAAGATCTAGAAAATAGCCTTAAAAAGGCAAATCTAAGAGTGTTTTGGCCTTAAAGAGGAAGTAGAGACAGAGATAGGGGTAGAAAGTTTATTCAAAGGGATAATATAAGAGAAATTCCCAAACCTAGAGAAATATATCAATATTCAAGTAAAAGAAGGTTATAGAACACCAAGCAGATTTAATCCAAAGAGGACTACCTCAAGGCATTTAATAATCAAATTACCAAAGGTAAAAAATAAAGAAAAAAATCCTTAAAGCAGCAGGAAAAATAAATAATATACAATGTAGTTCCAAAATGTCTACCAGCACACTTTTCAGTGGAAACCTTGCAGGCCAGGAGAGAGTGGCATAACAAATTTAAAGTACTGAAGGAAAAAATCTGGCAAAAAATATCCATCAAAAAAGCAGAAGAAATAAAGACCTTTCCAGACAAATAAAAGCTATGCAATTTCAGCAATACTGCACTTGTCCTATAAGAAATGTTAAGGCGGTTATTCAATCTGAAGGAAAAAGACATTACTGAGCAATAATGAACCATATGAAGGTATGAAATTCACTGGTAATAGTACACAGAAAAACATAGAATATTTTAACACCCTAAGTGTGCTGTGTAAACTACTCTTACCTTAAGTAGAAATACTAAATAATGGACCAATCAAAAATCATAACTACAAAAACTTTTCAAGACACAGAATAAGACATAAAGAGAAACAACAGAAAGTTTAAAAAGTGGGAGGGATTCAGTTAAAACAAAGTTTTTTTATTAGTTTTCTTTTTGCTTGTTTATTTGTTTATGCAATCAGTGTTGTCACCAGTTTAAAATGATAGGTGATATTTTTTGCAAGCCTTCCGGTGGCTTCAAACCAGAAAACAAATAACAAATACACACAAATTAAAAAGCAAGAAATTAAATCATACTACCAGAGAACATCACCTTCACTGAAAGACAGGAAGGAAGGAAAGAAGGAAGACCACAAAACAAAAAACCAAATACCAAAATAGCAAGAGTAAGCTCTTACTTTATAAATAATAACATTAAATGCCAATAAACGAAACCCTCCAATTACAAGACAGAGTGGCTGAGTGGATGTAAAAAAACAAGTAAGACCCAATGATCTGTTGCCCACACACACACAAAAAACCATACTTCACCTATGAAGATGCACACAGAGTGAAAATAAAACGATGGAAAAAGATATTCCACGTCCACGGAAACGAAAAAAGAACAGGAGTCACTATACCAGATAAAAAAGATGGCAAGACAAAAACTGTAAGAAGAGACAAAGGTCATTACATAATGGTAAGATGGTCAATTCAGCAAAAGTATATAACATTTACAAATATCCCAATGATAGAGCACCCAGACATATAAAGCTAATATTATTGGAGCTAAAGATTGAGACAGACCTCAATACAATAATAGTTGGGGACTTCAACACCCCATTTTCAGTACTGGACAGATCTTCCAGATAGAAAAACAACAAGGAAACATCAGACTTAATCTGCACTGTAGATGAAATGAAGCTAACAGATATGTACAAAACATTTAATCCAAAGGCTTCAGAATACACATTCTTTTCCTAAACATATGGCTCATTCTCAAGAATAGACCATATGTTATGTCACAAAACAAGTCTTAAAACATTTGAAAAAACTGATAATTTCAAGCATCTTCTCTGACACAATGGAATAGAACTTGAAATCAATAACAGACGAATTTTGGAAACTATAAAAACACATGCAAATTATACAACATGCTCCTGAATTACCAGTGAAGAAATTAAGAAGGAAACTGAAAATTTTCTTGACACAAATGATAACAGAAACACAACATACCAAAACCTATGGGATACAGCAAAAGCAGGACTAAAAGAGAAGTTTACAGCTTTAAGTAACTACCTCAAAAAAGAAGAAAAACATCAAACAACCTAACAATGTGGCTTAAAGAATGAGAAAAGCAAGAGCAAACCAAACCCAAAATTACTAGACTAAAATAAATAACAAAGATTAAAGCAGAAATAAATGAATTTGAAATGGAGAACACAATACAAAAGACGAATGAAATAAAATCTTGGTTTTTTGAAAGAATAAATAAAATTGACAAACTTTTAGCCAGACTAATGAAGAAAAACAGAGAGAATACCCAAAGAAATAAAATCAAAAATGAAAAAAAAAGACATTACAACTGATACCACAGAAATTCAAAGAATCACTAGCAGCTACCATGAGATAAATTCCTAGACATACACAATCAACCAAGATTTAACCATGAAGAAATCCAAACCCCGAGCAGATCAATAACAAATAATGAGATAGAAACTGTAATAAAATCCCCCAGTAAAGAAAAGCTCAGGATCCAGTGGCTTCACTGCTGACTTCTATCAAACATTTAAAGAAGAACTAAAGCCAATCCTACTCAAACTATTCCAAAACACAGCGGATAAGGGGACACTTCCAAATTCATTCTACAAGGACAGTATTACCCTCATACCAAAACCAAACAAGGATACATCAAAAAAAGAAAACCACAGGCCAGTATCTCTGATGAAAATTGATGTAAAAATACTCAGCAAAATACTAGCAAACCAAATTCAACAATACATTAAAAAGATCATCATCATGACCACGTCGGATTAATCCCTGGGATGCAAGGATGGTTCGACCTATGCAATCAATGGGATACATCATTCCAACAGAATGAAGGACAAAAATCATTTAATCATTTCAACTGATACTGAAAATATATTTTATTAAATCCAACATCTCTTCATGATAAAAACCCTCAAAAGACTGAGGATAAAAGGACTATACCACAATATAATAAAGGCTGTATGTCATACACCCACAACTAGTATCATACCGAAAGGGTAAAAACTGAAAGCCTTTCTCTAAGATCTGGAACACAACATGGATACCCACTTTCACCACTGTGACTCAAGATAGTACTGGAAGTCCTAGGTAGAGCAATCAGACATGAAAAAGAAATAAAGAACATGCAAATTGGAAAGAAAGAAGTCAAATTATTTTTATTTGTAGACGATATATTTATATTTGAAAAAACCTAAAGACTACACAAAAACCTGATTAGAACACATAAACAAATTTAGTAAAGTTGCAGAATACAAAATCAACCCACAAAAGTCAGTAGTTGAACAATCTGAAAAAGAAATTTTGAAAGCAATCTGATTTACAATAGCCAAAAATAAAATTAAATATCTAAAAATTCACCAAACAAGTAAATGATCTCTACAATAAAAACTATAAAACACTGATGAAAGAAATTAAAAAGGACATGAAAAAATGGAAAGATATTCCATGTTCATGGATTAGAAGAATCAATGTTGTTAAAATGTCCATACAACCCAAAGCAATCCACAGATTCAATGCAATCCCTATCAAAATACCAATGACATTTTTCACAGAAATGGAAAAAACAACCCTAAAATGTACATGGAATCATAAAAGACCCAGAATAGCCAAAGTTATCCTGAGCAAAAAGAATGAATCTAAAAGAGTTACTTTGCCTGACCTAAAATTATACTACAGAGCTATCATAACAAAAACAGTATGGTACCGGCACAAAAACAGACACATAGACCAATGGAACAGAATAGAGAACCCAGAAACAACCCAAACACCTACAGCGAACTCATTTTCACAAAGGTGTCAGGAACATATAATGGAGAAAAAACAGTTGTTTTTCAATAAATGGTGCTAGGAAAACTGGATATCCATATGCAGGAGAATGAAACTAAACCCCTATCTCCTGTCATATACAAAAAATCACATGAAAATAGATTAAAGACTTAAAAATCTAAGACCTCAAACTATAATGCCACTATAAGAAAACATTTGGGAAACACTCTAGGACAAAACATTCCTGGGCAAAATTTCTTGAGTAATAGCCCACAAAGACGGGCATCCAAAGCAAAACGGACAAATGAGATCATATCAAGTTAAAAAGCTTCTGTACAGCAAACAAAACCAATGAAATGAAGAGACAACTCACACAATCAGAGAAAAATATGTGTAAACCACCCATCTGTCAAGGAATTAATAATCAGAATATACAAGGAACTCAAACAACTCTATAGGAAAAAATCTAATAATCTGATTTAAAAATGGGCAAAACACCTGAATCAACATTTTTCAAAAGAAGACATACAAACAACAAACAGGCTTGTGAAAAGGTGCTCAACATCACTGATCATCAGAGAAATGCAAATCAAAATTACAATGAGATATTACCTCACCTCAGGTAAAATGGCTTTTATCCAAAAGACAGGCAATAAGAAATCCTGGTGAGGATGTGTAACAAAGAGAACCCTCATACATTGTTGGTTGAAATGTAAATGAGTACAACCACTATGGAGAAGAGTTTGGAGTTTCCTCAAAGAGACTAAAAATAGAGCTACCATACAATCCACCAATTCCAGTGCTTAGTATATACACAAAAGAAAGGAAATCAGTATACTGAAGAGATACCTGCATTCTCATGTTTCTTGCAGCACTGCTCAATATAGCCAAGATTGCAAGTAACCTAAGTGTCCATCAACAGATGAATAAATACAGAAAATATGGTACATATACAAAATCAAGTACTGTTCCGCAATTAAAAAAAGAATGAGATCGTCAATTCACACATAACAATATTAACCTTAAATGCAAATGGACTAAATGCCCCATTTAAAGGACAAAGAATGGCAAGCTGGATAAAGTCAAGCCCCACTGGCATGCTGTCTTCAAGAGACCCATCTCATATGAAAAGACACACATAGGCTCAAAATAAAGGGATGGAGGAAATTTACCTAGCAAATAGAAAGAAAAAAAAAAAAAAAAAAGCAGGGGTCACAATACTAGTTTCCGACAAAGCAGGCTTTAAACAAAGATTAAAAAAAAAAAAAAAAAAAAAAGACCAAGAAGGGGATTGCATAATAGTAAAGGGTTCAATTCAACAAGAAGAACTAACTATCCAAAATATGCTTGCACCTAATACAGGAGCACCCAGATTCATAAAGCAAGTTCTTAAAGACCTACCAAGAGACTTAGACTCCCAAGCAATAATAATGGGAGACTTTAACACCCAACTGAAAATATAAGATCATCAAGACAGAAAATTAACAAAGATATTCAGGACCTGAACTCAGCTCTGGATCAAGAGCTGATTTATTATCTCTGGACCTGATAAATATCTACAGAACTCTCCACCCAAAAACAATAGAATATGTATCTTTCTCATTGCCACATTTGCTCTAAAATTGATCACATAATCAGAGTAAAACACTCCTCAGAAAATGGAAAACAACTGAAATCATAACAGTTTCTCAGACCACAGTGCAATCAAACTAGAACTCAAGATTAAGAAACTCACTCAAAACCACAAAACTACACAGAAATTAAACAACCTGCCTCTGAATGACTCCTGGATAAATAATGAAATTAAGGCAGAAATCAGGAAGTTCTTCAAAATAATGAGAACAAAGAGACAACGTGTCAGAATCTCTGAGACGTAGCTAAAGCACTGTTAAGAGGGAAATTTATAGCACTGAATGACCACATCAAAAAGCTGAAACATCTCAAATTAAAATCCTAACATCACAACTAAAATAACTAGAGAACTGCATAGCTAGGAGAAGATAAGAAATAACCAAGATCAGAGTGGAACTGAAGGAGATACACACATACACACACAAAAAAAAAACCCTTAAAAAAAAACCCAACAAATCCAGGAGCTGGTTATTTGAAAAAACTAATAAAATAGACAGACTGCTAGCTAGACTAATAAAGAAGAAAACAGAGAAGAATCAAATAGATACAATCAGAAATGATAAGGGGGATATCACCACTGACCCCACAGAAATAGAACCATCAGAGAATACTATAAACACCTCTATGCACATAAACTAGAAAATCCAGAAGAAATGGATAAATTTCTAGACACATACACCCTCCCAAGACTGAACCAAGAAGAAACTGAATCCCTGAACAATGAGTTCTGAAGTTGAGGCAGTAATAAATAGCCTACCAACCAAAAAAAAAAAAGCCCAGGACCAGACTGATTTACAGCTGAATTCTACCACAGGCACAAAGAAGAGCTAGTACCATTTCTACTGACATTATTCCGAAAAATTGAAAAGGAGGGACTCCTCCCTAACTCATTCTATGAGGCCAGCATCATCCTGATACCAAACTAGATATCAGAGATACAACAGAAAAAGAAAACTTCAGGCCAATATCCCTGATGAATATCAATGCAAAAATCCTCAAACCAAATCCAGCAGCACATCAAAAAACTTATTCACCACAACTAAGTTAGCTTCATCCCCATGATGCAAGATTGGTTCAACATATCCAAATCAATCAATGTAATTAATCACATAAACAGAAATAAAGACAAAAACCAAATGATTATCTCAACAGACACAGAAAAGGCCTTCAAAAAAATTCAACATTCCCTCATGTTAAAAACTCTCAATAAACTAGGTATTGAAGGAACATACCTCAAAGTAGTAAGAGCCATATATGAAAAACCCACAGCCAATATCATCTTAAATGGGCAAAAGCTGGAAACATTCCCCTTGAAAACTGGCACAAGACAAGGATGCCTTCTCTCACCACTGCTATTCAACATAGTATTGGAAGTTGCAAGATAACGAAATAAAGGTATTCAAATAGAAAGAGAGGAAGTCAAATTATCTTTGTTTGCAGATGACATCATCTTATATCTAGAAAATCCCATTGTCTCAGCCCAAAAGCCTCTTAAGCTGATAAGCAACTTCAGCAAAGTCTCAGGTTACAAAAATCAATGTGCAAAAATCACTAGCATTCTAATACACCAACAACAGGCAAGCAGAGAACCAAATCATGAATGAAATCCTATTCACAATTGCTACAAAAAGAATAAAAATACCTAGGAATACAGCTAACAAGG
>NW_012115766.1:4883912-4943617 GCF_000951035.1 Colobus angolensis palliatus
GAATACTATGCAGCATAAAAAGAAATGAGATCATGTCCTTTGCAGGGACATGGATGGAGCTGGAAGCTGTTATCCTCAGTAAACTAACACAGGAACAGAAAACCAAACACTGCATGTTTTCACTTATAAGTGAGAGCTTAATGATGAGAACACATGGAGGGGAGCTTAATGATGAGAACACATGGAGGGGAACAACTCACACTGGGGCCTGCTGGGGGGCTTGGGGGAGGAAAAGCATCAGGAAGAGAAAGAATAAGTAATGAATGCTGAGCTTAATACCTAGGTGATAGGTTCATCTATGCAGCAAACCACCATGGCATACGTTTACCTATGTAACAAACCTGCACATCCTGCACACCTACCCTGGAACTTAAAAGCTGGGGGAAAAAATGAAGAACAAAAAAAGAATGAGCTCCTGATATTTGCAACAACATGGATGGAAGGATGGAACTGCAGGTCATTATGTTAAGTGAAATAAGGTAGGCACAGAAAGAAAAACTTCACATGTTCTCATTTATTTGTGGGAGCTAAAAATCAAAACAATTAAACCTGTGGAAATAGAGAGTAGAAAGATAGTTACCAAAGGCTGGGAAGGGTAATGGGTGGGATGGAGGGAAGTAGGAGTGGCTAATAGGTACAAAATAAATACAGAAAGACTAAGACCTAGTATTTGATAGCGCAACAGACGGACTACAGTCAATAGTAAATTGCTCATTTAAAGATAAAAGAGTAGAATTGGATTGTAACATAGAGGATAAATGCTTGAAGGAATGGGTACCCCATTTTCTGTTACGTGATCATTATGCATTGCATGCTTGTATCAAGATATCTAATGTAACCCATAAATATATACACCTACTATGTACCCACAAAAATTAAAAAATAAAAAGAAAGAAATACTTGCTGAAAATATCCCAAATTTGGTGAAAGACATAAATCTAGAGAATCAAGAAACTGAGTTAATTCCAAATAGGATAAACTTCCCAAAATTCACACCAAGACACAACACGATTACATCTCGAAACTAAACACAAAGAAAAATCTTGAAAGCAGCCAAAGATAAATAACAGATGGCCCACAGGGAAACATCAATTCAGATTACTCATCTGAAAGCATGGAGACCAGAAGGATGGTTTTTTAAATGCTGAAAGAAAAGAACTGTCAACTGCAAATTATTTATCCAGCAAAACTAAGAAAAACTAAAATATTTCTAAAAGACCTATCCTTACAGAGTGGCTAAAGGAAGTTCTTCAAATAGAAGGAATTTTAGATGATTTTAGATAGAAACAACTCTATCCATATGAAAGAAATGATTTGAATAGCCCTATAAATTATTGAAGAGTTTAATTCACCATGTACAAAAACTCTCAAAAAGGAATCTCCAAGTCCAGCTGGTTTCACTGGAGAATTCCACCAATGTTTAAAGTAGAATTAGCATTAATTTTACACAGTATCTTCCAGAAAACAGAAAATAAGAAAACACTTCCCAAACCACTCTATTTAATAAGAAGTCATTATTACCCTGACCAAACCAGACAAAGACAATACAAAAGACAGTCCACAGATCAATATTTCTCATGAAATTAGTCACAAAAAATCCTAAACGTAATATTAGCAAATTGAGTCAGACAGTGTATAAAAAGAATTATACACACTAGAATTATTCCAGGTATGCAAGGTTGGTTCCACATTTGAAAATCAATGTAATCCACTATATATGTGAGCTAAAGGAGCAAGATTGTATCAATTAATGTTAAAATTTTTTTTTTACAAAATCCAACACCCATTCATGACAAATACTCTCAGCAAGTGAGGAGTAAAGGGGAACTTCCTTAACTTGTTCAAGAGTGAGTACCTACAAAAAAACCTACAGGAGACACTATACATAAGTGAAATGCATTTCTTAATGCCTGAATGCTTCCCCCTAAGATCAGGAGCAGGTTAAGGTGATCTACTCTCATCACTCTTATTCAAGATGGTACTAGAAATTCTAGCCAGTAATATATGGCAAGAAAAAGAAATACATTTGGATTAGAAAGTAAAAAAACTAAGCTATCCTGGTTTGCATATAATATAATTTTCTACATAGAATTTCCCAAGAAAACTATTTTTTTAAATCTCCTGGAAATAATAAGTTCAGCAAATTCACAGGACACAAGATCAACATGTAAATATCAATCATGTCTCTATATTTGGTTAATACAAGAACAAGTATTAACCAAAATTAAAAACACAATATTTATAATCTCCCCAGAAAAAATAAAATACTTAGGTGTGCACTTAACAAAACACATACAGAAACTTTAAGCTGAAAATTCTAAAATTCTGACAAAAGAAATCAAAGATCTACATAGAAAGACATATTGTTTTCATATATTAGAAGATTCAAGATAGTAAAGATGCCAATTATTCTCAAACTAATCTAACGCAACTACCATCAAAATCCCAGCAAGGTTTTTGCTTGTTTGCAGATAAACAAGCTTACTTTAAAATTTGTATGAAGAGGCACAAACCCTACCATAATAATCTTGGGAAAAAAACACAATAGGAAGAACTACTCCACCTATTAAGACTTACTTTATTGCTACAGTAATCAAAACAGTATGGTATTGGTAGAAGTATAGACACACAGATCAATGGAACAGAGCAGAGAATCCAGAGACAGATTCACAAAAATATGCCTAATATTTGATAACAGAGCAAAAGCAATTCAATGGAAGACAGAGACCTTCCCAACACACAGTGCTGGAGCTGCTAGATATCCATAGGCAGAAGAAAGAACGTCAACCTAAGCTTATATCCTATTGCAAAAATTAACTCAGAAAGGATCATGAACTACTTACATGTAAGACCTAAACATTTTATTTAAAAACTAGTAGGAGAAAATCTTTGGGATCTAAGGCTGGACAAAGAGTTCCTAGGCTTAATGCCAAAAGCACAATCCATAGAAGAAAACATTAAATTGCACTTTTTCAAAATTGAAAAGTTTTGCTCAGTGAAAGACCCTATCAAGAGGATAAAAAGAGAAGCTATACACTGGAGGAAAATATTCTCAAAACACATATTTGAAAATGAATTAGTATCCAGAATATAGAAAGAACTCTCAAAAGTCAAGAGTTAAAAAAATGTTTTAGTGAGCAAAAGACATGAATAGACTCTTCTCCAAAGAGGATATTCAGATGCAATAAGCACAAGAAAAGATGCTCAACATCATTCTTCATTTGGGAAATGCAAATCAAAACCACAATAAGATACCATTTATCAAAATGGCAAAAATAGGAAGTAGTGACACCACCAAATGCTGCCGAGGATGTGGGGAACCAGGTTCACTTGCACACTGTGGGAATGTAAACTGGTACAGCCTCTCTAACACAGCCTGGCACTTTTTTAAAAGCCTAAACATGCAATCACAATACCACTGAGAAATTGCAGTCTTAGGCATTTACTCCAGAGAAATGACAAGTGATATTCACAGGAAAACCTGCACATGAATGTTAAGTGCTGAATTGAGTCTCACACTCCAGATTCATATGCTGAACTCCTAAATGTCTGTTGTCTAACCCAGTTCGTGGTGCCTTGTTACGCCAGCCTAGTCAACTAATACAATGTATGATGGTAGCAGCTTTATTTGCGACAGCCTAGAACTAGAAACCACCTGGATGTCCTCTAGACGGACTGTGGTACCTCCATATCATTACTACTAGTCAGCAACGACAGGGAACAAACTATTGATACAACCTGGATTAATGTTCAGAAATTATTCTGAGTGGAAAAAGTCAATCTTAATGGTTACATACTGTATTATTACATTTATTTTGTCTTGAAATGACAAGATTACAAAAATGGAGAACCCATCAGCAGTTGTCAGGGATTAAGGATGATGGCAGAGAGCAGGTTGGGGGAACAGTGTCTGTGGTTATAAAAGGGCAACATGAGGGATCCTGGTGGTGAAGGAATTCAGAATCTCGCCTGTGATAGTGATACATGAACCCACACTGATTAGACTGCATGGAACACACACACATATACAACTATAGGTTAAAACTGGTGGGAGAATCCGAACAAGATAAGTGGATTGTATCAATGCCAATATTCTAATTGTTGTTAAAAGAAAAACTTTAGCCAAAAGAGTTTAACTGGGGCTGCACGCAATGGCTCACGCCTGTAATCCTAGCATTCTGGGAGGCCGAGGTGAGCAAATCACTTGAGGTTAAGAGTTCGAGGCCAACCTGGCCAACATGGTGAAACCCCGTCTCTACTAAAAATATAAATATTAGTCAGGCATGGTGGTGCATGCCTGTAATCCCAGCTACTTGGGAGGCTGAGGCAGGAGAATGGCTTCTACCCTGGAGGCAGAGGTTGCAGTGAGTTGAGATCCCACCACTGCACTCCAGCCTGGGTGATGGAGTACTTTTTTACTCCATCTCAAAAAACGTAAAATAAAATAAAATTTAAAAGAGTTTAATTGAGCAAAGAACAATTCATGAATCAGGCAGCCTCGAAAACGTTAGCAGGTTCAGAGACTCCAGCACAGCCACGTGGTAGCAGTCGATTTATGGACAGAAAAAAGAAAGTGACACACAGAAAATGGAAGTGAGGTATAGAAACAGCTAGATTGCTTACAACTTGGTATTTGCCTTACTTGAACACAGTTTGAACAGTTGGCCACCTTTGGTGAAAATTTGGTGATTGGCACAAGGATTGGCTACACTCTGTTTACGAGTCCATTTAGGTTATAGTTGACGATACACAGAGAAACCTTTCAGCTGAACTTAAAATATGTAAGGAGGCAGCTTCAGGCTAAACTTGATTTAACATTGTGATATGTTACTATTGTTTTGTGAGCTATTATAATTGAGGAAAACTGGATAAAGGGTACATGAGACCTCTATTATTTCTCGCAACTGTAAGTGAATCTCCAATTATCTCAAAACAGAAAACTAAATAATGTCAAGGGTAAATGCGTTTATTGTCTGAAGAAGAAAAACTGAGACATCATCCTTGCCAAGCCGGCGTGGTTTATGGTAGGGACTGAAAAAAGGTGGGAGGAAACAGAATTTGAATTATTTACCAAATAAAAGGTATGCATCTTCATTGAGTCTGTGTTATTTTATTCCCCTTAAGCACCCATATGGCAGGCAAATACTCTACGCATAGATCAATCACACATTTAACGAAAGATGATCCACACACCATAGCTCGTGTGAAATCAGGATTTAAGTGCCAAGAATTCCCAGCCTATTACATAACATTATTTGTAAAGTATGCCTAAAATAAAAATGTAATGTCTCCATAATGATTTCTATTTTGTTTTTTTTTTTCATTTGCAGTAGTGATTCCCATTGAGACATTCAAAATGAAAGAGAAAGTTCTGGTGTAATTGTCAACTAACAAACTAATGAACGCCAAGCCCCCACCTAGTGTGGCACTCAGACGGTACTTTCTAAACCACATCATTTACTTTCTTTGAAGAGATAATGTTTGCAATCAGCAGGGATGGGGTAGTTCATCATGTACTCTTGTTTTACAATGGAGTCAGAAAAATAATGCTATCTTCGGTGTGATGTTCAGGATGGAAAGACAAACCACGGTGGAAAGGGCAGGGCTCTGGTCCCAAACAACAACCCTTGAGGAATACACCATGCTCTGATATGGTGAAGCTGAGACAAAAAAGGTTTTCAGCTGTTTTTGGCCATGTATGTCTAACTTCTCACCTTTAGAACTCATCAGAACCTAGCCAATTTGGCTCACTCACCAGCCTTTAAACCATCCCATGCAACCCATGATTTAGAAGGCTTCTGTGCTTGGTTTAAAGCTCTTCTGTCACGGACTAGAAATACCTAAGAATTTTTCTAACAGGAAACCCCATATTTTTATTTTGTACTGGATCCTCCAAATTACACAGCTGTTCCTGCATCAAACACATCTTATACTGCCAACTCCCCAGCCCCCCAACAAAACTTCAACCTTTTCTTATAGAATGCCTCCCACTTCATCACTGCTGTTGGAATCCCACTGGTTAATTGAAAATCCAGCAAAAATTACAACTCTTCCCTAATCATCTCAGTCTAACATCTTGTATTATTTATTATCTATACAATTACTCCAATAATCAATCACATGCTGCCCAGAGACACTGCTGATAAAAATGTTAATTATGTTTTCTTTTATCCTATCCTTCTACACATCTTTCTATCCCAGATTTAAAATAGATTTAAAATTAATCAGGGGGCAGAAAAAAAATGTTCCCACTCCACATTATCCAATAGAACTTCCTGAGCTGGTGGAAATATCCTACATCTGCACAATCTCACAGAATTACCACTAGCTGTTTTGGCTAATGAGTATGCGAAATGTGGCTGTGCAACTAAGAAATGGAATTTTGCTTTGTATGTAACGTTAATTCATTTACATTTAAATTCCCACTTGTGCTAGTGGCTACCATATCCAACAGCGGAGGTCTACTGCTTCTCTGCAGTTTCCATGGCACTGGTGCAGATGTGTGCACAATGAACAACTCAGTTGTTTTGATTTTCCAAGAACTTAATATTTACCTTCATGGACCTATAGACAGTCACCCATATTTTAAGGGCACAAGTTTTCCAAAGATTATATACTAATTCTCCCTACTGCTTGAACTATGCCTGGTAGATACACACTATCTAATACTACTACTTAATCTAAAAGAATAAATGTAACTCTCTAATTGTGTGAATTAATATTGGGGAGTTATGTGGTTCCAAATTCATAATACTCAACTATTAATTGTTTTTGAATTACAGAATTCCTCAAAATAGGATCCTAAAAGTCCATCACAAGCATAGTTCATTATTACATGAATTAGCATGAAAAACAAGTCAAGTAAAACCCATGAAATATTGTCACTGTATTAGCCTAGCACAATAAAAGACTTGGAGGACATGCTCTCTTCCAGGAGAGATGCTGCCTCAGAGGCCCATGAAACTGCATTCTAAGGGAGTCCCACTGTATTTCGGATCTGGGAGGTACAAAAACATAGCTGGGACTACTTCCACAAATAGATATGAGCGTCCCCTTCCCCCTTTGTTTTTCTAAATATAACTTGGCATATATGAGGTTGGCCTTCAGCCACTGTGAACAAATGATTTCTAGGAGAACTAAAATTGACAGATGGATTTCAAGATATTTGAAATACATTCTTTAATCATTTTTCTGTTTTAAACTGTTTCATCTTAGGTACTTCTTTTATTGCTACTGTGGTCCCCAAAATTGATATTAATCAAAAATTAGTCAATTCATTAATCTGACTATACATCCAAGAACTTCTATATTTCTACATTAAGCTAGTAAAATACACAAAAGGCTCCAAGAGTCCATACTTAGAGCCTACAGTGTCCCTGGCTGCAAAGATTTTACTGATTCTTAAGCAAAGTATGCCCTACCCTTGACTAAAATTTGTCACACAAACCCACCCCAGTTTTTCACCTTGGCCTGTCTCTATCAGACATTTATATGTCAAAATGGACTCCACAGCACAGTCTAAGGAATGGTATAGCATTTCTATGTAATAAACACATGACCTTGAATCCTCGGTTGTCCTAGGTTTTGCACATGGTAGCACCATAATGGTCAGTTTGAGCTGCCACAGCAAAACACCATAGATTGGCCAGACTGGCTGGCTCAAACAACAGAAATTTATTTTCTCAGTTCTTGAGGCTGAAGTCCAAGATCAAGGTGCCAGTAGATTTTGTTTTTGGTGATGCTATCCCCTTCCTGGCTTGCAGATGGCCACCCTCTTACTGTGTTCCCACACAGCAGAGACAGTGAGCTCTATTCTCTCTCTCGTTCTCTCTCTCTCTCTCTCTTCTCTCGCTCCCCCCGCCCCCTCTCCTTCTTCTTATAAGGACATTAATCCCATCCCAGGGACCCACCCTCATGTGACCTCATCTAAACCTAATAACTTCCCAAAGGCCTCATCTCCAACGCCATCGTGTTAAGAGCTGGAACTTCAACATATGAATTGTGGGGCGACGGTGGAGTGGGTACACAATCCAGTCCATAGCAGAAAAAGAGATGAAGAGGGAAGTTAAACAGTGAGGAACAGCCTGGCCGACCCTGAAGAGCCAAATGTACAACTCTGTAAGTTCTCAACAACAAACTCACTCTATGTGTCTTTTGCGCATCACTATAAAAGTGTGACTTACTTGCTGTACATGCAAAACCTCAAATCTTTAGCAAAACCAAAACAATGTCGATCTGGTGCCTAGCTTTACAACATATTTCTTTGAGTCATAAAAATTTGCAAATCTGCACATGACAGAAACTAAGCCTCACAACTCAAGGATAAGAATAATTATAATCATGTTCTATTCATATGGAATGTCTGTTTAACCTGTCTTCTCATTTAGTCAGCTGTAAAACCACTTGGTTTTAAAACCACTTGGAAGGATGGTATCTCATTTAAAACCACTTGGAAGGATGGTATCTCATTGTGGTTTTCATTTGCATTTTTCTGATGGCCAGTGATGATGAGCATTTTTTCATGTGTCTGTTGGCTGCATAAATGTCTTCTTTTGAGAAGTGACTGTTCATATCCTTTGCCCACTTTTTGATGGGGTTGGTTTTATCTTGCAAACTTGTTTGAGTTCTTTGTAGGTTCTGGATATTAGTCCTTTGTCAGATGAATAGATTACAAAAACTTTCCCCCATTCTGTAGGTTACCTATACACTCATGATAGTTTCTTTTGCTGTGCAGAAGCTCTTTAGTTTAATTAGATCCCATTTGTCAATTTTGGCTTTTGTTGCCATTGCTTTTGGTGTTTTAGACATGAAGTCCTTGCCTATGCCTATGTCCTGAATGGTACTGCCTAGGTTTTCTTCTAGGTGCTGGAGAGGATGTGGAGAAATAGGAACACTTTTACACTGTTGGTGGGACTGTAAACTAGTTCAACTATTGTGGAAGACAGTGTGGCGATTCCTCAAGGATCTAGAACTAGATGTACCATCTGACCCAGCCATCCCATTACTGGGTATATACCCAAAGGATTAGAAATCATGCTGCTATAAAGACACATGCACACGTATGTTTCTTGTGGCACTATTCACAATAGCAAAGACTTGGGACCAACCTAAATGTCCATCAATGACAGACTGGATTAAGAAAATGCAGCACATATACACCATGGGATACTATGCAGCCATAAAAAATGATGAGTTCGTGTCCTTTGTAGGGACATGGATGAAGCTGGAAACCATCATTCTCAGCAAACTATCACAAGGACAAAAAACCAAACGCCACATGTTCTCATTGGTATTGGACATTCCAATCCCAATAGAAACGTACATAATGAACCAATAATATAGCCCATACCTGGCAGTTCCAAGATTCTTGTAACAACAAATCACATCAGTTGACCAATGGTTTTACCTTCGGCACTTAGGAAAAGATCGTATTATTCTTACTGTTTCCTTGCCCACTTCCAGTCTATGTTTGCCCTGTGCCACTTTCTGTATTAAACTGGAGACAGAATGAATCCTTAATGATCTCAAAGCACCATGTGCCAGAACTACTTTCCTTCCTGATTTTGTTGGTTCTCTTTCCCTATATGAATACCTCTTCCCAGCTGGCTTAATAGTTTTTCAACCTGGTTTTTCTTTCTGGCTAGGACACCTGACTCTGACTACAGCTCCGATACATCAACTGCATGTTCAAAAGCTCACCAGCTCCTGACTAAGGAAGAAAGTCCAAACTTCTCCCCTTGCAGTAAGAACCTCCATATACACCTGAAAATGAACCCTCCAAGGTTATTTCCTGCTGTTCCTCCTCTTCAGCCATGTGGAAGGCCATCCTGTCTGCAGACATTTGCTTCTGCTGTTTTCTCCCTGACGAATGCCTACCACCCCAAGACTCCTCACACCTAAATTCCACATGCTAAAAAAAGAAATCATTCCCACCATGAAGCCTTCTTTGGTCTTCTCTAGATGGAAAGAGGTCCTCCTTCCTGTGAACTCTCATAGAGACCAACAGGTTTTCTCCTGTGGTTTGCATCACTTTCTGCCTTGTTTTGGAGTCTCGTACCTGAGGTTCATTGCAACGCCATAAGCTCCTCACCAAGGTCCCCCACATGCTGGGCAATATGTTTTACATAGCAGATTCTTACAGAAATCAGGAGATAAGGGAAAAAGAAGAATGAGAAGGAGAGAAGTGTCAAGAAGGAAAAAATGCCCAATACAGATAACCTCTCATCCAACTCCATCAGGTGATTCAAAATGCACTCAATGAACCCACAGAATGAACCCACAGTCATATTCAATCTGAAGTAAAAATTAAAAAGCAAAATAGCACAATTTTTGTAATAATGCAGGTAAATATTAGGTATGTCTTGCTATAAAATGTGAGGTGTGTTTTGGGTTAAAGCATTTTTTTTTAGAATGGGATAAAAGGATAGCCTCAGTCTTGCCTCTGTGCCTTTGAACTTGCTGTTCGCCTTGCCCAGAGGGTTGTCTCTATCTTCCCAGCCCGGCAAATGCTTACCAAGACCTCAGGATGGCTCCGGCACCAGCTGCCCCCCAGGAAGCCTTCCTATACCTCACCCATAGCCCCAAGTGCCACCTGCACACGTGTGCTCATTCAGTATAGATACATCCCAAGCATTCACTATGCCGGGCATCTCACTGACACGACACAGGGTATTTAAATAATACTAAGGAGACAGTCCATCCCTCAAGAAGTCCAGGAATATGGAGTGAAAAAGGCTGAGAAGTAAATGGATGATGATATCTGTATTAAGTAGACTCTTACAAGCCTAGAAGGCTGCATGAGATGCTGAGAAAACAGAAAGGGAAGCCCTGGAGCCAGGCTGGTGAAGGGGTCAGAGGGTTAAGAAGGGCTTCCCAGGGGAAAACAGCAGCTGAGCTGGATCTTAGGGGAGAAGTAGGAATTAGCTGGACCAAATGGAGTATATCAAGGGAGGGAAAAGCCTACAGATAAGGTTTTGTCATCTGTTTTTTTTTATTTTTTTTTTTGAGACAGGGTCTTGCTCTGTGACCAGGCTGGAGTGCAGTGGCGCAATGTCCACTATAACCTCCGACTCCCTGATTCAAGCGATTCTCCTGCCTCAGCCTCCTAAGTAGCTGGGATTACAGGCACGCACCACCACGACCAGCTAATTTTTGTATTTTTAGTACAGACGGGGTTTCACCATGTTGGCCAGGATGGTCTCCATCTCCCCACCTGGTGATCTGCCCGCCTCGACCTCCCAAAGTGCTGGGATTACAGGCATGAGCCACCGCGCCCAGCCTGTTGTTGTTCTTATTTATGTCATCTCCTCCTTTCAGCACATTGCCCCTAGTATCTTATTGTTCCCTTAGTCAGGAACTTAACATTCACAAAGCTCCTCCCTCTTACTATTTTTTAATGCCTTTCAGTTCAACAGCCTACGATTCTGCCTTTTTTTAATGTGTGTGTGTGAATTTTTGAATAGGCAATACACTGTATGGTGTAAAATGTGAAAGATAAAAGAGTAGATGATGAAAAGTAAGTTCACCTGCCACTGAGTTCCCTTTCAAGAGGCGACCACAAGCACCAGTTTTCCAAGCGTTCTTTAAATTACCGTTTCTGGCCCTTTACAGGGATACTGGCTGGATCCACTTTCCACCTGCAACTTTTGCATCTGAGAAGATACTGGCTGCTTCCAACTTCCAGTTGCTCATAGCATTTACGAGCACTAATTAGTACAAGCAAAATGCATCCCACACGTCCTCAGACAGATCTCCTCTCCCATAGCTTCATTCCCCTGCAAAAGGCTGACTTTAGACAAGCAAGGCAGGCAGGGGCTCATCCAGAGGGGAAGCTGACACTTTGTAGGGCTAACGAAGAGGAGACGCTGGGAAACCGGACAGCTTTCTTTAATTATGCAAAGGGCTGTAATGGAGAAGAGAGATTAGAGCTGGTCCCTCTGATGTCAAAGGGTAAAACGCAACGGATGGAAGGAAGCCATGGAACTTGCCCCATGAAAAGCTGTTCTAATAGACACAGCTGGCTCAAATGAAGCGGAATCCCTGGAGGCTTCAGTCTAGGGCAATGTAGGAAACAATTAAACACTAAAAAGCCATGAGACTAGATGACAAGATCAATGCTTCTCACAGAAAAAGACATACTCCATTAATAAAATGTAATCTAATTTTAGGTAGCATAAAAATAGCCCACTAATAAAATCTAATTGTAAGTAGCATAAAAGTAACTGTTTATTTCAATGGTTAGTTCTACACATATTTCTAGATATAAAAATATATAACTAACAAGAATAGCATTCTGTGAGCACTTACTATGTGCTAGGCACTATTGTAAATATTTTACTTTTTTTTCATTTAATTCTCATAAAAACACTATGAGACAGAGATTATTATTGTCTCCATTTTGCACCCAGGGAAACAGAGACACAAAGAAATGTAGTGACTTGCTCCCAGTGACCACACCAGGAAGATGGAGAGCCAGGATTTGAACCCAGGTAGTCTGGCTCCAGAGTCCTAGCTGCAACATTATGAAATCCAAACAGTATGCTTCGGATGAGGCTAAGCACAGGATAGAATCCAGAGAGATATAACTAATAATGGTAGTTCTTGTATATAGCAAAAAACACGGCTACAGCACTCAAATCACTGGTGTTTGAAACATACTTGTCTAGATGTTTCAATAAGGTCCCTTCTGAGCCATCTTACAGAATTATGACGTAACTACTGAGAGCTCTTATAACTTATGCCATTCTGCGATCACAGAGTACCAATCATCAGAAGTGAAGTTACACTGCCAAAATAAGGATGTTCCAGGGATAACACTGCGCTTTACAGTCTCATAAAAAGTTGCTACATTGCATAGAAACTTTCTTGCTAAGCCCTCCAAACCAAACACTGGAATGCAGGTGTGGACAAATGCATCCAAGACCTTAACTGAGTATCGCTGGGGCACCCCACATCCTGCATCCCTCACCTCAGCCTCACACACCTGCACTATAGTGGAACAGATCTGCCCTCTCATGCCCAAACTCCACTTAAGAGCAGAAAACACACACATACACTAAGTGGGAGCTTATGGGGGTCATGCCTGGGTCTCTAATTGCTACTCTTAGGGGCTCTTACTCTTATTGCTATTGATTGTTTCTTATGGAATCACGTCGAATCACAAAATTAGAGCATCTCAGAGTTTAGTGTGTTGTCCATGTTTCCCCAGGCATGGCTACTCTCTATCTAAGAGGAAAAAAAATCTCTCATCTTTTCTTTTGAAATGCAAATTTCAGCATGCATCATAAGGCACCACTCTATAAGTGTTTGCAAGAGATACAGAAACCAAGGGAACACGTGGAATCCTTGAAAAAAAGACACACCCACGCTCAGTGCACACTTCCCCTTCATCACAACTTCAGATGCAAGCCCAGCAACAGAGAGAGTTATTACCTGATAACAAGGTAGCTCACCAAAATCTGTGATGACTGCTACAATTAGAAAGCCTGAAATAATGAACATGTACCTGCAAGCATGACGCGAGCACAGAAGAGAAAATGCTACTGTGGAAGTGAGTTGAATTACTATGGGGTAGGCAATGCTTACCTTAATTCAATCATCTTTGCGAGTAAGTGAATCCTAAATGTCTCTGACTTTTTTCCCCCTTCAATGGAACCAACATGAGATCCTTTCTTTTTTTTTCTGAAGCCTGCCACACAGAACCAGGAGCAGGTGAAGAGCTACACCTCCAGGGAACAGGTGAGAACAAATGAACAATGAGCCTGTCACCACCATCATCACAAGGAATTAAAAAGAAATTAAAACAAATGGATTCTATGAAGCACCCTCGGTAAATGCTAATTACTTCCAAGTAGATACTTGGTTGTCGGAACTTCACTATCAATTACAGTTTTCCTGGGAGGGGGGTGGAGGGGATGGTTCAAGCTAGCATACAATTTTATTTCTTATCCTTTAATCTTTCCAAATGATTTGGGTGGTCCCTTACCCTTTGCCCTGGACATTGACAATGCAATTCTAAATGCAAAGGATGCAACCCAAAGGTTGCTGGCAGTATCTCAAGGGACCAATTCTCTCTCTTGAAATATCTCTTGTTTTTCAGATTTTACAAGATCAATATGGGGTCTGCAGGCAGAATAATAATCAACAGCATCCCTTGATTAAGATGCCAAGAGAAGCCAAGTGCAGTGTCTCACGCCTGTAATCCCAGCACTTTGGGAGGCTGAGGCGGGTGGATCACCTGAGGTCACGAGTTCAAGATCAGCCTGACCAACATGGAGAAACCCCCATCTCTACTAAAAATACAAAAATTAGCTAGGTATGGCAGCCCACGCCTGTAATCCCAGTCACTCAGGAGGCTGAGGCAGAACAATCGCTTGAAACCGGGAGGCAGAGTTTGCGGTGAGCCGAGATCATGCCATTGCACTCCAGCCTGGGCAACAAGAGCGAAACTCCATCTCAAAAAAACAAACAAACAAACAAAGATGCCAAGAGGAAAACCAGATAGATGGGTCTTCTCCATCTGATATATTCACATTCTGTATTAGGCATGACTCTTTCTGTTCTCTCTACCTTCACTGTCCTATTTAAAACATTTTTACCAGTGTTTCAATAGCTATTTTTATTGTGTTCATAAAATGCTATTTAGTAGAACTCTGAGACCCAAATATCATGCAAGGCCCCAACAACTTAAGGTTCAGAAGGATTCAATCCATTAAGAACTCAAACAAATAAACAATAGTCAACAGTTCAAACAAATAATGGACAGAGAGGAATGAACAGTATGTTATAGGGTCCCAGGATTAAACTGTTCTGCCAGGGAGACAGGTAGGAATAAACAGCTAGGAAAGGTTTCACAGCAGAGTGGCACTAGAGCTATGCGATTGGACGGGCAACAGCAGGTAGAAAAGGTGTCCGGGACAAGGAGAAAAGCTTGAAGGAAAGTAGAAATGGCAAAGTGGGAAGATACTTCTTGGAGTTTAGAGTTTAGGACACAGTAAGTTAACCATGCCTTTGGGACTCCCAGGTAGAGATAACAGTGAGGCAGTCTAGATGTCATCAGGGAGGTAAGAAGAGAAACTAACTGCCCAGAGGATAGCTGAGATCAAGAGAAGTGATGATAGCCCCAGGGAGTGGCATGGGAGAAGAAAGGTCCTACAGCAGACCTCAGGGGACACTCCTCTCACAGGCAGCCACATGGACCTTTGCTCTTGCCTGAGGGTATGAAGCTCATCCCACCTTGGCACATGCCTGTAAGGTCCAGAATGCTCCTCCCCACTCCCTTTGGCCCACTGAAGTCCAGCCCTCAGCTTAAAAACCTCTTCCTCAGCTTTGAAGCTGAGTAAGTGCTCTGTAGTTTCCCCTCCCAGGGCTTAGGAAACCTGAAACCACGCAGCGGTGTGTGTGACCAATTATGAAATATCTGCTCCCCACTAGACCCTGCCTGCCTCACCCCGTGTGTCCAGCATGAGGGCTGCCACGGAGCAGAATCTCAATAAGTATCTCCTGAGTCAATGATGGGGCAGCTGTGGTCAGAGAGAAGGGAGGTGTGTCAGAAGTGAGCACTGTCCAGGGAGCCGAAAGAGGCCAGTGCAGCTGGAAGACGGTAGTCAGCTATGTCAAAGCTGCCCAGAGAATAAGCATGATTACACACCAAAGAGGCCTACTTCTAAGAAACCTGACGGAATGATCAAACTTCCCAAGGCAGTAGTTCAATCAGGTCTACTACCAGAATCAACCCCTTTCAATCATGGCCAACTATCCACAAAATGAGGGCCAACTTCCTTAGCCATTACCCAGCGCCTTCCTCAAGCAGGATGTACTTCCAAACTCTACCTCCACTGATCTCCAACTTGAACCTCATGTTGGTCAACACAATTTATTCCCTGTTGCTGAACACACTCTGTACCTTGCACTACTCCACAGACAATGGCCTCCCAGTTCTCCAACCTGCCAAGCCCTACAAGTGCTTCAAAGCCAAGGAAAAGCACCAGCTGCTCATCACCATCCACCTAATCCTAAATTGCTGTGCCTGTGGCCGTCATTCTGCATCTGAAGTGCTGAAGCAACTTTGGTCTCAATGGTGACAATGAATGGTTTATCATTCATACACTTCGTGTACTTTGTAAGTCTGTGCGTACTTTATCTCCCCTTATTTATCAGTGAGTTTCTGGAGAGCATTTCACACTTCTGTCTGCTCAAAAGTGCTACCATGATGATTTGCACATAGGCAACACACATTTCCCCTTAGCACTCTCATACTTAATCCATAACTGAGCCCGTGATCTGCCCTGCCACACTCTTCCCCATCTCAGCACACTGCATTCACAACTTCATCTCTTTCCTTACTTAGACCAAAGAACTTGCAGTCCTTCTCAATGCCTCTCTTCCTCTCATACCTCATAGCTAATCCATCAGCACATCCTGTGGGCTCAGCCTGAAAAGTAAAACAGATTTCGACCACTTCTCCCCACCTGCACCACTAACCCTGGACCCAGGTCTCTATAACCTCCTGCCTGCATTACTGCGATGGCTTTGAACCTGCCTCCCTGCTCCCCTGCTGGACCCCGCTTCCACCTCCTCTCAGCAAAGTCCCTGAGTGATTCTTTCAAAATTAAGTCAGATGACAGCACTCCTGCTCAGAACCCTCCAGCCACTTCCCATCTCACAAAGTAAAAGCAAAAGTCCTAACAATGGCCTACAAGGCCGTTTCTGGTATGGCCCCTACCTCCCTCTGACCTCACTCCTGACCACTCCTCTCCCCACCAGCAACTTTGCCCAGACGCACTGGCCTCTCTGTTCCATGCTACACCAGGCACATTCCCGTCTGGGGCTTGGAGACTCACTATTCCCTCTGTCGGACATGCCCTTCCCCAACTGCTCCGCAAGCCTCACTTCCTGACTGCCTCCAGATGGCCCAGTGCCACCCACCCTGTGAGGCTCTCCCTGATGACTTATCAAAATATCAACCCACTGCACTCCATCCTACAGCCTTCCCTTCCAAAGGTGTTCCCATAGTCCTTATCACTATCTTACATATATTTTACTTGTTTTCCTTGATTTTGATCTGTTTTGTCCACCACTATATCCTCAGTCCCTAAAACATTGCTTGGGATCATTAAAAACTCAATAAATACCTGTTGGATATATATCAAATCAACAGCTATTTGCTCTCAGAAATACAGTGTTGAATACCCATCTTTAAGACTGATCCATAGAAGCATGTGTTGTAAACACTTCCTGCTTATAAACCATGGCCATCCAGAGCCAAAGATCAACAAAGGTAGTAGAACTGGTGTCTTCCTAAATTTGACTCCAGGAACTCATGGTGCCATACTTTGATGCCTCTCCAAAGTAAGTCTGGATCCCAGCTTGGGCATTCACCAGTTGTCTAACCTTGGGAAAGGTACTCAGTGTCTCTAGGCTTCAATTTTCCCTTGTAAAGAACACTTAATTCCCTTAAACAAGGCACGTATAAAAGTATAACAGCAGTTGCAGAACAGGCTTCCATAAATGTTGACAATCAATGTCAGCTTCTTTCCCTCCCCTTTATCCACAGAGGTAACCCCTACCCAGCCACTCCTCCCTACTGACCTCTTGGTATCATTCAGTTGCCAAGAACATTTTTCAATCTAGTTGAACACATATGTCTGTATTCTCGCCAAACTTTCTCACTAACGTTTATCAGATGATGTACAAAACAAAACAGAATCACTTCAGAGCAAGAAAAAAAGCAAAATATGACTGATGCTTTTCCTAGAACACCCAAACCAAATCTGTTAAGATAAAGCTACCATTTGGAAATTGATTTATTTACTCGAGGGGATTAATGACCAGAAGTCAAAATGACGGATGATAAATTTCAAAAAGTGGACCCTTACCTTAAAAAACACTTAAAAGGTGCAATTTTTACACACACACACATGAAGACTGACAAAATGATAAACTCTCCCAACAATCGGTAAACTTTCCCAATAAATGCAGTTAGTTTTCTCTGTTTCCTGTATGTCAGGAAAATTTGTGGCTTGTCTCAAAAAATAAACAAAAAAAAAGTTTTATTTTGAAATAAAACACGTTACTTTATTCACAGGAAGTAACCAAAAATGCAGCAAGGTCCTATGTACATTTTGCCCAGCTTCTCCCAGTGAGAACACCTTGCTTAACTAGAGTAAAATATCAAACCAGAAAACTGCATTGGTGCATCTACAAACTTTATTCAGTTTTCACTTGCTTCAAATGCACTCATTCCCGTTCCCCGCTCCCAAGTGTGTCTGTGTGTGCCATGTGTGTGCTCGTCTGTGTAGATCTATGCCATTTTTTTATTGTGGTAAAATACTCCCAAAATTAAGCTGTTAAACTATTTTAAATGTACAGTTCAGTGGCATTAAGTACATTTACATTGTTGTACAGACATCACCACCATCCATCCCCAGAACTCTATTCATCTTGCCAAAGTCTATACCCACTCCTCTCTCCTCCCAGCCCCTAGCAACCACCATTCTACTTTCTGTCTCTATGAATTTGCCTAATGTAGGTACCTCATGTAAGCAGAATCATACAATAGTTGTGCATTTGTGACTGGTTAATTTCACTCTGCATCATGTCCTCAAGGTTCATTCATACCTCAGCATGGGTCAGAATTTCCTTCCTTTTTAAGGCTAAATAATATTCCATCATATATATATATCACATTTTGCTTATCCATCCATCCATCAATGGACATTTGGGTTGTTTTCACCTTTGCCTATGGTGAATAATGCTGCTATGAATATGAGTGTACAAATATCTATTTGAATCCCTGCTTTCCATTCAGACTATATATCCAGAAGTGGGGTATATATCCAGAAGTGGAACTGCTAAATCATATAACAGCTATTTCTAATTTTTGAGGAAACATCATACTATTTTCCATAGCAGTTATACCATTTCACATTCCCACCAGCAATGCACAAGAGTTCCAACTTCCCCACATCCTCACCAACACTTGTAATTTCCCTAACTTTTTAAATAATTGCCATTACAATGGGTGTGAAGAAGTATCTCACTACAATTTTGATTTCCATTTTCCTGATGATTAGTGATATTAAGCATTTCTTCAGTGCAATCTGATAACATGCTTAGAATCATGTAATCATGGCCACAATCAAGATGCTGAACTGCTCCATCACCACAAATATCCTGCCTCCTCCTGCTACCCTTCTACAGCCAGACCCTCCCCCATTCCATACCCCTGGCAACCACTATCTGTTCTCCATCTCTATAATTTTGTTACTTCCAAAATGTTACCTTAATAGAATCATATAGTATTTAACCTTTTTATATTGCCTTTTTTTTTCAATCCACATAATTCCCTGGAGATCCATCCAAGTTGCTGCATGTATCAACAGCTCATTCCTTTTCATTGTTACATAGTATTCCACGGTATGGATGTATCATGGTTGTTAATCCACTCATTAAAGGATATTTTGGTGGCTTCCATTCTTTTTCTATTCTGCATAAAGGTGCTATGAACACTTTCAGGTAGGCTCATGTGTGAAAATAAGTTTTCATTTCTCTGGAATAAATACCCAATAGTGCAATTGCTGAGTTGTGTAGTTAGTACATTTTTAGGTTTACAGGGAAGTGCCAAACTGGATTCCAAGGTGGCTGTACTATTTTACATTACTCCAGAAATATATCAGTGATCCAGGATTTCTGATTTCTCAGCAGTATGTGGTATTCTCGCTATTTTTATTTTAGCCATTCTGATAAGTGTGCAGTGGTATTTCACTGTGGTTTTAATGTGCATTTCCCTAATGGGTAAGGATATGAACATCTCTTCATGTCTTATTTGCCATCTGTATATCCTATTCACTGAAATGTCTGTAAAGTCTGCTCATGTCTTTGCCCATTTTCAAATTGGATTGTTTTATTACTGAGTTTGGAGAGTTCTTTATATATTCTAGATACTGTCTATTTTTGGATATGTGGATTACAAACATTTTCTTCCAGTCTGTAGCTCATCTTTTCATCCTCTTTTTGCTTTTCAGAGCAGAAGCTTCTAACTGTGGCTTGCCTTCTCATTTTTTTTATGATGTCTTTTGAAAAGCAGTTTTTAGTTTTGATTAAGTCTATTTTTAAAAAATTTTTTAGAGACAGGATCTCGCCCTGTCACCCAGGCTCGTGTGTAATAGCACAATCATGGCTCACTGCAGCCTCAAACTCCTGGGCTCAAGTGAGCTTCCTGCCTCAGCCTCCTGAGTAGCTGGGACCACAGGAATGTGTCACCACACCCAGGTAATGTTTTGTTTTGTTTGTAGAGACAGAGTCTCACTATGTTATCCAGGCTGTTCTCAAACTCCTGTACTCAAGCAATCCTCCCACCTCACCCTCCTGAGTTGCTGGGATTACAGGTGTGAGCCATTGCACCCAGTTCCGAAAGTCTATTTTATTAATGTTTTCTTTTATGGGCCATGCTTATGATTCTATATTTAAGATATGAGGTTACATTTAGGTCCATGATCAATTTTGAAATAATTTTTGGCCGGGTGCGGTGACTCACACCTGTAATCCCAGCACTTTGGGAGGCCAAGACAGGCAGATCACTTGAAGTCAGAAGTTTGAGACCAGCCTGGCCAACATGGTGAAACCCTGCCTCTACTAAAAATATAAAAATTAGCCAGGTGGGTGGCATGCACTTGTAATCCCAGCTACTCTGGAGACTGAGGCACAAGAATTGCTTGAACCTGGGGGGCAGAAGTTGCATTGAGCTGTGATCATGCCGCTGCACTCTAGCCTGGGAGACAGAGCAAGACTCCGTCTCGAAAAAAAAAAAGAAAAAAAATTGAAATAATTTTTCTGTACATGGTGTGAGGGAAGGATCTAAGAGTCTGTGTTTTGCACATGGATATCCAGTTGTTCCAGCACCATTTGTTGAAAAGATTATCCTTTCTCCATTGCAATATCTTCGTACCTTTGTCAAAAACCAATTGGCCATAAAGGCTCATTTCTAGATTTTTTATTGTGCTCCATTGATCTTTAGCTATGGCCAAATTCATTAATGTAAGTCCTCAAAACCATCCTCTTTTCTCAAAACTGTCTTGGCCATTTCTTAAAAGAAGATACACAAGTGGTAATCAAACATATGAAAAACTGCTCAACATTACTAATCACCAGAGAGATGCAAATTAAAACCACAATGAGATATAATTGTTAAATAGTCAGAATGGCTATTAAAAAGTCAAAAAATAGCAGATGTTGAAGCACGCAGAGAAAAGGGAATGCTCATACACTGTTGGTAGGAATGTAAATTAGCACAACCCCTTTGGAAAACAGTATAGACATTTCTCAAACAGCTAAGAATAGAACTGCCATATGATCCAGCAATCCCACTACTAGGCATCTGCCCAAAGGAAAAGAAATCATATGGCAATTCCTCAAGGATCTAGAACTAGAAATACCATATGACCCAGCCATCCCACTACTGGGTATATACCCAAAGGATTTTAAATCATGCTGCCATAAAGACACATGCACACGTATCTTTCTTGCGGCACTATTCACAATAGCAAAGACTTGGAATCAACCCAAATGTCCATCTGTGACAGACTGGATTAAGAAAATGTGGCACATATACACCATGGAATATTATGCAGCCATAAAAAAGGATGAGTTTGCGTCCTTTGTAGGGACATGGATGCACCTGGAAACCATCATTCTTAGCAAACTATCACAAGAACAGAAAACCAAACACCGCATGTTCTCACCCTGATCAATGACATCACTTGGACTCGGGAAGGGGAACATCACACATCGGGGCCTATCATGGGGTGGGAGGGGGGAGGGATTGCATTGGGAGTTATACCTGATATAAATGACGAATTGATGGGTGCTGACGAGTTGATGGGTGCAGCACACCAACATGGCACAAGTATACATATGTAACAAACCTGCACGTTATGCACATGTACTCTAGAACTTAAAGTATAATAATAATAAATAATAAAAAAAATCATCTTATCAAAAAGATACCTGCATTCATAGTTTATCGCAGAACTATTCACAACAGCAAAATCATGGAATCAACCTAAGTGTACATCAATGAATGACTGGATAGAAAACAAATCTGTGGTACATACATTACGGAATACTATGCAGCCATCAAAAAAGAATGGACTAATGTCCTTTGCAGCAACATGAATACAACTGGAGGCCATTATCCTAAGTGAAATAACTTGGAAACAGAAAATCAAATACCACACGTTCTCATTGACAAGTGGGAACTAACCAATAGGTACATGCGGAGACCCCAGTGTCTCCAAGTTGGGGGGTGGTGGTGAGGGCTTAAAAAATTATCTACTGGGTACAATGCTCACTATGTGGGTGCTGGGTACACTAGAAGTCCAAACCTCACCACTATACAGTATATCCAGGTAACAAACCCCGAGTCTAAAAATGAAAAATAAAGAAATAAAAACAAAAGTATCTCGGTGATTCTAGGTCCTCTGTGTTTCCGTAAGCACCTCATATTTACATACATAGTTCTATCAAAAATACTCACAAAAACAAATGGTTAACTATAATCTATTCTAGAACTCCACGTTTTATAAGATTTCTCTCAAAAAGAGACCATGCTGTAATGTTAACCATGGGTAAAATCATATCTGCCTCATCTTTTCAAGTAACAGGAATGGCTGAAACCTACTAAAAATAATCCCTAACACTTAATAAAAGGAAAATAATCTGTACATAGAAAAACAAAATCTGGTACACTCAAAATATTATCTGTGGTTACAGCTGAGTAGTGTGACTAGTGATGACTAGGTTTTCCTTTTAACAGTTTCCCAAATTTTCCAAAGTATGCATATGTTACATTATTACTTATTTTTTCTTATTACAAGTACACAGATCTTCAATGTTTAATTTTCCTTTTATTATAACCTTTGCTTTTTGACGGATAAGCACTGTGTTACCATCTAAGTTGTTAGCATGAATACACCAGTGTTTACCATGAGTCCTGGACTTTCCTTTTCCACTTCACAAAATCCAAGATAGAACAACAAACTTGATTCATGCTTTGCTTTATTCACTTACTGCTGTGTGTCATAAATATTCAGGAATCAACCTTGCTTGATTTATTCTGATCTTAATAAAACGTATTTTATTGTTTTTCCTCATTAGCCTGGAGTGATTTGCAAATAGGAAACAATAACCAGTAGACAGGAAGGAAATGAGATTTCAACTTCACCAACAGTAAATGCCTTTTTCATGTTTTCCAGAGAGTTGGTGTGAGTTGAGCACAATGAATACAGATTTCCTCCTTAAATCACATTATTAATCAAAATGCGTTGAATGGAACAGTGAGACCACATGTTGGTGAAATGAAGTATCGACAAAAATTGGCAAGATATGTAATGAAACGGTGAATGGAGTCTTTCAGTAGCTGAATCTCTTGTCTTCTCTCAGTATATCAGGTCCTTTCGAGCTTTATTTCTTTGCCTCAACCTCACAACTTCAGATACTATTAGCACAAACACCCTCAACTTCTTGTTTCCTTATCTCCCTGACCTGGATCAATTCAACCACCTCTACCTGGGCTGTTGAATATTGACCCTGAAAGCCATGTAACTGTGCCAATCACACTTAGATACATCTCTAATATCAGTATCAGCTGGACACTCAACCCTAACAGGAAATTCTTTGACCTCACTTTAGAAAGTTTTCCCTCCCATCAATTTACAACCTCTGCTAGATCATCAAGGGGCTTTATTATTTCATGAAAATCATTTAAAACTCTTAAAGCAGATAGAGCAAAATATCCTATTCAGGAGAAATTCACACTCTCTCAAATTTACAGCAATGATGTTTCAAGAATGTTTTCAAACAAGGAGAGGCCCCAGGTCAAGATTTCAACATCAGCAGTTCACATAACTAGCTCACAAAATAATGGGTCAGAAGTCTTGGCAACCAATGAAATACACCTTCTACAAAGTAAAATGGAGCCCCCCCAGGCCCTGCCCTACCACCTATACTATGACCTTACATTCAGGTTCTAAAATGTGAACATACTTGTTGGGATTAACACCACAAAGGAACATGAACGTAAGAAAAAAATTAAAAAGAGGGTAGTAATTAAATTGCTTCCCACTGGTTTCATAAATGATTGAGGAAAACATCATTCCCACTTGAGTTTTCCTATCCACCAGCAGGCACTTAAGGAAAATATGTTCTTTTTTGAAAATCAACACAGTGAACAGACAACCTACAGAATGGAAGAAAATTTTTGCAATCTGTCCATCTGACAAAGGGTTAATATCCAGAGTCCTCACAGACTCTGTTTGTTAGACCTCTGTCAGATGGACAGATTGCAAAAATTTGTTTTCTTTTAAACAAATTTAAAAGAAAAAAACTCCATTAAAAGTGAGCAAAGGACACAGACACTTCTCAAAAGAAGACATTCATGCAGCCGACAAACATATGACAAAAAAGCTCAACATCACTGATCACTCCAGAAATGCAAATCAAAACCACAATGAGATACCATCTCATGCCAGTCAGAATGGCAATTATTAAAAAGTCAAGAAACATTTATAATCCTTTGGGTATATACCCAGTAGTGGGATGGCTGGGTCATATGGTACATCTAGTTCCAGATCCTTGAGGAATTGCCATACTGTTTTCCATAATGGTTGAACTAGTTTACAATCCCAACAGTGTAAAAGTGTTCCTATTTCTCCACATCCTCTCCAACACCTGTTGTTTCCTGATTTTTTAATGATTGCCATTCTAACTGGTGTGAGATGGTAGGGACATGGAAGCAGCTGGAAACCATCATTCTTAGCAAACTATCACAAGAAGAGAAAACCAAACACCACATGTTCTCACTCATAGGTGGGAACTGAACAATGAGTTCACTTGGACTCAGGAAGGGGAACATCACACACTGGGGCCTATCATGGGGAGGGGGGAGGGATTGCATTGGGGAGTTATACCTGATATAAATGATGAATTGATGGGTGCTGACGAGTTGATGGGTGCAGCACACCAACATGGCACAAGTATACATATGTAACAAACCTGCACATTATGCACATGTACCCTAGAACTTAAAGTATAATAAAAAAAAAAAAAGTCAAGAAACAACAGATGCTGGTGAGGTTGCAAATAAAAAGAAATGCTTTTACACTGTTAGTGAGAGCGCAAGTCGTTCAACCATTGCAGAAGACACTGTGGCGATTCCTCAAAGATCTAGAACCAGAAATACCATTTGACTCAGCAATCTCATTACTGGGTATATACCCAAAGGAGTAACAATCATTCTATTATAAAGATACGTTCACATGTACATTTACTGCAGCATTATTCACAATAACAAAGACCTGGAATCAACCCAAATGACCATCAATGATAGACTGGATAAAGAAAATGTGGTACATATACACCATGGAATACTATGCAGCCATAAAAAGGAATGAGATCATGTCTTTTGCAGGGACATGGATACAACTGGAAGCTGTCATCAACAAACTAACGCAGGAACAGAAAACCAAACACCACATGTTCTCACTTATAAGTGAGAGCTGAACAATGAGAACACATGGACACAGGGAGGAGAACACCACATACTAGGGCCTGTAAGTACAGTGGTGGGAGGGAGAGCCTCAGGAAGAATAGTTAATGCATGCTGGGGTAATATCTAGGTGATGGGTTGATCTGTGCAGCAAATCACCAGGGCACATGTTTACCTATGTAACAAACCTGCACATACTGTGCACGTACCCCAGGACTTAGAGTTGAAGAAAATAAAACAAAAAAACTGTTTGTGGACATATATGTACATATATGTATATATGTACATATCCATATACACACATATATATACCTATATATATACACACATATATACTCTTTTTTAAGCCACAAAGTTCAATGTTTGAAAGTATTTGGGGCCATTAGACTAAATGTCACCAAATTAGACTAAATGTCACCAAATTAGACTAAATGTCACCAAAGTTTGATCTTCATACACATCAATTAAAGCTACATACAGCTACAAAGCATGCACCCTAATCCACCAGCCACTACTCAAATGATCAACTTGGCATCATAATGAAAGAAAATACCTCAGCCCATGCCCTGTACTCAGGAGGTCAGTAGCTTCATTTCCAAATGCAAGAGAACACATTTTTCAGATATGATAAAACAGACAAGCCAGTACCTCTGAGGTCTGAACTACCTGCAGAACAATAAGCACCAGCATAGAGAATGCACTAAGGAATCCAGATGCTAAATTTATTTTAAGTAAACCAACAATGGCACCAGCAACAGAAGAATTTAATTACAGATTATGGCATCAAGAGATAAAATATACATATCCCATATTACTATGGATCAGCAGGAAAGCTTCTGAGTATCTTCTTATGGATTCATTTAACAAAGCATCATCATCACTACATTAGTCACAGGATTTACAGTAATCTCACGCCAAATTCACTTCTTTTAACTGAACAAGTTTCGATGAGTAATGTGAGATTTTATGGCTCCTACCATATGCCATGACTATAATATGACATTCTCGGTATACTTCTACTGTCTTACAAGCTATAAATAATGAATCAGATTTCCTTTCTTAGTTTTCCTAAGGATAAACCCTTAGACTGTAATATGCAAGCAAAGCTATCTGAATATATACCTACCAAGTTGTTTTAATTATAAATTATTTTTAATAATTCCATTAATAGTGAAATAATAACAGGCTACTTAAATAAGTTTTGTTGTTTTGTTTTGTTTTGTTTTTTTGAGACGTTAGTCTCGGTCTGTCACCCAGGTTGGAGTGCAGTGGCACGATCTCACCTCACTGCAAGCTCCACCTCCTCTGTTCACGCCATTCTCCTGCCTCAGAGTCCTGAGTAGCTGGGACTACAGGTGCCCGCCACCATGTCCGGCTAATTTTTTTCTTTGTATTTTTAGTAGAGACAGGGTTTCACTGTAGCCAGGGTGGTCTCGATTTCCTGGCCTCATGATCTGCCCATCTCGGCCTCCCAAAGTGCTGGGATTACAGGCGTGAGCCACTGCGCCCAGCCTTAAATAAGTATTTTTTAAAGTTCTCTTAAAAGTAGACAATAAGCAACGTATAAATGTTTATCTCTCAGGAAACAAAAGCAATCATAGAACTTGGGAAATCAAAGCAGAAGATAAAAGAGTGAATTAATTTAATAAATACTGACAACCTATTATGTCCTAGGGATTGTTCTAGGTATGGGGGACATAACAAAGAGGATAAGGAACATTGTTTGGTCATTTACCCAGCATGTGTTCCCTCCTTCCTAATGAAATCCTGACTCTGTTTAGGAATTCACCTCTCCTCCAATGCTTCCCCTCACTCCATGGGAGGGTCTGACTGATCCAAGGGTAATTCCATTCCCATCACTAGTGATGGGTTCAGGAACGTGGCCCAACCTAGGCCAAAGACCCAGAAGGAGGGTGGTAACTTTCATGGACACTTTTGGAAAAGATCTTCCACGATCTTCTGCAGCTTTCAAGAAACAATTCTCTCTTCTTCTAGACAGTGAGTTGAGAAGAGAGCTTTGGAACTGCTGCAGCCATCTTTAGGATGGCTTGGGGATGTGGAGAAGAGAGCCAGGACAGTCACATGGAAATGAATCTGGACCCACCAGATGATGTCATGTGGGAACTCCGCCCTAACTTCTCAGCGTCCATATTATGTGTGCCAATACATCTCATTCTTTAACCAATCTTAACTGGATATGCTGCGTAAACATCTGAACGCAACCTCTGAAGGTCACACATTGTCTCTTTGCTTCAGAATCTCTAATCTAGGGAAGAACACAGATCCCAGCCCAGTATTCAGTATTAGGCTCTCTGTGATGCTGTGTCCACAACTCACCAGGGTATTCCCTCATCTCCAATTGGGAATCTATAAGGAACTTGTACACTGACTAACACTCAGAAAACAACTTCCAAGAAGAGGAAAAGAAGAAAGGCAAAGGCCAAGGCAGAAAATTAGTGGGGCTACCACCCTCCTCAGAGAGTAATGGTTCAGTGCTTAGCTAAGTCATTTAAATAGCAGCATTTCAGAAAAATGGCATGCAGGCAGCTGCAGGAATGTGGTCCTTTCTGGCATTCTGCTACCCAGCCAAGTCTCATCAATGTTTAAATTAAAAGAAAATTTTAAATGGGTTTTAGTAGACAAAACAAATCATGAATAAAACAAATTCTAGAACATTACAAATAGCTAACCTACAAAATGATCACTTAAGTAACTGTTGTCTTTTTAATAAGAATAATTCTTACCCATATATCCTTAACAACAATAAATAGAAACCATTTTTTATTTAAAGATATAACTTTATCTTCCTTACTCACCCCAAGCTGTTGAAAATGGTCATCAAAAATCTTTTTTTTTTTTTTATACTTTAAGTTCTAGGGTACATGTGCACAACGTGCAGGTTTGTTACATATGTATACACGTGCCATGCCAGCGTGCTGCACCCATTAACTCGTCATTTACATTAGGTGTATCTCCTAATGCTATCCCTCCCCCCTACCCACAATAGGACCCGGTTTGTGATGTTCCCCTTCCTGTGTCCAAATGATCTCATTGCTCAATTCCCACCTATGAGTGAGAACATGCGGTATTTGGTTTTCTGTTCTTGCGATAGTTTGCTGAGAATGATGGTTTCCAGCTGCATCCATGTCCCTACAAAGGACACAACTCATCCTTTTTTATGGCTGCATAGTATTCCATGGTGTATATGTGCCACATTTTCTTAATCCAGTCTGTCACTGATGGACATTTGGGTTGATTCCAAGTCTCTGCTATTGCGAATAGTGCCGCAATAAACATACCTGTGCATGTGTCTTTATAGCAGCATGACTTATAATTCTTTGGGGTATATGCCCAGTAATGGGATGGCTGGGTCAAATGGTATTTCTAGTTCTAGATCCTTGAGGAATCGCCACACTGTCTTCCACAATGGTTGGAGTAGTTTACAGTCCCAACAGGGTAAAAGTGTTCCTATTTCTCCACATCCTCTACAGCACCTGTTGTTTCCTGATTTTTTGATTGCCATTCTAACTGGTGTAAGATGGTATCTCATTGTGGTTTTGATTTGCATTTCTCTGATGGCAAGTGATGATGAGTATTTTTTCATGTGTCTGTTGGCTGTATAAATGTCTTCTTTTGAGAAGTGTCTGTTCATATCCTTTGCCCACTTTTTGATGGGGTGTTTTTTTCTTGTAAATTTGATTGAGTTCTTTATAGGTTCTGGATATTAGCCCTTCGTCAGATGAGTAGATTACAAAAATTTTCTCCCATTCTGTAGGTTGGCTGTTCACTCTGATGGTAGTTTCTTTTGCTGTGCAGAAGCTCTTTCGTTTAATTAGATCCCATTTGCCAGTTCTGGCTTTTGTTGCTGCTGCTTTTGGTGTTTTAGACATGAAGTCCTTGCCCATTCCTATGTCCTGAATGGTATTACCTAGGTTTTCTTCTAGGGTTTTTATGGTTTTAGGTCTAACATTTAAGTTTCTAACAGCAAATGATCGATCACAGAAATCAGCTGAATAATTTTCTCCCTGGCAAGAGGCTAAATCCATACAATTCAACAGTGCAAATTTATTTATGTGGGCTGTTTTTTCCCCCTTTCACAACAGCACACATACTAACAGTTCTTCTAAAAATAAACATTAACATGAATACAGAACACTGAAGACACAGGTTAACTACAACAGCAATGTAAGGGCATAGTCAGGATAATAGACAAAATGAAACAAAAAACAAATCCACTTTATCTAAGTTTGGAGCTTCTCTAATCAAGAACCAATAGCATCTACTAGATTCATTTATTCTTTCATGTAACGCATTTTTACTGAGCATCCATTATGTACCAAGTACTGTGCTATCTTGTGCTGCCTTGGACCCAGCCTTCACAAAACATTGTTCTAAAGGGGAGACAACAAAATACCTCCATCAATATATGTGAACTACAACTGTGGTAAGAATATAAACAAAAGACTGGTATAGGAGATCTTACTTCTCTCATAATAATTGACATCAAATCAAGACTTCTTAGAGGGAATCTATTTCAAACAAAACAAAATTTTCGTAACACACTATGAAAAAGAAAGGATAATGTATGTGGTAACCAACCCTCAAGACTACCCACAATGATCCATGACTCCTGGTATTCCTGCCCTTACATAGCTTCATAGCTTCATCCCACAGTGAACTAGGGTTGCTCCTTGTGTGAACTGAAGTTGGTGAAAGTGACAGTGTGACTTCTGATGCTAGATCATAAAAGGCATTGCAGCTTCTACCTTGGCCTCTTGGATGCCTGGGGAGCCAGCAACCATGCCTTGAGGACCTTCAAGCAGCCCCACAGAAAGACCTACATGGGAAGCAACCAAGGCCCCAAGCCAACAGCCAGCCATATGAGTGAGCCATTCCAGCCTAGTCACTCTTATAGATGACTGCTGTTTACAACTGTCTGAGAGATCCTAAAAGTGAGCCACCTAGCCAAGTCCTTCCTGAATTCCTGGCTAACAGAAACCATGACAAATAACAAATGACTCCCATAGTTTTAAGCCACTAAGTTTTTGTAGGATTTATTATACAACATTAAATAAATTGGATGGTTTATCTTGAAAGATGGCTAAAAATGAAATTAAGTGGCCGGGCACAGTGGCTCACGCCTGTAATTCCAGCACTTTGGGAGGCTGAGACGGGCAGATCATGAGGTCAGGAGTTCAAGACCAGCCTGGCCAAGACGTACTAAAAATACAAAAATTAGCCAGATGTGGTGGCAGGCGTCTGTAATTCCAGCTACTTGGGAGGCTGAGGCAGAGAATTGCTTGAACCCAGGAGGCGGAGGTTGCAGTGAGCTGAGATTGCACCACTGCACTCCAGCCTGGGCGACAGAATGAGACTCCATTTCAAAAAAAAAAAAGAAATTAAGTTCATCTCATCCAACACTTAAGAATATTTAAGAAAATCATTCTTAAAATGAAAATAGTAATCAAGTGTTGATTAGAGAGCAGGATAACATTACCAAATGATAGCATAACACAAAATGCTTATTGTCACTTGGAACTTTTATAGGACTATAAAAGAGTAATTTTTGTAAAAATAATCAATTTTCCCAAAAGCCTCTTTGTAATTCTTTAATTTCCAAATTATTGTCTATTAAATGTCCATTCTGTCTTCTTCAATTATGAATAACTCTGCCAGATCTTTACCAGTCATTATCAATGCATGTGATTCCAGGAGTTCAATATCACTGTCATCAAAATTCAAGAAATTCTGCATAGCTGGCAATATGTGTGATTTTACTTTGAAACCCATTTGTACTGCATTATTGTAAACATCCAATTATCCACTAGAGATTAATGGATACGAGATACTGACAGGATAAACACTAGTGTTAAGGCAAAAAGTCTGAGTGGGAACTAACTTTATATGTTGTCAGTTCACAAATATTCATGTTATGATAACTGCCCTATTCAATGTTGTGTGTAATACTCTAGTAATTAATATTTGGATATTTATGACACCCTTTACAAAAGGACTTGATTTAGTTCTAAACTAGACAGGGTTCAGAGAAGCCTTCAGGAAAGTGGCATTTGCGCTTCCATCTAAATGATCAGAGTGGGTTAACTTCTCAAAGGGATGTGAGGAAAACATCAGACAGAGTAAACAGAATGTGCCTCAAACACTCTTGGCAGGAAGAAAGTTTTCCCCCATGGTATGTTCAAGGAACTCAAATGTGTCACTGAAATGTATTATTCAACCCCACATCTCCATACTTCCATTTGGTTCTGTGGGAAATACAGCTTTTCAGTGTTTGTTTGTCTAAAAATGTATTTATTTTGCCTTTATCCTTGAATGATACTTTCATTGGCTATAGGATTTTAGTTTGGCAGTTACTTTCCTTGAGTTTTGAAGACATCATTTCATTGTCTTCTAACTTTCATTGTTTCCCCTAAGAAGTCAGCTGTCAGATGTACTGTTAGTCTGTTGAAGGAATCGTGTATTTGAGGTTTGTAATTTTCCTGTATCTTTCATCAGATTTGGAAAATTCTCAGCCATTATCTCATCAAACATTGCTTATGCCCCAGAACTCTCTCCTTGGATGGCTATAGTTAGAATATTTATCCCCTTCAAACCTCAGGTTGAAATGTGATCCCTAATGTTGGAGGTATGGCCTAAAGGGAGATGTTAGGCAAATCCCTCATGGATAGATTAATGCCTTCCCCAGGGAGAGGGGGCAATGTGTGAGTGAGTTCTCACTCTACTCATTCCCACAAGAGCTCATTGCTAAATCAGCTCCCTCCCACCCACTCCGTTACTTCCTCTCTTGCCATGCGATCTCTGCACATGCCAGTTCCGCTTCACCTTCCAGCGTGAGTAGAAGCTGCCTGAGACCCTCACCAGATGCCCCATCTCCCATCCAGCAGAATAATGAGCCAAATAATATTTTTTCCTTTATAAGTTACCTAGCTTTAGGTATTCCTTTACAGCAACTCAAAACAAACCAAGACACCTAATATGGATCTCGATCTATTCAAAACAAAACTTTTGGTTTCTTCCCAAAACCGATTATTCTCCAAGTATTCCCCCAATGAAGTAAAAGCCATCATATCTATTCAAATGCTCAGGACAAAAACCTAGGAGTGCTGTTCATTTCCTTTCTTTTTCTCACACCCCCCATGAATTCATCAACATATCTTTCAAAACATCCTCTAAGTTCATCCACTCCTCCTCCACTGAGCCACCAGCACCAAGATCCATACCACTGTCTCCTACTCAGATACCTTCTCCAGGAGCCTCCCAGCTGGGCTCCTGACAGTCTAATACCCACTTATAACCACAGTCAACATTTTAAAACACGAGTCAGCTCACATGCTTCCCTCTCTTCCTACAAAGCCCCAATGTCCTGTCACATGTAGAATAAACTCCATTCTTTAGCATAAGGTCCCAAGCTGTTGTGATCTGCCTCCTGCCTTCCTCTCAGCCTCCTCTCTCCTGGTCTGGCCAGACTCACCGGTCTGTAGATCTTTGATCCCTCTGTCGGGCCTTTGCACTTGCTTTTCTGTCTACCTGGGCCACTCCTCCCCTGAGATATTGGAATGCTGGGCTCTCTTGCATTACACAGGTCTCTGATCTAATGTCAACCCTATAGAGAGGCTTTCCTTAACCACTCTAAAGTAATCGCCCCACTTCAGCACTATCTCCTTTTCCTGCTGTACTTTCTTAACAGTAGTTATTACTACATAAAGTATTTTCATATGACTATTTGTAAAATAGTCCTACCACTAAAATAAAATAAAAGCTCCTACCACTAAAATAAAAGCTCCACAAGGACAGGGATTTTGTCCTTTTTGCCCACTACAATATCCTGAGTTAACAGAGTAGCTGGCATATAGTAAGCACTCAACATTTATGGGGTAAATAAATGAATGTAAATCTCATTGAAACAGATGCCCACTGTAATTTCTCTCTCATTCTTCTATTTCTCTCCTATCCATTATCATCATATAAAATAAGTGCTCATTACTATAAGCCCCTATTCAAAAACTTCACTGAGCCACTATAATCCCAGAATAAAGTCCAGATGCCCGTACCTGACATGAAAAGCTCCTCATAACTAGGACACAGTCAAAACCTTCCAGCTTTTTCTTTCCCCTCCCACTTACATAAAAATTTCACTCCAGCTGAAACAACATAAGGAGATAGAAGGGCTTGTGGGTCCGTGCTACCAACACTGTGTCCTTTCTTCCAGGAGTTAAGAAAGATTTTAAAATTATAAAAATTAAAAATAAATAAATAAATAAATAAATATGGTGTCCTATTAATTTTATTTAACTTATCTGGCATGAAGCTGTAGGGATTATACAAGCTAAAGCAAATGACACTAGTTGTAGCATTGAGGGTGCTTAATAAACATGTGTTACATCGTTAATGTAGGTGGGGCCATGTCTCTCATACCTTTCTATTCCCAACACTTAGCCCAGTGCCTTGGACTTATTAAAAGCTCTGTAGATATTTGATAATGATGCACCAAAATTCCCTCCTTTGCTATCAAAAACAACTAGAATATGATAGAAATTATGACATAAATTTATAAATAGGGGCAGAATTCTTTCCACGTACAAGCTGTGCCAAGATCTAAAACTGAACAACTGGGTGTCGTTCATGCGGAAGAGGAAGAGAGGGGGATTTCAAAGCAATCCACTTTCTCCCCTCAGAAAATCAACAAGTCCAGTGACTTTACTGGTTTCCCATGCTTAAACAAATTACAGCTCTGCAGTTCTTCCACTGCCAGCCAGACTATCCAAGTTAGTCTCCAGCTTCAAACCACCCTACTATCTCTCTCAGGATCTGCTCCTACAAACTCCTAACTACCACACCTGACCAACTGCAAATTTAATCAAACAAGATAATTCTCAACTAATTAACAAGCTTACCCAGCAGAAGCACAGATATCCATAACCTGGGCAGTCAATGTGAGGAGATGGGGAATGGGCCAACCAGAGAACTTCACTGAAAAAATGATGGGAAAGGCTGTGACGTGGAGTCCCACTCCAATGGGTCTCCTTCCCCGTCCCATACTCTGTCATCTGTCTGCCTTACCAAGCAAGGCCATTTGTCCAGCCAGGTGGATAATGGATATATTATCAAGATTGCTGTTGTTTTACTACTGAAACAGTAAGAGACATTTCATTGGGATTCCTTCTTAAGATCTAAGACGGCCGGGCGCGGTGGCTCAAGCCTGTAATCCCAGCACTTGGGGAGGCCGAGATGGGAGGATCACGAGGTCAGGAGATCGAGACCATCCTGGCTAACACATTGAAACCCCGTCTCTACTAAAAAAAATACAAAAAACTAGCCGGGCGACGTGGCGGGCGCCCGTAGTCCCAGCTACTCGGGAGGCTGAGGCAGGAGAATGGTGTAAGCCCAGGAGGCGGAGCTTGCAGTGAGCTGAGATCCGGCCACTGCACTCCAGCCTGGGCGACAGAGCCAGACTCTGTCTCAAAAAAAAAAAAAAAAAGATCTAAGACATTTTAAAGTAAACATTTCATTAATGTTCAATCTAATAATATTTCACACACCTTGTTACTAACATGTATGAGGAAATCACAGTCTGATAGTTACCAACAATGTGTTATACATTTTCAAATACCTAGGAGGATATTGAGGGTTCCCAATATAAAGGAACAATAAATATTTGAGGTGATGGATATGCTAATTACCATGATCTGATCACTATACATGATATGTATTGAAATATCACCGTGTGACCCATACTCATGAATATGTGCAATTATTATTGTCAATTTTAAAAATACAGAAAATGCATATAAAAGAATTTTATACATAACATTCAAAAAAGAAAGAAACTGGAGTCTGCATCCACTTAAAAGTTAACATCTTAATAATTTAAATATCTGACGGTAACAAAAATTTACGTATTGCACAGAAGACAGACATAGAAAATATAGGGGTCTGCTCACTTCGTTTTTGGTTTTACTACTTTTGTTTGTTTGTTTTGTTTTATTTTGGAGATAGAGTCTTGCTCTGTCACCAGGTTGGAGTGCAATGGTGCAATCTCAGCTCAGTGTAACCTCCGCCTTCCAGGTTCAAGTGATTCTCCAGCCTCAGCCTCCTGAGTAGCTGGAACTATAGGAACGCGTCACCACGCCCAGCTAATTTTTTCTATTTTTAGTAGCGATGGGGTTTCACCATGTTGGCCAGGATGGTCTCTATTTCTTGACCCCGCCCACCTCAGCCTCCCAAAGTGCTGGGATTACAGGCATGAGCCACTGTGCCTGGCCTTTACTACCTATTTTTAACAAAGCCTTATGAATATTCCTGAAAGGAAAAAGAGTCTTTCTTCACAATTTCTTGTAAATTTCTTCCATGATTTACAAATGGACCCAAATCTATCCCTTGTAGAATTACTTTAAACGCCAGTAAAAACGACTTGGCATTTAACTGCTTTGAAAAGGCCCTATGATCAAGGTCAATGTGAAGTCATTTGAACAATGAGCTATCCAGTTAAATTCAGTGGAACCTGAGAGAGCCAACTTTAATCACTTAACTTTGAGAACTCAGAAACCCACAGCAAGTTAAGAGAGCTAGGGCCAACGCGTGTAGGAGTGGAAGCCAGGGTCAAGATTCCAAAGAGCTCTTCAATAGCTCCAAATGGTTCTTCTTTGTGAAGAATCTGCAGCTGGTGTGCAGATTATCAAATCAACCTTGTGTAAACCTTACAGGTGAGTGATTTCAAAAGAAATCCCAGAGAAGTTTCTGGCAATGCTCTGGATACAAGTTAAATGTCCACCACCCTCCTCCTTCATGCTTGCACCTAAGAGCAAAGGGAGACTGAGAACCTCCCGCACACACACAAGCCATGGAATGGGATGCTGAGAGGAGCACGAGGGATCACTCAGCCCAGTGCTTCCCAAAGTCTGGTCTGAAATGAAGTTTTTATCAATCAGCCTACGGTGAAATGTTTAAAAGATGGCAGATAGGGACCTTTATATAAAAGTGAATGTATTCCATTTCTAAAGGACTGATAGTCTAAAGGTATAGTTCTCTTACTTTTCTGGAGTTGTCTTTTATGAACTCTCTGTGAGCAACAAAACATGGAGAGAATGACACTGATGGTGGCAGGTGATACTGAGGATATTTTAAAACCACTGGATTGTCAAAATAAATTTGGGGTACTTTTCCCAGGAATATCTGGTTCCTGAAATCCACAAATCTAAGGATACATTCATGTATTCCCATCCTTCCCTTTGTAAGGCCTGAATTCTCCTGCTGATGGAAGTCCGTCGAGAGGAGCACCATAACCAGACACAAAGTGAACGAAAGGAACACCCTGGGCAGATGTGACCAGAATCTGCATATAACATGGAGCCTGTGGCGCCAACCCAGCAGGTTGAAAAAGAGCTTAGTAATGAAGAAAAAACACCAGTGCTGCCACTGATTATGGTACTTCTGATAACTCAGGGTGAGAGCTAAACCACTGCAGAAATAAAGGTTCCAAGGCAAGAAACAGATGGGCAAATCTATCACGAAGAATAACACTATTATAAGATAATAAATTATGAATTATTATATCACAATGTGAATTTTCAGCTGAATAGGATAAAATGCACATCCAAAATCCTCTAGGCTTTAAATCTGTGAGAAAATGCTGCTGACATCTTTTTCCTTCCACTTTTTTTTTCTTTAAAGCAGCCCTGTGATTCCTTCATCTTTGTTACAAGCAGATAAAGATGAATGATTTGACCAGAAAGTGTTCTGAGTTCCTCAGAAGCAGACAAGAAAAAACGCAATTGTCTATTTGCGATGGTCTCTTCAGGACTCCCAAAGAATCAAGTTATCTCAGGAAATCAAACCATCAGGGCCCTAGAGTCTGAGCAAGCAACACACATCTTGGGGATGATGGCTGTGCGGAAAAGGCTCAGCAATGCCATCGCTGCCCTGGATCCTTGTACAGTATTTCAGGAAATAGAACAGGAGCTGCAACGGTCAGTCACTCGGCAAACAGTAGGCACGGGATGCAGGTGTGAAAGCTGCCGACATCCTCATCATAGCTGGGCCAAGTCACACTGCCTAGACTCAAGACCTACAATAGAATGCTGCACTCTCTACTAGATAGAGCAGCTTCCAGTATTCTTCCTCTTACTACGGAAGAAAACCCATACCCACAGATTAAGAGTTGTAATAGAGTTTAAATAGGTGAGTCTTCTAATATGAAAAGCTTTCATCTTTCCCTCCCTTGGGTATGTTTTAAGCAATACAAAGTGATATTTGGCAGAAAAGAAAACCAGCAGTGAAACTTCGCTCAAGAGATTTACTGAGGTTCTAAATTACATTCTCCTTCTCCAGAAGCCCCTAGTACATTCAGTGGTTCTAGAAATTTTACTTTGTATTGCTGGTCAATACGATGCCTTCTCCTCCATATTTTTTCTTATAATTTGTTTTCTTACATTTAAAAATCTATATTAAATTAAGTCTGAGGGGAAACAGGGAAGAAAAAGAGAGCTTTGGTTACATATGCCTAAGGGCTAGAGCCATGAGCAAGTTTTGCTTAGTAGTAAGAGTGACAGAAGTATCTGCTTAATATCAAAGAGCAAGGGTCCTTCAGAAGCTAAAAATGTTGCCATTCTTGGCAACTGTCTTGCACAAGATTACACCAGCTTACATTCTCTCACCATGATTCCACCCTTCCATGTCTACCAACTGCCAGTGAAATAGGGTAAGTATGATTTAAAACTTCCCTAATGTTTTTATGGTTCAGCAGGGATTTAGGAATTATTTATGTAACTTAAACATTTACTTGAGGTAACAAGTGTAAGATGTTGCATTGTGATTTATTCATGATCCTACTACTGTCCTTAAAAACTTTATCTGAATTTTTAAATTCATTTTATACTTTTAGTCAATCCTCATAATACATTATTAAATATATATATTTCAAGGAGTGTAGTGACTTTAAAATGCAGGCATGGTAGACATATACAGAAGGGTATCCTTTAATCAAATAATACAAGACAGAGGAACCTGTCTAGCACTCAAGCAAAAGTAAAGGCTGCATTCAAACTACTACAAGTTAACATGAAAATTACATATACTTTATCTAAAACCCATTCTTGGCATCCATGCTCTAAATCTCATACAAAGGCATCTTTAAAATAAGATAACTACATGAAAACAGTTTACAATAAATGTAAGTATTTATGTCAAACCATTTCAGAATAACTTCTGAAACCTGGCTTAAAACCAAGAATCAGTCATTTTAGTATTCAGATACACAATATTTCTAATCCAAGAAGCACAGATGCCATAAGCACCAATAACAAAAACCACAAAGGCCACATGCCAAGAAGTTCAAGGCAGCACACAGCTCTTTGTTACCATCATGCTCTTCATGCACACTTGTATAAGCATTTGCCCTTATCAACTACTTGAAACTCAGGAAAAGGATGCTCTGATCTGAATTTCACAAGAGAGAAGAAAAAGTCACACAGCTTATGTGAGCCATGGTTTAACTGACATTTAAGCTCACAGGGTCAAAACAATGAGATAGTGCAGTAATCAGCACCAGAAACGTGGCACCATGTCGTACTAGACACAAGCTCCGTGCTCACATGTGCTCCCATGCAGAGAGCAAACATCTTCTCTCTAATTAGCATCAGAACCACCTACCTGGGGAGGCACTAAAATTCTGTGCTGATGGAAATTTAAATACATCATCAGTGAACAGCCCTCCCCCTTGTTCATACTTGGCCTTTTACAGACAGGTAAGAAACCTAAAAAACATTCTATTCACTTTTGAAATGAAGAAAAGTAGAAATCCAAACTCTAGGCAGATTTCTCCAACTGCCTCAGATAGTTTGATTCTAGTATTGTTTTCCAGAAAACAGTCTGTCTCACTCATTGAGGAAATCATAAAAGAAACGCAATTACAAAGACCTGCAACAGCAGAGCCTGCAAAAGACCATCACTCTAGCGTGGCCAGTCAACCCAGAATGTCATCATAGGGGAAACTTGATAGTTGGCTCCCAAAAATACTGCTCTTTCTCTGCCGGCTCAATCAATGGGCTAATTTCAAGAGAAACACCCCCAGAGAAGCCATAATCCATCCATGGTGCAGGAGATTCCACCGTCAGCCAAAGCCCTGACTGTTACACAGGACAAGTTATATTTTCTCCCTGATTAAAATATGCAGCCCATGATGGATACTTGATGCTAAAACAATTTGCATAACTAAGCTCAGCCTCTCATTATCAAGCACTTACAGAGGAATCATAAAGTCACGCTTGGAAGCACAAATGGCTGAGAAAAGCATGACAATTTGCCAACTTAATATGATGATTTCCTATTTTCTGGGTGTTTCATCACTTTAATTTGACTCTGACACATGAGTGAAGGCCTGACCCAAAGAACTGGGGAAAGACATAGAACCACCATGAAAATAAAAAGGACTCCATTAGCACCATGCTCATTCCTCTGAAGCAATGTTTCTTTAAATCATGGACCTCTGCACCACCTGCAGCCCAATCTTCAATAGTGCTTGTTAGAGACACAGAGTCCTCAACCCCAGCCCAGTGCTACTCAACCAGACTCTCAAGGGTCATAGGAGCCATTGAGGTCATCTTCTTCCCAGACAGGTAGATCAGCTGAATAGATACACCCCCATATACACACACACACATATCGACACACACATAGACACACACACATATACACAGACACATACGCGTTTGCAGTCACTTGAAGGAATTTTAGATGTCATTTCAAACTGTAAGTCAAAAGTACAAATATGGTTTCATATTCTTCAAGAGTGAGTTGCTATGTCTATACTAAACAAAAACATCAACTATTGAAAGCTGTCAATTATGTACATGGGAGCAAAATCAAATATTAAAAAAACAAAAAAGGACATAATGCCCAGGAAAATAAGCTAGTGACCACAGACTTGGAACCAAGGATCACATTGACCAGCCACCAACGTATGGGTCTCCCTCACTGGGAAAACACCCAATTTTTCCCCAAGGGAGGACTGAGGTGAAAATGCCCAATAGAACTAAGTAACTCCCTAGCATTGTAGGTGTGAAGAACCTGAGCAGGGTATTTTTATTTAGTAAACTTAAAACCCTACAACTTCTTGATCAAGCATAGTCTCAGGCCCACACCTTTTTAATCTTCTTAATTTAGCCTGGTCACTGTTAAGCTATCATCATAGGGTTTTTAAACCCATAGTCTTCAGCTATTAATTTAATGTGTTTTAATTTATGTTAATTCAAACAATTAGGACTTGTTTGAAATTTGTTAAATAATTTTTAAAAAACAGAAAAAGCCTTTAAAAAGTTTTTTTGTCCCACGCTTACTAATATTCTCTTCAAATAAGACTGAGAACTAAAGTCTTCTAATTCTTTGCAGGTAACCAAAACCTGGATTGTAAATTATAGAACAATCTAAACTTTACCCTAAGAAACTGGATTCAGGATCCCTCACTGTAGATCCTGAAACATCAGTTGAACTACCACAAAACATTCTCACCACCTGCTCTGATCTATGATTCCACAGGACATGGTACATCGATTTTGACATATTTACATCCTGGAATTGTTAATGGTAAATAATTATTGTTAGTGCAAAAAAGAAGCTAAGGCATCTTACCCCAGGTCATTCTAAATATTCTGTCACCTCAAATAGACAAAAAGCTCATGTAATGTCTAGAACTCTCAGATTTGTTTTAGCTCAAAATATTGTACTGAACCCCAAGAATATTCTGTTTCCTCCAATGCCTGTCCTCCTACACAGGGCATTGCAGGAAATCAGGGTGTTTTTTTTTAAGAAGCTCTTTTAAAGACATGAACAGTTTTCCGTGTCCTTTCCCATATGAAGACGTCTGCTGGGCTGATGATTGGTGCTCTCAGGTGGCCTTGTTTAGCTCTGAGGACACAACAAAGGACTTCTTATTCCTTTCAGTGTTTGCATGGAACACTTCATCAAGCAGTTGGCTTTTAATTACTGAGAGGATACATTCTTATAGAAATGAACCCAACAGAACATTATGCCCTTATTTCATCATATTCTGAAATAGAATATTAAATTATGTGACTGCCCTTCGTTGACAAAAAAGCAACAGAAACTCCAAATGTACATTCCAGAGATGGTGATTAACTGAACCAAGCCACCCACAATGCAACTTGGGTCTCTTGGTGACCAACACAGGCACTGGCACAACAGTGTGCTGGAGCTAAAGTCTTGCTTGTGAGCAGAGAGCAGCATCTTTAAACTGGCCTGCATGAGGACTGAATATAGGTCAAAAGTTAACCAGTGCCCTCTCTAACTGATCAGGCTGACAGCTGGGTTCAACACACTGGGAAAGAAACACAATGTCAACAATGACAAATAATAGGAACTCAACAAATACACGCTGAATAACTGAACGAAGTCAGGGTCTCAGACACCTGAGTATCCTTCAAGCACCTCCTACATCTCCACCAGTGAGATGTGCCTACATCCACCCCTGCTCAGTCTTTCAGTTCCACCAAACCACCCAGGTACCCAGTAGGACCCAGGTAGCAACTACGAGGGCAGTAGAAATCTACTAAATTTCAGCAGCTGCTCCTCCCTCACCGACCTGATGAGTCAGGAGGTCTGAGAATCAGTCTCTCGCCACAACACATTCCCACACCGTGGTCTAACATGATACCCTGAAATCAGGTCAACCTTGCCTACCCCATAAAATAGTGTAGAGAACAATACCATTTTCCTTTTATTTTTCATAGACTTGCTATGATTAGCATGTAGTTTACAACTGTTACAGTATGAACTCATAATTGGTATGTTTCTTAGTGAGCATCCTGTGTTTGCTAATGTGTAGCGGAGGAGGTACAGATGGTTAGAATTTCACCTGAATGAATCTTCATAGATTCACAAGTAGGCAAAGTGGCAGAAGAGGAGAACCCAAGCTGCGGGGATGTAATTAGTGATTCCTAGCCCACAGCTTCTGAATCCCAGAAAACGAACAGCACAGAGGCTGGGGGCTGAAAATCAACTTATATTAAAAGAGATGTGGGGCTGAGCGCAGTGACCCATGTCTGTAATCCCAGCATTTCTGAAGGCACAGGCAGGAGGACAGCTTGAGCCCAGGAGCTCAAGACTAACCCGGGTGACATAGCGAGAACCTATCTCTATAAAAAATAAAAATTAGCCAAGTGTGGTGGTGCATGCCTATAGCCCCAGCTACTCAGGAGACTAAGGCAAGAGGATCACTTGGGCTCAGGGGTTTGAAGCTGCAGTAAGAAAAGGTGACACCATTTCAATCCAGTCTGGGTGACAGAGTGAGACCCTATCTCCAGAAACATTTTTAAATATAAAAATACAAATTAGCCCAGGCGTGTTTTACAGATTACAGGCGTGGCTCAAGCCTGTAATCCCAGCACTTTGGGAGGCTGAGACAGGCGGATCATGAGGTCAGGAGATCGAGACGATCCTGGCTAACACTGTGAAACCCTGTCTCTACCAAAAAATACAAAAAACTAGCCAGGCGAGGTGGCCGGCGCCTATAGTCCCAGCTACTCGGGAGGCTGAGGCAGGAGAATGGCGTAAACCTGGGAGGCGGAGCTTGCAGTGAGCCAAGATCGCGCCACTGCGCTCCAGCCTGGGGGACAGAGCAAGACTGCATCTCAAAAAAAAAAAAAAAAAAAAAAAAAAAAAAAAATATATATATATATAAAAATTTTTTAAGCAAATTTTAAAAACATCTATTTTCAGAAGAATGTAGAAGCACTTTGCAGCACCTGTGAGATATTCTTCTGCTAAGATGTGTTTTTTCCTCACTGGTAAGCCTACTCCAGGCAAACCTAGGAAGACAGACATAGAAAGCTCACGATACACTCGCAGCCGAGGAGCAGAAAGAAACGGTGTCTGCTAATACCCTCTTATGTCTAAGGCCAGAATTCCTCAGCCTCGGGCTACATGAGAACATTGACAAGGCTTGACACAACACCTTTAATGACACTGTGGGTTTCTACATAAAGGCTCAAGGTGGGAACCAACAAATTGTAACCGAGTGGGAGGCTTGTAGAGGACCTGAAAGGTTTGAAACAGAAAAGGGACTGGATTTTAATCAGGAACAATCTGTTTTCCTGGGGACAAAGCCTGTAGACCAGCTTCTGAGAGCCCTGGAAGACAACTGCTTAGGAAACACAAGGAAAGCTGGAAGTAGGAAAGAATGCAGAAAAAAGTTCCCGAATTTGATGAGCTTGCGGCTCTGTTATAACCTTCTCTGGATAAAGATGAAGCTTAATCACCGAAGCTCTCCTGCACATTAGTGGAATGTTTAGAAACAAAAGATGAGACAGCACGTGAGTCACTTTTTTATGTTGGCATTTTCTATAATTTCTTCATTTTGATCTCCCTCAGCAGACTGAAGGTAATCACTTAAATATATATTATGTCTGAAAATATAAAACAAAAATTTTGCACATTTGGGAAATAGAGAAAAGGAAGAATCACTCACAAAACCATGACTCTACTGGGAAATATCTACTACGATGTATTTCTTCTTTTTCATACATGTTTAATTGAAGTCATTTTGTATATAAAATTTTTATTCTTATTTTTCCATTACTATCATGTTCAATTTTTTATGTTATGATAATCTTCAAAATCATCACTTTTAATGACTGGAGAATTCACCAAGGGAATGTATCCCAATCTCTGAGCATATAAGATGTTTCCAATTTTCCACTATTATAAATAAAGCTACAATCAACAACTTGTATGTAGAGGATTTGGTTTTCTTTTGTTTTTGAGAGGGAGTCTTGCTCTGCGGTGCCCAGGCTGGAGTGCAGTGGCGTGATCTCCGCTCACTGCAACCTCCACTTCCCAGGTTCAAGTGATTCTCCTGCCTCAGTCTCCCAAGTAGCTGGGACTACAGGTGTGCGCCACCATGCCTGGCTAATTTTTTTGTACTTTTAGTAGAAACAGGGTTTCACCATATTGGCCAGGCTGGTCTGGAACTCACGACCTCAGGTGATCTGCCCACCTCAGCCTCCCAAAGTGCTGGGATTACAGGTGTGAGCCACCACGCCGGCTGAAGGTTTTCTTTCTTGTACTAGTTCATTAGGATGCATTCCAAACGGGACACTGAATCATTAGATATCCCACGTTGACTGATCTTTGGATTACCTGCCAAATTGCTCTCCAAAGTTTTAAACTAACTTTCTATACAACCAAAAACAAATACAATACAACCCAAAACATAGAAGAGTATGTCTTTGCCAACCCACATATTGTTCTCATTGATTTCTTTTCAAACTGTAGCTTCTTTCCATTTTTTTTAATTCAATTGAGGCTGGTCTATTTCTATATGTTGATTAGGTACATTTCTTCCACATTGTCTATTCACGTTCTTCGCCCATTTATGTACCATTTCTCAATTTGAATAAGCTCTTTGTATAACAAATATATTTATACTTGATAATATTTCAGGCAAATATATTTCTCACTTTGGCTACATTTTGTTGACATACATTTATTTTTATGTAGTCAAATTCCTTGATCACTTCTAGTGCTTGAAAGTCATCTGTCATCCAGGAGCTTCATAAACATTACATTTATTTTCTTTTTTTCTTTTTTTTTGAGACAGAGTTTTGTTCTTGTTGCCCAGGCTGGAGTGTAATGGCGCGATCTTGGCTCACGGCAACCTCTGCCTCCCGGGTTCAAGCGATTCTCCTGCCTTAGCCTCCAGAGTAGCTGGGATTACAGGCATGCGCCCCCACACCCAGCTGATTTTGTATTTTTAGTAGAGACAGGGTTTCTCCATGTTGGTCAGGCTGGTCTCAAACTCCCGACCTCAGGTGATCCACCCGCCTCAGCCTCCCAAAGCGCTGGGATTATAAGCGTGAGCCACCATGCCCAGCCATTTAAATTCTATTTTCTTCTGGCTTTTCTAATGTTTGATTGCGTTCCTGCTGTTAATTTACTATGTAATCATGCAGAATTTGGGTACATCCTAGCAGGTATCAGCCTACATAAATGTTTCCCAAATTTCAAACCAGCCATGTGACAATATTGCCGAATAAGCCCATTCAGATTGATCTGTGCTATTTCCTTTGCCATACACATGCTTTCCATTCAAGTGTGAGGTCAAGGGGATATCTACAGACAAGGGGTATACACATATGCATGTGTTAGGGTCAGCTTCCAAGTTCCTTTATAAATTTAGCCTCTCTCTCTCCTATGTTAAGGATGAAAACTAAAAAGCACTTTCTTTCCCACACATTTTTGAGAATTGGGTATATATGGGGTAGAAGATTGCGGCAAAAATTGAAGGGAAGAAGCATATGGGGGTTCCCTGGGAATCTTTAGGGATGGGTCAGGGAAACCAGCACAGGAGGGCATTTCCCACTCAAACACTCCACGTGGTCGCCACCTCCACTCACGCCTCCAGAGCAGTTCCCTTTCACACAGGCATTCCTCAGGCTGCTGGACATGGGCAGTATCTGCCTCCTCACTTTCCCGATTCCTCCACACGGCCAGTAAGTGCCAACTGAGTGCCTACCATGTGCCAGGTACTGTTGTCGGCTTGGCAAAAACACCACTGAACAAAGACCCTGGACTCCCGATTGGAGACAAATATTCCCAAAGATTACATTGTGGCCTTCATGTAATTGCAGCTGTTGCCTACTGATTGCTAAGCGTCAGGCGTTTGGCTTCTTTATTCACATCCATGCAAACTCATCTCATTTAATCTTCAAGACAACCCTTGGGCTGTGTTAACACCATTAAGAGTTTTAAAAAAAAAAACAGGCTCAGAAGGGCTACATGCCTACACAAAGGCGTTAAGTGACAGAATTGTACCCACACCAGGCCTGTCGGGTCCCACAGCCTTCAACTACATGGAGAGCAATAATTTTGCAGAGATTAACATGGATGTGCTGACTACCTGTGATTCATTCTCTAACTCCAGCAATCATTGTTAAATGGACAATTAATCCACATACTCTCACATGAACATTTTAGAAGTACTACATTCTATCACATAGGACTTCCCATTGTGTGTACCACCCTAACTCCAGAGGGTTACTCTCTCTACTTAATGCCATAGCACTGGGAAACTGCCCCGCTTAGGGCCCCAAACAGAGACACTGTCCAGCAAGGAGCCCTGTCCTCCACCAGCCTGGTCCCTGCCCTGCAGATGTTTAACCACCTCTCCGTGCCGGCTCTCCCCAGCAGGCTGATAAGATTCCCTAACAGACTGGTTACCATCATGATAACAACAGCATTTGTTACTGATGGAACTAGTAAGGAACTGTCTGCCTGACACTGGTGAGGTTCTGTTCTCAGGCCAAGCCACGGCTATCCAGCACAGCCCTACAACAGGTACCACGCAAAATGAGGGATGCACACTGTCACCCTGTACCCGACATGTAACCTCAAGTGTTTGCAAAAACTGAGTGTGACAGGAGGAGAGTTGACGTATATATGAATTTTCTCTGAAAGCAGTGTAGAATGACTTGTCCTAGTTCTTCCAATATCCAGCATGCACAGGGAAACATCTGAGGGGGATGGATGTGAGGAGGGTGCGGTCAGTCAGACTCCAAACATCCAGGGATAAGCCTCGTGCACGTCCCCCACTAGGCTGACACGCAGCACGTGGCGATGTTTTGCCAGGTGCACTCTACTGCTGCCACTGCCTTGACTGAAGGCCAAATAGCCCCCTCCCCAGCCGCATTTTCCACATGACACTGGGTTTCAGAGGAGTCTGAAAAAGCCAAGACCTTGGTCTCCTTTCCAAATCCCACATTCCAGCCTGGTGACGGTACCTGACGTCTCAGGGGTTCTCTGCTCACATCATCTCAGACACTATCCTCTTAGAAGCAAGAAAGTCAAACAACCTGATTCCTACAAAAAGCTGGCAAAGGAGTGACTATTAGAAATGCTGCCTCACTTCTCCTCTAGCAATTGAGTCATTTGCATGTTTTCACAGAAAATGAAAATAGTTATCAGGAAAAAAGAAACAACAGTATTTGTTTAAGGGAGGAGGACCCTCAATAAAATCTAGAAATTGTATTTTGATTTTATCTCCAAATGGAAGCTCTCCCTACAGATGGCAGAACATCATAGCACATGGCAATTAAGCAAATTCTAAATCCATCCTGCCAAAGATTATCTACCACTTTGTCTAACTGATCACAACTAAATGTAATATAAATCAATCCCTCCCTCCAACACTGCCTCAACCCAAGCACAAGGTTCTGCAATAAAAGTAGGCAGGATGGAGAGTCTTGATCCGCAAGATTAATTCTGAAATAAAACCCAACAATCTGCCTCTCTCCCTCATCGGGCTTCAGGGGAACATGCTACAGGAAGGGCTTCCACCCACCCCCGTCTGTGGATCCTGGTCATCCCTCACCAACTTTGTCCCTGAACAACATATGCATCTCCCATATTCTACCCTTTCTCCTGTATGTTTCTCTGTGCAGCTCCTTAAAGAAACACAGCCTTTCTTAAATCAGTCACAGGATGATCTACCCCATCATCCTGCACAACAAGTTCAATATGTTTTGCAAAAATACAAGTTTACCTCTGTCGTTAAGTCTAATAATGGATACTTCTACTCCACATGACACTGAGTTCTGCAAACTCATGAGAGCCTTCATTACCGTAGCTTAGAAAGCTGGCAGATGTCCACACACATAGGGCCTAAGCAGCCAGCACACGCCTAATTCCCCAGTCCTAGAAAGTAAAGCAGCATTCAGATAGGGCCAGCTTACGAATGGGGCTGTAAACACATTTTTCCACATAAGTGACAGGACTGCAAGGATGAGGTTCCTGAGTTAGTCCCCAAAGTTCTTTTGTTCATTACATCTCTGAAGAACGCAGCCATGCCTGCCTACTGTGGGGACTGTCTTCAGACATCCAACCAGCGACAATGCCACCAGCAGCCCACAGTTCCCACTGGGCCCCAGCCACCCCTGTAGTACCAACCACTTAACAGGGTAACACAGGGTCAAGTCCAACCTGGTTCTAGCCCCACTGGGCCTCAACTTCTCCTTCTGTAAAATGCAACCAGCAGCACCTAATTCAGGATGTTGAGACAGCAAATGTGATGACCGCACAGGGCCTCCCATGTAATTATCTACTTCCCCCTTCCCCAAAAAGCAGCCTGTCTTGAGTACTTGCCGTCTCCTGCTACCAAAGTACTCTTGCTTCCCTTCCTGGAGGGTTACCCCACTTGCTGGCTGTCTTTACCGTCTCCCACTCCTCTCTCCACCTGAGTGGCAGCTCAGTTCAGGGAGTGTGCCCTGGAGGAGGAACTGACAGATCTGACCTCAACTCTAGCTATCCCGTTTCCTCACCTGGCAAAACTCAGCCTTTACCTGAACTTCATCCCCACCCACCTGGTCACTCATCCAGCTAAATCTTCCCTGTTCTTCCAGATTTTGCAGGAAGCTCCCCGACAAACATACACCCTACTCCCTGTCCCCTCTCCACACAAGTCTGAATTAGGGGTTCCTCCTTCATATTCCGATAAGCCTTGTACATATGCCTCTGGAGAAATTAATGCATTCTATTTCAAAGTATAAGTCCCCTCTCTAAGTGCTAAGTTTGAGGGTGGGGGATAGATGGTGGGCACATGCAAAAATTTTGTCAACTTCCAATGCAGCAAATCTTCAAAACACATTTGATGTTGCCGTAGATAATGACAATGATGTTCTGCCTGTCCTGCATGCCTGGGAGGTAGTGGATGAAGAATGGGAGGAAGGAGAGCCAGGGACAGATTAGAGATACAAGTTTAAGTAACTATATGAAAGAACTCAGCCAACTAGTAATTGTTATGTGATTAGTATAGTTTTGTCCAGCAGGTCAGTGAAAAAGACAAATTTGCAATTCCAAGCTTTTTTCTTTAGACATGGGTTTAATTCCTGAGCCAGAACCCCAGTATAATATACTCACATAAACTAAAAATCTGATATAAGGTAGAAAAGTCTTTCAATCCTACATACCTTCATTCAAAAATCCTTCCTGTAAAATAATTTCAACTTAAGGGAAGAGCTACACATCCTCAAACTCCCAAGCATATGAAGACCCAGCCTCTCAGGGAAAGGCACATTCCCACTCACAGGCTTTCTCCTACTCGTTTTTCAATTAGGTCAAACCCCTCTACTTTATATCCAGAGCACCACACAGCTCTCCTGCATGGTACCTACTGCTGTTGCAATCGCACACTTGTGCTTTTAATGAGATTTAAAACAGCAGGGGCCAAGCGTGGCTTTATGCACCACAGTGTTCTCAGTGCCCAGTCCAGGGCTCAGGGCATGTGGCAGAGACTCAAAAGGATTTCTGGAAAGAATGGAAAGGTAGATGGATGGATAGATGACGATGGGTAATGCTGGAAATACCAAAGTGAACCTGTAAGGTAAGATTCTGTGCAAAACACTGGAGCAAACTTGAACATAAGTAGGCATCTCTCCTGACCTTGATTTGTTTATATTCTCATTCCCTAAGTACTTTCTTACATAGTGATCATCAAAGCTCCATTAACATGTCCTTCAGTGCTTCCATATTACTACGTCAAATGTATTTCCATTCCCTTCTGTATTTATTAAACACTTGAAAAGGGCAGTTCTGTAGTTTGACTTTCAAAACCATTATCTATTTCTGCCTTTTCCCCAAAGGCAGCCTGTTCTCTGGTACCGGCTGCCTCTTGATAGGAAAACCCTCTTTCTTCTCGGATACCTCACTCCACATGTGTAGTATCTTTACCTTTTCTTTCAAGAACCAACTTTGTTCTTATCCGAGTCTCTACTCCATTTCCCACATGATTATCTTCCTAAAACCTGATCTCTGATCTTCCAATCCCTCCAGGAAGTTCATGAACCCTATGACTTTAGCCTTTCAGATTTTTAAAACGAAGAATCACTAGTTGGATGGGCATGTTTCTACATTTAAGAAGACTTGCCTTTGTCTTCCAGAACTATCATCTTCACAAATTTTCTCAGTTGGTACAACATCCCCTGTAGGAAGCCACTAATTCTATACCTGAGATGGTTCTCTGAAACAGTATTAATAGCTACTGTAAATTAAATTTAACCTGTCTTAATACACTTAATGCCAAGGTCTTCCCCTGCCAGGTAAAGCAGGCAAATGGGCAATCAGTCCCTTCAGGAAACACCAGCTCCCCACTTCCTTAGAGAGTCTAGGGTGAATCTGCTCAGCCGTTCAGACGTTTTGATTTAGCGGCTACGAAGCTGTGTTAGCACACTATAAATGACACAAGTCTCTTTCTGCACAAGTGCCTTGCTTTTCTGGTTTGGAGTTTTAGTGGAGTTTCTTGTGGGAGAGGTTGTTTGGACATATTGCAGCTTAACAAAATCACAGCAAAAAGCAAACAAAGATGTGAAATAGTACTCTTTATTTTGGCGGGGGGCGGGGGGGGTGCTTCTGTTCTATGGCCACTGAAAAAGAGTCATTTTTTAAATCCTCCTTAGGCCATTTTCAGTTTGTTGGCTAGCCATAAATGTATAACTTGATATTCCGTAAACAAATTTGTCAGAGAGATTTCCCCAGATAAGCGGCAGAGTTCTGCAAATCTGCAGATGCACACAACTGCAAACATCAGCACCACTGCTGGTGTTGCTGGCAAAGTGACAACAGAAGCCCTGTTTCCAGCTGATGGCCCGTTATTGCTTGGGCTTCCAAGATCCTGCCAGGTTCCCCAGTGGGTCTATCTGTTCAGCCAAGTGCCAGGCCCTTGGAGACACCCAGTCTGACCAGCTACGAACTGCAGCCTCAGGATGTGTCAGACTGAGCATGCATCCCACATTGTTGGCTGTATTTGGGCCTCGCCACTGCTAAAAAAAGATTTTATGGACAATCTGGGACTTCCCTATATACGCAGCCATCCGTTTACTCAAGCAATACTTAGTGTGCCTAAATGTGCACTGTGTCCAGCTTTGCAAGTCAGCAATCTTCAAACTGGAGCTCACAGACACATTTCAAGGGTGCTCATTTTAAGGGAATCGGTTTACAGAACCTTACGTTCTATTTGTACTTTTTGCTAAAATTGTTCTGCCTGGGAACATCTTTTCTCTCACAACTACCTTTCACATCCTGAATCTTTCCAGGGTACATAGATGTGGGGTGTAAAACCTTCCAGTGACAATCATCAGAGAAAGCAAATCAAAACCACAATGAGATACCATCTCACGCCAGTCAGAATGGCAATTATTAAAGACAAGAAACAACAGATGCTGGCAGGGCTGTGGAGAAATAGGAATGCTTTTATACTGTTGGTGGGAATGTAAATTAGTTCAACCACTGTGGAAAACAGGATGGTGATCTCTCAAAGACCGAGAACCAAAAATACCATTTGACCCAGCAATCCCATTACTGGTATATACCCAAAGGAATGTAAATAATTCTATTATAAAGATACACGCATGTGTATGTTCAGGACGGGACTATTCACAATAGCAAAGACATGGAATCAACCCAAATGCCCACTAATGATAAACTGGATAAAGAAAATGTGGTACATATACACCATGGAATACTATGCAGCCATAAAAAGGAATGAGATCATGTCCTTTGCAGGGACATGGGTGCAGCTGGAAGCCGTTATCCTCAGAAAACTAACACAGGAACAGAAAACCAAACACCACATGTTCTCACTTATAAGTGGGAGCTGAACAATGAGAACACACAGACACGGGGAGGGGAACATCACACACTGGGGCCTGTCGGTGGTGGGGCAGTCTAGGGGGAGGGAGAGCGTCAGGATAAATAGCTAATGCATGCTGGGCTTAATACCCAGGTGATGGGTTGACAGGTGCAGCAAACCACCATGGCGCATATTTACTTATGTAACAAACCTGCACATCCTGCACATGTATCCTGGAACTTTAAATTTAATTTTAAAAAAATGACTAGTGCCTGTGGGATGATAGAATTCTGCTACTAAAGAATAATCCATTAAAATAAAATCAAATAAAAAACTTCCAGTGACAAAACCACAATTCCTATTGGCATATCAATAACGATTGGTATATTTATCTGTTGGGATCTAAGCAAAAAAGAAAGAATCTACTTTATTTGGCATAGAGGGAATTACTGCAAGGCACTGATTAAACCAATGAAGGAAGAGCTGGTATACCAGCTGGGAACCTCGGAGAAACACCAAGATGAGTGAGGGATGGAAGCTAGCACCACTCCCGAGCTAAAGGGACACAAGGAGGAGATGTGTCACCAGAGCATCCCCAGGAGGGAGGTGGAACCACCATGAGCCCATCCAGTGGGAGTTAGAATTGCCAGGAGACTAAGCTGCTACTGGACGCCTCACTGCTACTGGACGCCTCACGAAAGTCAGGGAGAGGGAGGGAAGACAGTCTCTGGCTCCTCCCACTGAGAGTCTCTCAAATTACCCAGGGATCAGATTCTACTGGCTAGACCGAAAAGAGGGATATAGTTGGTTTTATTTCTTAAACGTCAATGTTTACAATAACCTAGGAATGACTTCACAACTTTTAAAACTTATGAGGAACCAATGGAACTTTTAAAAATGGGCAGGTATATATGAATTTTCAAGGCTTTTTAGGAGGCACATGAGCAAAAGTTTAAAGATCTCTGTGCTGGGAAATACAAAGAGAGAGAAGAGCTATCCCTCCCTAAATGTGTTCATGGACTAACAAGGCAGAGGGGAAAAGGCAAAACTGAGCTGTGGCTCCTGAGAGGGCTTCACATTCAGACAACTCTTACAAATCTTCTGGGAGGCAAGGATTGCTGTCTCTGTTTTACAGATGTGGGAACAGAATCTCAGCAGGTCATTAAGCTGCCAAAGCCCAAGTTTGTCAGCAACATAACTAGAAGTAAAAATCAGACATCTTTAGTTCCACAATTTCTTGTGGAGAGAAATGACTCCCTGGTTTCAGATGCACAGAAGCAGCATGTTATAAAATACTCCACAGGAGTGTCTCCCTGACTGTAATGTGCATACAAATGACCTGGGATTCTTGTTCAGATGCAGATTATGATTCCAGAGGTCTAGGGTGAGTCTTGAGATTCTGCATCTCCGAAAGCTTCCCAATTGATGCCTCATTTCAGACCATGCTTTGAATAGCAAGTCCCTCAAGCAGTGGACACTAAGCTTTCTCAAGTGGACAGCCCTAACTGTAAGAAGCTATGAGCATGCATCCCCCAATACAAGTATACTTGCTTATTCATGCATTGTAGATTACATGTATTCTGACCAGTAACTACCGCAACAAGCCATTCTATACAGATAGCACAAGATACACTGTTAAAATAATAGCTATGAATCCATATTTCAAATAATCTTCTTTATGATCTTGAATTCTTTGGCCAACTTCTTATCTAGTAGGATTAGGTTATCATTTGTTTTTATTTGGCTAAGGCAATTCTCACACAAACAGTAGTAGAAGGAACAGAAATTCTGCCATCTCTTTGATGCTCATTTGCACTTTTACTTTCTAACACAATGGTCAATCTCTGGTTTTTAAGCCACTTCTCTGTTTCGTGAAGGTCAATTTGGTTATAAAAAGATAATGTATGCCGGGCGTGGTAACTCACGCCTGTAATCCCAGCACTTTGGGAGGCTGAGGCAAGCGGAACATGAGGTCAGGAGATCGAGACCACCCTGTCTAACACAGTGAAACTCCATCTCTACTAAAAATACAAAAAACAGTAGTCGGGCTTGGTGGCGGGCATCTGTAGTCTCAGCTACTCAGGAGGCTGAGGCAGGAGAATGGTGTGAAGCCGGGAGGCGGAGCTTCCAGTGAGCCAAGATCGCGCCACTGCACTCCAGCCTGGGAGACAGCGAGATTCCGTCTCAAAAAAAAAAAAAAAGATCATGTAAGTTGTAAATCTACTTAATCCCGTACACATATGCGACAAAAAGGACAAAGGTATGAAGGTGTCACTGCTTCCCCTCCACGCAATGGACCTTCCACCAGCTGCCTCAAGACACCTCGGTGCAGAGCCTTACAGGTTGCCCAAGAGAGGCCAACTTGTCGGTCCTTACAGCAAAATATAATAAAAGCTTAGTTTCTGTCTCATCAGCCAACCCCAGCAGAATTTTAGGAGCCTCCAAGGCATCTACTCCGGCCACTGCCATTCTAGAGAAGAGGAATATGTAACCAGTAGGAACATGGAGAACAAGAGATCACTTTCACAATTCAACATGCTGCTGCTTTCAGGATCAAATACATTTCCAAAAAGTTAATAAAAGCATAATCAGTGGAGAAAACATTTCAGATAGGACGTTTCACCTCTTGAAAAATAAACTCCTCTCCTACCACACACTCATACACTGAACTGTCTCCTCCCTTTCCCACTTTTCAAGATTTAAGTCTCTTCCAACCAGATCCAAGACGAAGGCATCTGAGACAACAGAACATTTAAGTAACTGTCCATTAGAATACAATCTCAGACCTTTTTCAGATCATCAGATGCCATCCATCCACAGGAATCTGGCATGAAAAGTTTTTTTCAAGGAATGTATGTATGTATGTATGTATGTATGTATGTATGTATGTAAGACAAAGTCTCACTCTGTTACCCAGGATGCAGTGCAGTGGCATGATTCGCCTCCCAGGTTCAAGCAATTCTCTCTCCTCAGCCTCCAGAGTAGCTGGAACTACACGGGTGTGCACCACACCTGGCTAATTTTTGTATATTTAGTGAAAATAGGGTTTCACTATGTTGCCCAGGCTAGTCTCGAACTCCTGACTTTGGGTGATCCACCCACCTCGGCCTCCCAAAGTGCTGGGATTACAGGCATGAGCCATTGCACCCAGCCTTTTTCCAAGGAATTTAAAAATTCTGTAAATTAGTGTTGCTCAGAAACAAATACATTTTTAGCCTCTCAAAATAGAGTCCTGGAAGACCATCAGCCTCCCTTTTCACAAACTGTTGAAGACAGACCTCCCAGCTACTGTCCCCACACCATGTCTGTATTACTTTCACTCACTTTTTCTTCTAACAGATATTTAATGAGTGCCTCCTATATACCAGACCCCACCCAAGATGTGGGGAAACAGTAGAGAGTAAGAGCCATACTGTCATCCTCCCAGAGCTTCCATTTCAACTGGAAAGACAGATGAACAAAGGAGTATGTAATGTAGGGAGAATGCTCTGAAGAAAATAAGTCAGAATAAAGAGGGCAGGGAAGGCAGAGGGGCACCAGATAGTGTGATTAGGTGAGGTCCCTCTGAGGACGGACATTTGAGCAGATGGAGAGGAGCCAGCCCTGTACTAAATAGGAGGGAGGAATCCTGCAAGCAGAGGGCACGGCAAATGCAACCCCTGAGACAGGAAGATGACCGAAGGGTCTAAGAACAGCAAGGAGGCATCAGGAGCGAGGGGGAGTGGGAGAGATGTGGGGTTCAAGTCCCGGTGTGATGGAAAGCAAATGTGAACAGGAGAGGGCTATCATCTCACTTAGGTTTTAAAGACTCACGCTGGCTCCTGTGTGGAGAGTAGACTTCAGGAGGGAAGAGTGGAAACAGCACACCCCTATGATGCCATCTCCTCCAGGAAGCAGTGCCCCAGGCCAAGCTGGGCGCTAAGTCCTGCTCAAGTGCTCCTACCCACTCAGATATATCCCACAGGGCAAGGGGTGGAAAGTGACACTTCGGGGGTCCTCACTTGCACAAGCCCCTTCAACACACACATTCATCTCTCTACCTCCTTTAGTAATTTTGCATATTTTTTAAGGAGGGCCTCTGGAACTGTGCGTGCTTCAGGACCCTGGTCAGAGTCCTTTTCAGTAGGTACCAGAAGTACCGGATCTATACTCATCTATATTTCCTCTTAGACTCTGAGTGCCTGGAGGGCAAGGATCATATCACATACACTTTCATATCTCTGACACCTGCATAGTGCCCAATTCGTTGTAGTCACTCAGTACATAGTTTCTTATTTGCATACACATGTGATGATTTGTTTTTGAAACAGGTTCTCTGATTCCTTTTCTTTGTGGATCAGCAATACTATGGCTTTGAGAACCACTGGTCACTTAAAATGAATTTCATCACGGTCAATGGACAGATGTATGTGCTTACATAATGGCATTTAAAAACACAATTCTGAATGTTTCAGAATCACCAGGCCTGCATTTGAATTATGCAAATGTTACAGATTTCTTATTCCTCTTAGGTCCACTCCAGACATTTTTATCACTTTTCTCTACTTCCTATACCAACATAAGTAAAGGCCTTACTGCTAAGAAACAAGACAAAATAGAGTATAGAGACAGTCCTCAGAGACATCTCAAAGCCTTACAGAACAAACAAGCTTCAGGCAAGAACAAGCTTCCATCCTTTTCAGAATATGTTTTAACTTGCAAATAAATGATCATCCTCATTTAACAGGGATATTCCCCTCCTTTCTGGCAACTGAGAGATACATTCAGCTGCACACAAAAAGGGGAAATTTTCATCTAAAAATAAATGAAACCATGGTAAACAGGCAACTGAATTCTGAATGCAAAAATCAAGGTAAATTTTCTCTACCCAATGATCTCATATGAATAGAAAACAAGTGATTGTAATAAGAACAGGTATAATAATGAAATTTTATATCCAGCATGAGATTTTAATTCTAATATATCTGTCTGAGTTTTGCTATAAAATGAATCAACTGTCTAAAGACCAGTCTCCAGGATGGTTCAGAGACATCCTTAAGACATCCTGCACAAAGAATGAAAGTTCTCTGTAACAAAATTAAACTTCATTTTTACAAGTCCCTTCTCCCTCTACTGTTTAACACTTCAGTGTTAAGCATACCCTCTGGGCAATTTATGTTTTTAATAATGCTCTTGTAAATAGTCTTGATCAGAACCCACTACTGCTGGGAATTCTACACAATACTGCAAAGTTCTGAGTTGAATCTAGAGAGAAGGTGCCTGGTGAGACTGACAGAATGCTTCGCCCAGCAGGGTTATTGCTGGCCAATTAGCCAAGCTTGGCCCCTCTCCCTGAATTTGCCATGAGCCAAGATCAGAGCACAAGAAGAGACACACACACCTTCCATGTTGTACCTGAACCCTGAGAAAACAGGGCTGGCTTTATTCCACCTGTGTCCAAAAACTGGGATGGGGCCCTATACAGAGGAGAATGTATCTCTGTCTAATGTCAGGATGGCACTTACATTTTTGTCTATTTCTAGAGCTTGTGGACAATATAAAAGTGCTCCTTCAGGTCCCTTTCTTTGTCCAGTTAAGTACTATCAGAACATTCAAAGGCACCTTACACCAATGAGCAGACTGCTGCGTACAGTCTCTGGCAGGCATCCACCCAGTGGGCCCTGATGAACCAAAGGGAGATGCTCTCCCATCCTTATGGCCTGTTCCAACAACCACGAAAAGATGAATTTGTCCCATTCATTGTTTTGAAGCACCTCAAGTTTCTATAGAATGGAATCTGATAAACCATGACAGTACTTTGTTTCCTGGATTCGGAGGGGGTAAGAGAGGGGAAAACCGGGTTGTTAAAGACTTTTCATGCAGAAAAAACTTGGGAAGGGCTTCATACAGGCTGCTGAACTTGAACTGAGTCTTGGAAAACTCAGCGGTAGAGAGGACTGGGAAAACAGCATTCTAGACAGAAGAACGTCATGGTCAATGAGAGAGAGGCAGCACAAGGCATGTTTAGAGGAGAAGAAGGAAAGTCTGGCTGGGGCAAAGGGTTCAAGCAGGAAAACGGTGAGAGAGAAATTGGGAAGTCAAGCACTTGGCTTTCCCAGCAGAGCCAGCACAGATGGCGTCCACGGGGCAGTGCAAGGTAATTTCTGAGCTGGCTGTAGTTATACCTGTCTGTGCCCCTAGCTGCAGGTAGTGCTGCTGTGAAGCTCAGTTTCTAGTTCTCTAAGGACTCTGTATGATGCCCACTTATTTTCCTATTACAGGTTTGTGTTGAGTTTGCTTTTTGGTGCAGCTGTTTGCTTAGAGCATATTCCTGTGTGGCTCTAGACCAACTGGGCTTTCATGAACTTCTGCCATGTTTTTGCCTGTTCAGCTATGCAAACAAGCTGATATTAGAGTTGATGACTTTCTATCTTCTCCCCTTAGAGATCCAGGTGTCTTATTTTTACTGACCTAAAACTTGCTTTGAATCTTTGAAATGACTCTCATAAACTCCGGCACATATTTTCCATTTATCTAACTCTGAAAGTACAAAAGGAGTGTGTGGAAAACAAATAAAACGCTATTATCTCCAGGAATATATGCACTCAGTCATTCAACCAACAAATACATATGAATTGTGGACTAGGTTACAGGGTCTGTACTAGATACTGGGGATACATTATTAGTAAAGTTCTCCAAAACATGCTAAGCGATCATCAAAACTATTCACCTGATGGATTAAATCATAACAAGGCTGTTATAAGAAGACCATGCAGCAATATGAGCTATTCATCCAGACTAGGGTTTCTCAACTCTGGCACTACTGGCATTTGGGGTTGTAAGATGCTTCGTGGGGAGCTATCCTATGCATTACAGGATGACGAGCAGCATCCTTGGCCTTTTCCGGTTAGACACTAGTTGCACAGCCAAAAATGTCTCCAGACACTGCCAAATGTCCACTGGGAGGGTGGGCAAATCCTTGTAGGTTGACATCTAGACCATTCGGGCCAAAAATATCTCTTCGTCAACAGCAGAGGGGTTGGCAGGGAATAGAGTGGGGTTAGAAATAACAATTATTATTATAAAGTGATAACAGGAATGTTTACTGAAAGACTCTTCTAAGTTAATTTTCTTTGAAACTCAATAATCACACCCCTTGTTACTGAAAATACTTCTGATTTATATTCATCTCTTTTCCTACCACATTAGATACCACTCACACACCAGGTACCACTAACATTACAACAAGCTTGTTTTTATTTAATCCATAAGATAAGTAGTATAATTTAATCTTTTTGACTATTATCGTTCTTATGGTATCTAATACTATTTTTCAGAAGAGCAATTACTGTCATACAATATTACGGATATAAAACATCACAATCAAACCAATATTGGCTGACCCCAATACATATGAACCATGAGGGGCTTAGGAAGGATGGAGAAAAGGGGCTTGTGAGTCCCACCTCTGTGTTTCCCAATTAACATTCCTTTAAACTATTTTTCTGAAGTTGTTTGTATATTGGGCTATCCCAA